>NC_135497.1:141910664-142236510 GCF_052857255.1 Amblyomma americanum
GCACCACGTCCAGCACGGAGTCCACCAACTCGGCGCCCTCAGTGTAGTGGCCCTTGGCCCAGTTGTTGCCGGCGCCACTCTGGCCTGCGAAGGTTACCGCGCATATGTACGCCACCTGCATATCCCCGCGCTGCTGGGAGCCGCTGTTTTGAGCCAATAAGCTTTGACCAAAAAGGTAGCCGCTAAAGCGCTTTGCGCTGAAACCTTTCCTGTTTCTACGCGAATTTTTCTTCAGTCGCATGATAGTGAAGCGGTCTTCAGGCCAAATTCGCCGACCTTATAAAATAACTTTTCATATTTCAAGATGGAAACTCAGCGCTCAGGAACGTATGTCAGGCGCATAGGGCAGCAAGCTTCGTGTTGCAATGGTCGCCTCAGTTGCTGTTCACTTGTATTTTGTACGCAGCGAATTTGCCACCGAAAGAGTGGAAACAGCCAAGATTATACAGCCGACTATGAATGCCGATTCTGAGCACAGGTACGAGCAAATCGAGTTACCTTTGTTAACCCTAAGCTGTGGCTGAACCTAACGAACACTACGATGGGCTAAGAGCAGCTGCTGCAAGGAACTTCCGGCTAGGGACGGCTAGAATTAAGCCCGGCTCCCCACGAACCTTTGCGCACACACGTGCAGCTGATGACGTTGAGCTGAACTTGATCAGTACATGCTAAAACAGCAACGGAGATATGAAGCTAAAAGAGACGCTTACCGAATATGAAATTGTCGGGCCTGAACAGTTGACCGAAAGGTCCCGATCTGACGGAGTCCATGGTTCCTGGCTCCAAGTCGAGGAGGATGGCACGGGGAACATACTTGCCGCCTGAAAAATACAAACCAGGTTTTTTTTTCTTTACAGCCGTCAGTATTTTACTACCGTTGCGTGAACTGGAACATTGCCAGCAAGTCTGCCACGCAGTTTCTAATGCTGAACGCATGCGGAGCAGACGAGCGCCACCGAACAGGGAACTGTGGGGTCGCCACATGGGGCATGTCTGCATGCGCATACTAGGCACATAGACATAATGGCGAAAACATTTCGATGCCGCTGCGTTACACGACAGAGCAGAACGTTTTCGAGCGCTCATGCACCATTTGGAGTGTGTTTGTGATGCTATCATCATGATCAGCATTCGCAGCCCCTTTGATAAAACTTACGTTTGCACAGTAGGTATGCTATTAGAACACATACGGTATTCATCCGTCATGCTTCTCGTCAAAATTTTCAATGAGGAAATAGTATGTGTCGAAAGAAATGTGCCAAAAACACAACTACAGTCTGTTAAAACTCAAGAATGTAGCGGCGAATGCTCTTCTTAAAGCCCCTCCAGCCAGTCGCTTCGGTCGGTTTTCATGAGGCAGAGGCTAAGCACGAAAAGGAAAGAGTACGGCGTTTGTACCCGTGCCGTGTGGAGTGCGTTCTTCGTTATTCGGATTATGAGAGCGGAGTAGTTAAAGGGGGAGTTGAAAAGACGGTGCGGCGTTGCTAGGGCTGAGGACGTGTCCCTTTCCTGCCTAGCTGCTGCTGCAGAGCCAAACGCCTTTAGCTGCACGGAGTAAATTGGACCACCCAGGGTTCTTTAACATACACTGACATCGCACAGCGCATGGGTCTTTTTCATTTCGCATCCAGCGAAACGCGGCCGTCGCGGCTGGAATTGAACCTGCGTCCTCGATTCCAATAGCCGATCGCACGAACCACTGAGCCACCGCGGCGGGGTTTCAAATTCGCCATCATTTATGTTACTCGCTTGCCCAGTATTGCCCCCTCGCGGACGAGAATCTACAGGTGCCGAGAACACGCGCAAGTCAAGCAAGTGCATTTCGTTAATTAGGGCAAGCTAAAGAAAAACAAAAGAAAATTCAGCCAATCGCTGAATGGTACCTGCGCCATCACGTCACCTCTGCCGCAAGAAACGATCAAGAGAAATAAGCAATCGGCATGCCTTTTTGTTTTTGTTCTTTTGGCGCGAAAAACGTTTAAACATGGATAAATGCTTAGAAGAGAACACAAGGTGCGAGACGCCTATCATCTCCAAATTCACATAAGCATACAGTGGTAGAGGTGCGGTCTAGTTGGCTCTTCATATCTTAAAACGGCGAAAAGGACGCGGACAATGACAAAAGTGGACGCATACTGCTGAGTTTGTGTCCACTCCTGTCATTGTCCGCATCCGTTGCGCTGTTTTCAGATAAGCAGACACATGTATCCAACAAAGGCGGCCGTGCCTGACGGCTGTTGCGTCGCATGCACACATGTTGCGACAGTTCGCAGGTCATGGCGTCCGTGGCCGTAGTGCGCGCGAACAGTGTTACGGTGATCCCTGATACGGCATATAGATTTGCCGTTTAAAATGTCGAGGACGAATTCCGCTGACATTCACAAGTTCCCGCCAAGAAATGAACGAAACCGTACGCGTGTGACCATATTCCGGCCACGGGTGCATCGGCCTAGGAAGTTTTGCAACAGGTGGTACGTTTACATGCACCTCATTTCTTGCACCTCATTTCAGAACTGCCTGCAGTCACATCCAGTCCAATTTTAACAAAGTTGGCTGCGAGTAATCCAAATAAAAGGGATCGGACTCCTGGTGGAAGGAAGTCAGAAATGAAACAAATATTTACGTATAAAAACGAGATGAGGACGTCCCCAAAAAGTGCACTCATTGGTTTCGCGAAATCGGAGTTCCTGTTCAAAAATCGCAGTGAGGGCCTGGTAGCATACAGCATATGCCCCGTATACACAGCACGTACTGGGTTCGAATGTCAGCACCGCCGGTGATTCAACAGTTTTTTAATGGTCACAAAAGCATCTTTCGACCAGATGCTCGGCTTCTTCAGGCCGCCACCGGGTTTCTGATAATACCGTCACTTCGAGGGGTAAATCAATTACTGCACGTTTTTTGGCAGCTATGGGCAGCTGCAGCTCGTTCCACGCATTTCCTATTGGTTGTATATTTCTACAACCTCTGGCGAGCGGTGAGGATCCTACTGTTGCGGCGTTCCCCAACACTGCAGATCATCACCTCTGCAGATAATTCGTGCCCCGCGGTCCAGAACGACACCTCGGAAATTTCCCAAAACTAACATTGGCGCCAAACACCATACGGAACTTCTGTGTAATGGCGAGGGCCCACATCGTCAGCGCAGGCGAGAACACGAACCGCGTTTGCTCGTTTTTACGGCCGCGATGGGCATCTAGCCCTATGCGTGCCCACGAATAGCCGTGCGAGTGGCTCCGGAACTCCCGACGGAGGCTGCAGAGGAAAATTGAAACCATATGCGCGAAGGCAATGCCCTGGCTCGCTCTTGTGCGAGAGGGTCACGCGGCGGCACGAGAAGGTGATTTTTACGGCTACCGGAAGTGTGCCCATGACGTCGTGGCTGCCGTGGCTCCAGCGAATGAGAGTGTGTGGTGGCCTGGCGACGTCATGGTACAGTGACGTCTTTGTTCCACGATTTTAGTTCCAAAATTGGTCACTGCGAGTACACCAATCGGCCCGCGAATTTTGAAAAACACGGTTTTTAAAAGTTCATAATAAATTGCTGGCTCAGTTCTGAAGACTCATACTTGGTGTGAATGCTTCTTAGCATCATTTCTAAGCATTGAAAACATTTACAAGTGACTTTTTATTCATTGCATAGTCCCTTTAATGCCTTCATACAATATCAGGCGACTCGGTAGCGAGGTGGATCTACAATAAACGTTTTTCCTAGAACTCTCGTCCGGGAAGCTTTTGTTCCCAGTAGTAAACTGGTAACCAAAAAGTTAACTTTAGTAAGTAAAAAATTACAGTGATATTTTTTGCAGCTAGCGCATGCTAACATGGAGTGTTGGACCAGGCTTGTGGCGTGCGAGAAAAAAGCATACTTTTTGACGTGCCCATTCAAGCATGTCACAAGGTCGCCAAACTCTGGCAGCGATTCGATAACCAGTTGTTGAACAACATTTCTCTGGTTTTTGTGTTGGAGAAACATTGTGGCATTCTCTGGTTGTAATAGCTTTTTTTGCAATTACCCCGGTGTGCATCACGACAGTGACGACACATGCACTTGGGAATTCCAGCCTGCCTCGATTCAAGCTAGATATCAAAGAGTGAACATCGGCATCATCATGTTCTGTTGTTTCGCAGTCCATAACAAGCTGCTCTCGGCAGAAATCGCAGTTCAGGGCTTTCATTACAGAATGAGCACAAAAGCACCTACATAGCCAAACACAGGCGCGCGTGAACTCAAACTGTTCAGACCTTCTGTAAACTCAGCAATTTTGAAGGAATGTGCAGCACTTGACAAATAACCGACCTCATCGTCGCTGAAGTCACCGGCGCACATCACAGGAAGCGTGCCTTGGAGGCGAATTCTGCCTTCGCACTCGTGAAGCTGTCGGATGCTGATGTGGTAGTTACCGCCAGCCATTTGTCTGTACTGAAGAAACCTCTTCTCTAGGCCGTCTGTTTGCACTTTTCCGAGTAGCACGTACTTAAAACCGAGCTCATAGACGCAATACTTTGAGAATTCAAGTAGAGCATATGCTGAATGCCACAGAGCATTAAAAGTTTCCTTTGTGGCGTGCAATTGTCGTGTTTATAAAATTTCCATACGTCAAGCCAGATTTTGAAGGCTTTCAAAAAGGATAGCTTGGGGTCATCATTCAACGATGAAATTGGCTCTTCGTATACGTCGCGATAGTGATAGCCCTTGTGTGGCATCTTCACATTAACTACCATCCACCAATGAATAATTATTCTGATGAAGTTGGCAGTTTCTTTCGCACGTGAAAGTACAGGAAAATCGCAGTGCATGTCCAAGGCTTCAGCCACAAAGATGTTGAAAACCTGTAAGGCTAGTTTAACATTTTGCCTTTGTAAATTGCTTGGGTTTAAAGCCTTCGAAGGCAGCCTATAACTGTACTTCAAGAGCTGAGAAGATTCAAGTTTGTGAAGCTTCCTGAGATCCTTGAATGATGCCCACTGTATAATGTCAGGGTGGACGGAATTGTCAGTGAGGTTAAACATAGGAAAATAAAAGTTGGCTTTAGGATTTCTTTAGTTAAGCCAATAATTTCTAGCACACTTTAACAGTTACACAGCGTCAGTGATGTAAAGCATGGGTCGCGTTGCATCGTCTGGATGTGGGTAAATAATCCACCTTATGCGGCATCGTAAACATGCTTAAAGCCTTCATATTGATTGAATTATTATCTGTTACTACATCTAAAACTTTAAAACCAATTGTTTCCAGCCCAAGGATTACCTTCTTTAAGACAGCATGAAGTGACTCCGCATTTAACGTTCACACGGGGAGAATGTGTACAACATCTCGAAACGAGCTTAGCATACTTTGCACCATGAACATGTGCAGTAGTTGCAGCTTCATCTGAGTTCCCTGCTGCCCCTGCAATCTTTCCTCCTTTATAGTCCATAAATGGCTGAGCGTGAATCTCGTCTGCCATTAAAGTAACAGCACTCTCATGCGATTTCAATTTATTAAACCTCTGGCCAATGTATTTAAGAAAATTCTGATCACCTGATTCGTTATCAGGTGATAGGTGGAAAGAGGAGCAGGTGTTTCTAATGGTACTCGGATGCGGCAAAGTCAAACAACCAGAGCCCCTCAAAAACTTGTATGCATGAGGAGATATAGTATGCAGATGCAAGCAAGCACCATTGTTTGAGATGAGTACTGCAGTCACTCTCAAGCAACAACAATTGTTCCCTCAGAAGTTTAACAGAGTCCTTTCTGTTTTTGCGGACGCTTTCCTTAATCTTTTCCATGAGGTTTACTATCAGGTCAGTAAGGCCATCAGATGAACCTTTGTCGTCAGAAATCTGCTGTAGCTTATTTAATATGTCAAGTAGGACATTGATGTCACCGATTTCGTCAGGCACGACAAAATCTCCTAAACGTTTCCCTGAGTTGCCGTGAAAACACGCCGTGATACGAAGATATGCGAAAACAGTAACAGAACACTGTAGGACCAGCGCACTCTCATTTGCAATATTCAAGAACATGCTACAGTTTGAGTGATTATAATAGTCCATTCAAGTGGGACACACTTGACGTTTAAGCGCTCCATCATTTCATGCAGAGATGAAAATTTGCACTGCATTTGTTCTTGTCGATAGCAGGCTGCTGACATTTCAATAGCACGAGCAAGACATTTGCCTCCCGGCGCATTTTTTCGGCATCTGGGGAGCTCCTTGCTGGCACGGCATCTTTCTTTGACAGGTACGAGGGACAGCCAGGGAATTAGGATGGCACTGACCCAAGACGCAGGTGTGGCACTTTTAGAGGGACTTCGAACACCTTTCCTGTCCGGAGGATCGGTGTACGATGAGGTATGTTCAAGGCAGGATGCATGAAAGTGTAAGGCGCACACCTGTTTTACAATAGCAAAAGTGCGACACACCACATTACCAATTCAGTACAATCTAATATCGAGGTAAAGCTTAATTTTTGTCATGGCTCCCCTAAATACTGTTCATTTGTGGCAACAGTAGAGAAAATGACTTCGTACCTTGTTGTTGGCAGTAGGCACAAAATCCTTTCGGGGAATCGCACTGGGCCACTTGTAAAGCTGTTCATCCTTTGGCAAAGGAAACACTTGAACCTTGTTCCCCGTCTTGTAGTTGCTTGAGCACATAGGTACACAATACTTGTTATGCATGTCGCAGAACGATCGCAAGGAAAAAAAGCACTGAAGCGACCACGAGGCCACTGGCTCGACGAACTAGCTGCGTGTAACAAGAGGGGAAAAATGAGCCGGGAGGCGACGGGACGGAAAGGCCGGTATGGAGAACCGGAGGCAGCCGCAGGCAATGGCAATGCCCAGGTAGGACGGTGGGTGCTGACGTCGCTAGAGAGGGCACAGGCCTTGAAAAGTTTAGGAGGCGTTGGCATAGGTGCGTAGCTCGCATGAAGGTGCTTCACCAGCATAGTGTCTCGTCTATAGTTGTCGCTGGAGTATTAATGTAGAAATTGCACTGATTAAATCAAATACAACAAACTAATCACAACGGAAACAGCCGGACATGAGCTTCTGACGGCCACAAGGGTCAGGTACCACATGGTGATACTGCGTCGCGGATTGTTTCAACACCGCATCGTTCTAGTCATTTCCAGATCGGTGTCTCACAAGCTCTTATGCTGCTGATTACGTCTTTCATGGCGCCGACAAGAATGACTGACTGCGACAGAATCACGCCAAACAGCTAGCCCACTTGGGCATGTGCCACACTAGCAGCGTTAAGAAAATCTTTTCGCACGAACACCTGTTCGACTACTCAGTGTTCCCATGCTTGCCTGCAGTGCAAACCTCACTTAAGAACAAGGACTATAAGGTTTCGCGTGGCTACAGTGTCTGCAGTATCGTGCTCTGCGGTGAAGAGGCGTTAAGAGACGACGCAACTTGCGGCCCGAGAGCTCAACTTCAAAAATTATTTCCTCGCTTTAAACAAAAATTACCTCGATAAAAACTTCAGAAATGGAAGGCAATAAACTGTTTTACGTAATCCGCTTTTGTTTGTATTTTTACTTGGACCACCTCAGGGTGAAATTAACGAGTGTTTTTGGCTCAAAATGCACTTTTTGTAACGATTTTTTTTCCTTCTGCATCCGCAGTTTCATCACCTGTAAAATTTATTATAGGTACTGGACATCTACAGGAACAAAACGGCTAT
Source organism: Amblyomma americanum (assembly GCF_052857255.1). NCBI lineage: Eukaryota > Metazoa > Arthropoda > Arachnida > Ixodida > Ixodidae > Amblyomma > Amblyomma americanum. Next base: position 141,918,342 of record NC_135497.1, read on the forward strand.
TCCAGAATTTCCGAGAGAAAGTTCATATTTAAAACAAAAAATATCAAAAATGACACATTTTCATACTTTTTTCGATTAAAAAAAATATTTATGCCGTGTAAAGCAGCATGCTCCGAATGGTATCGAAAGACAGAATCTGTGCAAATGTAAATGAAAAACTTTTTGGAGTGTTTTCTAAAATTTTGCTTATTTAGCAGTGCCTGTTTTCTCATTTTTTCTGAATATTCAATCTGCTCTCACTTCACGAATAAATTTTTTAGGCGAAAATGCTTCAGGCTTTCATTACGCACATTACGATGTTTCCACGGATTTTTTGAACAAATTGGAGATGGTCGAGCGCAACGCCTGGGATGTTTGGCATGGAATGATCCAGGTGGAACTATGTGAGTATGACGTCAGGGGACAAAAAGGCGGCATAGTTTCGGTTTCGCGAATTCAAGATGGCGGCCATTAAAATTGATTGTGTCCTCCTATACCTTAATTCTCCCCCGTATGTCGTCAGGGGACGAAATGGCGGCATAGTTTCGGCTTCTAGAATCTAAGAAGGCGGCCATTAAAATTGGCTGTGCCCTCCCATGTATATTTTGAACCCATTGGAAGGCCAGTTGGAGCGTCCAATTGTAATGCCGGCCCACACAAAACAAATTGTTTGCTTCCAATCGGAAAATTTCCCATTATTGGAACCAATTGCAAGCTTCAAATGGAATAGGAGGGGCATTCCAACTGGAACACTTATAGAAAGGTTAACCGCTGGCTTCCTAATCAAGTGGCAGCTCCAAGTAGGCCGCAGGCGAGCATGCACGACACACAAATCATAGGCATAAACGTTACGGCAGTTCCTGTCCCTATGGTTTGTCTGTCTGTGTTGCCAGGAAGAAAAAAGGAAAGTGCACAGGCCTGTTCACTGGCTCTAGCCGAGCCACTATCGCTACCACGTGCAGATAGTAGGAGAGTTGAAAGATGGGATAGAAAGACAGGATAGTAAAGACGCTTTGAAGACAAGGCCGATTGCGGAGGTAGTGCAATATACCGGGCCAACCGGTGGCGGAAGTGAAGCAAACTTCAAACTCTACGCCACATTTCCAAAAATAAGTCCAATTGGATCCGCACCAGATATTCTTGCATGTGGCCCACTTAGAGCTAATATAAACGAAAACGTAGCATATGGACGGGCCCCCCAGTATACTCTGTTAAACCACTTAGAGCTGCCACTCATAAAGAGGATCAGTTCGGCCTGATGCTGCATGCGACGCACATTTTCAGCGCTCGATTTGTGAATTGTGGTTCGTACACGAGCGATGAGGGACGCCGTAGTGGAGGGCTTCGGATTTTAGACACATGGGATTCCTTAACATACAACGACATCGCACAGCACACGGGCGTTTTTTTTTATTTCGCCTACATCGAAATGCGGCCGCCACGGACGGGATCGAACCCAGGACCTTGGGATCAGGTGCTGAACGCCAAAGCCACTGTAACGGGTCACTTTATTTGTGTTCGTAAATAAAATATTACAGTCGAACCTGGATTATGAAACTCGAAGGGGTTCACGAAATAGTTGATATGCCGGTATATCGATAATTCAGTGTAGGAAAAATGGCGATAGGTAAGCTTATCTATGACCTAGAAGCAAGAATACAATGCATCCATTCTTGTGACACGATGCCTGGCTGACGACGATCTTCTGCCTGGTCAGGTCCGTTGACCGCAACGAGGTGTCCTAGTCCTCCCAGGTTCGGAGAGGCACCAGCCCGGCGGGGGGAGGGGACGCCGGGCATGACGGGAGGATGTGTGCAAGGGTGGCCTTGGGGCGGGAGCACAAGGTGCATATGGGGGTACCGGCTTAAATTTATAGAGATGGGCTGGTGTAAGTACCGTGTGCGTCTGCAGGGGACGCCAGACTGATTTCTTTGCGGTAGTAAGGGATGGGTGGGGTGGCGGGAGATGAGGGCGCTCAGCGCGGGAGTTTGTGGTGAGCTCAGCAAACGAGTGCATACGCTCCTTCGAGAAATCCCCCACGAGGTCCGCCTGTGCCCGACTTCTAGACTCTCGGGCTAAGGAGTCGGCGGCCTCGTTGCTGGGATTTCCCAAGTGCGCAAGCATTCAGATGAGCTCAGCGCGTTAGAATAGGTGGGGGGGGGGGGGGGTGCACCAGGGATTGTGCAGGGTGGTGAACCCTGTTCCTGGCATAGTTTAGAATGGCTGTTTTTGACTCACTGATGATGTAACCGACATTTGTGTATGCCAGAGCAATAGCGGTCTTCTCGGCTCCCTCAGGGGTGGTGCCTGAAGGAAGCTCGAAAGTTAGGGAGGCTATGTGGGGGTTGCGGACAACCGCAGTGGCTCCATGCTCATCGCAGGTGGCATCCACCCAAACGCATCCCGATACCATTTTTGTCGCGCTGCCTCGCGCGCCTTTCTCCGACCTTGATTACGGTGGGGGTGCATGTTCCTCGGTAATGGTTTGACATGGATCGAAGTGCAGATCTGGGTAGGGAGTGCTCTTAGTGATGTATTGTTTGCGGAGATAGTGATGCAGGCCTATTGCTGATTGAGTATGTGTCGTCCGGCAGCACCTAATCAAAGGTTCTGGGCTTGTATGTGGACCTCTCGAAGTTCTTGTAATGTGTTATGGACTCCGCGTTCGAGCAGTCTCTTAATTACAGGGAAGCTCACTTGTGGCGTGCACCGTAGCGGTGCCCTAGCGCATGCCATCCGCCTTGTTTGCGGGAGGTGCGGGATTCGACCCCCTGCCGCCGCGTACCCATCGGTCTGTAATGTTCCCCTGGCCTGGTGCTCAGATTCTGTGAGATGAGATGACTGGGAAATTGGTCTTGACCCTACCGCGTGTACGTCACTGCGAACACCCAATAGCCGTTCGAGCGCGCTCCGCACAGGTGCTGGTGGAGTGTCTGCACCGTGGTGTAAGAATATTTTCTTACACCATGGTCTACACTCGATCGCGAAAGCGTTCAACAGCTGCGCTGGTCAAACTCATTAATGAGAAAACAACCGTTGAAGCATTTAATCCAACTCTGTTCTGATGGTCCACCGGTACCGGGCGTGGATATGGGTCACTCTTGGAGAGGGCGGTTGGGGGGGGGGGGGGAGGTCCGTTTGAACCATGCATTTCTTCGACTTTTTTTTTGTAAAGCTAAATTGAGTTCAGCATGGTTTTCCTGTATAAAATTTCCTCTCGCTTTGAGGATTGGGGGCGAACATCCTCCACCCCCTCCCAATATCAGTGTACGAGCACATGGTGCAACCACCGCGCTTCGTGCCGCACGTCGCGGAGATTTCACCTACGGTTAAATTGATGACCAGCTGCTAGTTGTATATAACATGCAACGTCTCCGAGGCTTCTTTAAGCCGTCCTCGTTCGCGTTGGCAGCGCCAGCATACTTGCATTCGTTGTGGCGCTATGGAGCGCTGTCACCATCAGTAGCGGCGCCCTCTTTTTGCCAAGCAACAAGAACAGGAGCTTACACGCCTCCAAGTGATAGAACAGCCTTGCTCTCGCCGTTATTTCCAACTCATGCTGGGACTTTATTGCGAATATATATCGTTTCGTGTTGCGTCACACCAAACAATTTTTTTTTCTAATAAAACCAAATGCTCGCCATGGCCAGTAGCCTGGCTTCCCTAATATACATCGTTTATTTTATCGGAACTCTGGAAGCTAAATGGTAATTTCGGTGGCGGTGTCTCAGGCAGTGTCGGCGAGGGCGTCCTCGTCGTCGAACTCTCCCTCGTCGTCGGCTGTGGCCTCCTGGTACTGCTGGTACTCGGACACCAGGTCATTCATGTTGGACTCTGCTTCTGTGAATTCCATTTCGTCCATTCCTTCCCCAGTGTACCAGTGCAAGAAGGCCTTGCGGCGGAACATGGCTGCAAATTAAGACGGGCACCACGAATATTAGTTGTTTTTGTAGGCTTTCACGAATTGCAGCGGAACTTATACAGCTAGTTCAATTCTATCCGTACGAATTATTTCCACCAAGTTACCCAGCTGTTCGGATTTTTGTTTCTGCGCCAACAAGTCCAGCTTTCTCCGGCAAAAATTTTGAAAATTGGAAAATTGTAAGACACTGTTAAGGAAATACTGAACGTAATGGTCCATTATTCTGATATGTAGCAAAATCTTCCTTTTAAAGTGTTTCCAGCGATCGCACCGGAACGCTTTTGAAGATAGCGAAAACGTGAATAGAAAAAAAAACTAAGAGACTGCCTCGGGTGATCTGCGGATATATTGATTGTTTTAGTGAAATCTTGCATTATACGAGAAAACTGCGTTCATGAACGGCTTCCCGCTTAAAAATACTTTTGTCCATAATTCCTGAGTATCCGATTTCAAAAAGCGCCTTTCTCGATCATGAGGATCGGATTGAGCGATGGCGTCCAAAAATAGGCCTGCCTAAACTTGCAACAGAAGTGGAATAATCCAAGTTTTCTTTTGTATGCTGAGCGGCGGCGCGGATTAGCGTGAGGAGGGAGTGCTCACACACGCTCGCCATCTAAAGGGCGTAACTACATCCGACATTTGCTTTTAGTAAAAATCGATTTTCGGCTCTTTATGGGGTATGTAGATGTTTATCCGGCAACAAAATACGCATTATGTCGAGAAAATTGGATTTAAAAATTTTCCCGCTTCTCGATTCAAACTCGTGACGTCAAGACAAGCGAAATTCGTGACCACCGCTTAGTGAATAGCGATGTAGACTAGCCTCAGGGATCCACGACCAAAAAACAAAAAAAGGAAGAAAACTCTTCAAGCACTGTAGTTTGCTTGCAAAAACGGTCGGTGATGGCGACATCTGTATTTCATTTTTTGACCTTTACCTGGCTAGGGAAGGGGACGGACCTTTGTCCCCGTTTGGGTTGTCCACTGTTCGGGTTAGAGGTGCGCAGGGTTGAATGGGGGAAGTTGTAGAGATTGTGTAGGGTATCTAGGTCTGAGTAGAGTGACTCTAGGTCTGAGGTAGCTCACTCCCCACGGCACGGGAACAAATGCCCATCTCTTTCCCTTTCGCCTAGCCTTAGTCGTAGAAGCTCCGTTTTTTACTGATAAAAGTGTCTTTCGCAATTAGAACGCTGCTATATTTCCATACAGGCCAACTTGAATTTGTCCTCAGAGTCTCTTTAAAGGTGGCCGCTTCGTTACCTCTTTATGAGTGATTTTTACAGGCACTGCTAAATTTGTAACGTCGGAAACATTACCCCTCCTTGATACACGGTCTGCACTTGGTGAACAGGGAAATGTCGCGCTTGTCATCTGAGATGTTTAATGAACGGGGTCGTTCCTTGCAGCTTGTGGTTTGTCAGTGAACTGCGCGTACAAAAGTTTTGCCGACACTGTTTGTGACGTCATCTTTGTCACAAAAGAACACCGCATCCAACACACCCCTGTTTTGGTTTAGGTTTTCTGCATTTTGCTCTTTGATGATTGTCTTACTCACAGTTCTATTAACAACAGATTGCAACGAACAGAGAGGGCTTTAAGCAATATTACGGGAGCGCCACCTTAAGATTAAAAAAAAATAAAAATCCCAAAGTTGCCCTTGAACGATGAAGTAGGCGCTCTATACAACTGCAGATTGTACGTGTGAACTGCAGGCTGTGCTGTGAGTAGAATGTAATTCGAGCAATTCTGATAAATGACTGACCAGTGAATTGTTCTGAAATGCGCTTGAACAGCTCCTGAATGGCCGTGCTGTTCCCGATGAACGTCGCAGACATCTTGAGGCCACGGGGTGGGATGTCGCAGACGGCGGTCTTGACGTTGTTCGGGATCCACTCGACAAAGTAGCTCGAGTTCTTGTTCTGGACGTTAAGCATCTGTTCGTCGACCTCCTTCATGCTCATGCGGCCGCGGAAGATGGTGGCTACCGTCAGGTAGCGGCCGTGGCGGGGGTCGCAGGCGGCCATCATGTTCTTGGCGTCGAACATCTGCTGCGTCAGCTCTGGCACGGTCAGCGCCCTCTACTGTTGGCTGCCTCGGGACGTGAGTGGTGCGAAGCCGGGCATGAAGAAGTGCAGACGCGGGAAGGGCACCATGTTGACAGCCAGTTTGCGCAGGTCAGCGTTCAGCTGGCCGGGAAACCTGCGTGTGTATGGTTACTTAAGTTGCTTTAAGACTGTTTTTTTTTTGTTGCGTTAAGCACCGCGAACAAGGGCCTGCAGGCGCCGCGCCATTCATGTCCCCAATTGTGCTACGAAGTTATACACAACACAAGCTATTCCCTCTTCAGGTGTGGTGAAGTAGCTTGCAGGCCTAAGCGCCTGTGGCCATTGTGGGCATCGGGCCATTCTTCGACGGCAGTGATCGGTGCCACTCACTACAGCTTCGCATATAGAGATGTCGAGTGACAGTAATAGACTACGATCCCGGAGAAAAGAAAGCTTCGTCACCTGAGGCATGTTGTGACTCCGGACATTGTGACAGAAACCAGGTGGTTGAGGTCCCCGTATGTGGGAGTGGTGAGCTTCAGGGTTCGGAAGCAGATGTCGTATAGCGCCTCGTTGTCAATGCAGTAGGTTTCGTCGGTGTTCTCCACCAGCTGGTGCACGGACAGGGTGGCGTTGTAGGGCTCGACGACGGTGTCGGAGACCTGCAGTTTTGAATGCGCTTGAATTCGCACTTTCTGTCGACGTGGTGCAAAGCCTACCACATCTATGCACAAGAAAAATTTTCTCATTTTTAAGCACTGTGATTCTTCGATTTCTCGCTACCATTGTCGAGCATTAAAGGGACAAGAAATTATTTTGATGGTCAAATTCTAGGGCAGCGATCAGTAGAGGTGGCCTTTGTCAGTATTAATTCGAGTCAAATTCAAAAGCTCTGCGTGGACCCTACACACACCTCCTTCACGCCCCGACGTCATGCAGATGCGGTGGCGCTGATGTCAGTAGCGCCTTTTGCACGGCAGGCAAAGTAGGTTCCGCCTGCCCGTGCCCACCAGCTGCTGCAGCTGCTGGCGGGACTGCGCAACTGCATCATGCCCGCGCCTCGATATGTTTCTCGCTGATAGATACCGCATTAAGGAATGGGCCACGGTAGTAAAGCGCGAAGTCTGGGCCTCGATCGCCGCTTCCAGGCAATGTACTTCGTAGCTGGGGAGTTGCGTTCATTCTCCTGAACATCAGCGTAGTACGCTTATAATTGCTTAAGGGAAAAAAAACACAAATGTCTGCGCACGTAATTATCACGTCGAGCCGTTTTGGTGTTCACGGGGCGCTGACAGGCTGAATCACCACCAAGGAATGCGGTCTTTTGTTGATAGCAGATAATGTTTAAACATGTGTGGAAGTTATACGATCATATAAAGCCGCGTTCATGGCACTTAATATTCACTTCAGGCCATTTCTTAATATGGCCGACATAATTACTTGGTCTGTGTAGAAAGAAGTCTGCTAAATTGTGTCGTTTTTGCACGGCCACGTTGGCATGTTTCTGTACGTGTGCTAAAAGCCAAGTGGTTTTTCACTGCATCATATGTCATAAGCTGTTTCATGAGGCGGTGCATGATCGCGAAGCTTGTTTGGAAAGAAGCAGCCGCGATCGCATTGCCCGCGTTGATGACGATGATGATGACCTCAGGCTTAATGGCACATACCCACGGCGGGGGATTGGCCAGGGTGCAATGCTGATACAAACGCACTCATGGCCAGGGAGTGGTGTAATTGGATAATTTTGTGACCTAGACTCGAATTTTGATTAAAAATCAATATTAAAAAAACGGAAATGAAAAAGCAGGGAATTCTCATTCTAGCAGAGGAATCTACCTGATGCAATTATATATTCGTGAATAAAATCGCACACTGTTTTCAATGCATATCCCTTGGCGCTTGCCCCGAAGGAGAGGAGAATCGGAATAAATAGAGCAAGCCCCCGTCGAGCGAGGGGATCTCTAAGTAAGCTGTACGGCGAGAAGTTAACCGCAAAGAGGAAAAAGTGATCTATGGACTCAATTTCGCCAAAGACTCAGAGAGGGTGGTCAGAAATATCCCTGATCGACATAAGTAGAGATTTAGTCGCGGTATTCTGCAGCGCACTAGGGTCGTGGACACTTCACATTGCCTTGAACTGCACATCCGCGCACTCCAAGGAAATGCCAGGTGTTGAAAATTCGCTGCAGCAAGGAGAGGCTCATGGCTCAAGTACTGGAGACGCTGGCTGCAGTCAAGTAGACAGTATTAGGGGCGAACGGGACAATAGGTCCACCAAGGGCGGACTTTGCAAAAAAAATAAACTCTCTCATCAGAAGCAATGCCACAGTGCCCAGGGACCCAGTGAAAGCGTACTTTTGTAATATGTGGTGGAACAAGAAATTGAAGGGAACGGCTCATAGGAGTATCTCTCGATTTTTCGAGCACTATCAAGACGGAAAGGCTGTTTGAAAGTATAACAACCTGAGAGATACTGCAGGGATTCCTTATTAAGGCCAACTCAATGGCCAGAAACTCGGCGACAAAAATAGGGGTATAGTCATGAGCCCGAAATGAATAACTCTGTTCAAGAGCCCTTGAGTAAATGCCAATGGCTGCTTTTTCATTTTTCTGGGAGGCGTCTGTAAAAACGGCAGTATGGTTAGGGAAATTATCCAGACACTCCTTAATAAGCCCATTTAAAACATTTGCAGGCAGATTCTTAGCATTCCTTGGGAAGGTGTCGTCAAAGGGGACTACAGTATCAGCCCGGCGATGGTTAACTGGTACTACAGAATTTATTGATACAGAAATTTTTGACAGCAGGGAATTAGTGAACACAACCTGAGGAAGCTTATACCTAGGCCAAAAATTACCAAAGAATAGAGATGGGTTCGTTGTAAATATAGGGTTAGCCAATTCAGGAACAGGCTCCAAAGACATTAAAAACGTCCGCACAGTGAGAAGCTGAGCCGCAAATTTAGATCAGGTATCCGCTTCTCCAAGTACAGCGCAGCGTTAGCAACTGATTTAGGCAGACCTAAGCAAAGGAGCAAAGCGCGTCGCTCAATAACAAACCGGGGTTCAAGCTTGTACCTTGTGCACCCAGAAAAGAGAACAGAGCCAAATTCAAGTACACATGTCTTATACAGAAAGAGCAAAGTGTCCCGACGCATACCAAATTTTTTGTTGCTGATCCTCTCCAACCGGCCAAGGGCACGCTCACCTTTAAAGCACAATGCTTCTAATCAAGTAGGGCATAAGCATCCGCGCGCGAGCACCTATCACGCTGAATAATGTCCAAGACACACTGTTCATCTTTGGGCAGGTGGGATCGTCAGCTGCGAGATCAGACTTAGAAGTGCAGACGTCTGAAGCATGAGCACCGCCGCAAACGCGGCAGCGCGTTGCCGACTTGCAAGATTTGCCACTCTGACCAAAACGCCAGCAGTTCTTACATTGTAATGGACGGGGCTGCAGTGGGTCAACACGGTAGACAATGGGCCAGACTTTGATTTCCAATCGGCAAGAGGAGCCCGCAAAAGTTGCTATAACAGACTCAGTTGGAATACGAGAGCCTCCAGCCTCTGTTGCAGCGGTAAACTGAGAGGATGCCCACACCGGCATCATGGAAGTCCAAGAATTTCTTCTGGCGTAGCGGAGGGATACACACCGCGGATTATTCCTTTTACGCAGGCGAGTTGCTCGGGAATAAACGCTTTCACCGGGAGTGAGGCAAAAGAGGTGCACTGCAGCAAGTCTGCAACACAATCCAAATCAGGTGATTTGCACAGAATTCTTCTTTTGGCAAATGGTCGAACCTCGGAAATCTCAAGATATCGAATGGTCGCTGCCTTCAGCTGCTCCTGGATCATATGAGAGTTTTTGATCTTAATTAAACCATCTCCTACAGGGACCAGAGCCACAGGGATACGCTTGGCAAAAAGAATTTAGGCAAACTGGCGAACCAGGCTACGGGACCTGTGCCCGAGGAAGACATAGCCATGTCCGTAAGCCTAAGAAACATGAAGCCTACATCCAAAAGGGAAAAAACCTGGCCAAATCCCCCACTCGCGGAACGGCCTCACCAGGAGTTTACAGGATCAGCAGCACCAAGACACGCTTCAGCAGCGAGGCCAGATGAAGCGGGAGGCGACATAGAACAGCCGTAGAACAGCGTCGGGTCGTATCAGCACAATGGACACTAAGGGCCGTTGTTGTTGTTGCCTTCGTGACATGGCACATACCCACGACGGGGGATTGGCCAGGGTTCAGTGGGGAGACCCCATAGAACAGGGTAAATGGTGCCAAGCTATTTTGCCTTGGGTGAAATTTACGAGTGATTAAAAAGAAAAGAAGGGCCCTTTCTTCTTCTTTGCCGAGTTGTTGTTGTTGTTGTTGTTGTTGTTAGCCTCTCAAAAGATATCACATACCCACACTGGGGGATCGGCCAAGAATCGGGTAGCTATTCACCTGAACGCAGTTAACAAAAAGGAAAAGCACGTGGGAGCATAACACCGGTGAATTTTTCGTCATGAACAGAAAAGGGATGAGTGTTTTGATTTTAAAATTTTAAGAATAATAATAAAGATAGTGATTAAATATTAATGATTTAGTCAAAATGTAATAATTGATAGAAAAGAAAAGGTTGAAACACTTAGCAAGGCAGTCGGTGTGATTCTATCAGGAAATTTTGAACAGCGGTGCAAACAGATCTGTGGCTGAACCCCAATGTGGTGGCGGCAAATGATAGCAAGAGCGGGCTGCTCAAACTAAGGCCAAGATGCTGCAAGGGCTCCTCCAGCAACCTTTTTCTCAGTTAGTTGAATCGGCGACAATACAGCCAAAAATGTTCAATAGATTCTGGCTCACGGCAAAATGCACAAAGGGGAGAGAGCGCCAAACCCGACTTGTGTAAATAGAAATTTAGAGGGGGGATGCGGCAGCGTAGCCTCGTCAGTGATACTTCAAGCTGCCGAGAGCAACAAATTTTCCTGTTCCAATAATATTTAAGGTGCTCATAATCCGCCTATGTTAAAAGTGATGTGTCTTGCGTGCTTAAAAACGCACGTCGCCGAAATCTAGATGCTGTAATGTAGGCTGTAGCCGGGATGATTGGCAACACGGGGCCGCTGAGGGAAGCCTTTGCGAGATTATCAGCAATCTCATTTACAGTCACACTGCTGTGGCCGGGAACCCATACTAAATGAACAAGGCTCAAATGCGGAGGAAGTAGGGATAAGAAAGTTGATAAAATGGGACCGTCAACCTGTGCAGCGAGGGATGAACACAAAGATAAAGAATCAGTAATTACTGCAACTGCTGTAATAGAGGGGTCTAGCTTGCGTAGAGCAAGTACAACTACTAGAAACTCTGCTTGAAAAATAGGGGTGAAATCTGGAAGGCGCAGAGAAAAGGACCAGTCTAAATGGGAGCAAAATATTCCCACACCTGCTTTTTCATTGCATTGCGATGCATCAGTGGCTATTGCTATATCGGTTGGTAGGGTCCTCAGATGATCTTCTAGAAGGCCATTTAGAATACTCGGTGGCAAAAGTTTTGCATTTTTTGGGAATATGTCGTCGAAAACAATGTGTATAGTGGGCCCATTCCGAAGCGCAGGAAGGATATCATAAATGTTTACATCTAAAGGCTGAAGTAATCTTTGCACAAACACTACCTGAAAACAACACTGATCCAAATTCTAAAATTGGCCTGACATACATTATGTAGATCATTAATAGCGCATCTCTGCGCATGCCGTACCGGTGATGACATAATCTCCGTAACATGCCCACGGCACGAGCCCCTTTCGCCGCGACATGGTCAATGTGAGGTCGCCAGGTGAGTTTGTTGTCATAAATGACCCCTAGGTATTTTAGGGATTGAACCTGCGGTATTATTTTTAACTGGCAAGTGAGAGAGACCACTACAGGAGTGAATAGAGGGAAAACAAGAGTAGCGCACTTGCCAAAATTTAACTTCAGGTGTAATGCGCTCAACCAGTGCTCAAGTGTATTCAAATATGACTGCAACAGACCATACAGAGAATGTATATCCGGCGCAGCAGCAAAAAACGCAATGTCGTCCGCATAGACGTAAGTGCGTACATGGCGGTGGAGAGGAATATAGCTTAACAGAATATTAAAGAGCACAGGAGAAAGAACAGCTCCTTGCGGTACACCTCGCGTTTGTCTATACCTCTCTGAATGAACACCACTATGGACGCAAAAGAATTCCGTGTTATGAAGAAATGCAGATATCCATGCAACTATATAATCTGGAAATTGAAGAGACTGTAGCCTATGTATCAGGATGGAGTGTTCTACACTGTCGTAAGCTTTGGCGACATCTAACGTAACCAAAGCCGCGACCAGGCGTTGACGACGAGCAAGGAGAATTCTGCTCTCAAGATCAGCATGTACATTCCATATCGAACACCGTGGCCGGAAACCGAGTTGGCACGGGCTGAGTATACTTTTGCGGTCCACAATGGCTGACACCCGAATTAGTAACAACCTTTCTATCAACTTTACCACGTTTGATGTTAAAGAAATTGGTCTAATATTATCCAATTCATAGCCTCCACCCTGATTTTTAAGTAAAGGGATCACCTTGGACAGCTTCCACTCAGAAGGTATCCAAGCGTGTTTGAGAGAGTAGTTTATTAGGTGCAATAATGAGTTGGGAGGCTCTTCAAATAGAAACTTGAGCATCTTTGTGGTAACACCATCAGGGCCAGTGGCAGCAGCTGGCAATCTCTGGACAACTTGTGAAAGCTCTGATAGATTTACTTGTGAGGCATTATCATTTGGTACGACTGGTGCAAACAACAATGGTCGCATAGGTAGTAAAGACGAGAACCGCTTTTGCAGGCCTGTGGCTATTAATTCAACCGCCTGGATAGCTTCTACAGGTGAGATAACTAATGACTGAAAATTATGAGAGGACATGAGCTGTTTCCTAGACCGTAGAAAACCGAATAGTGCACGTCGGTTGTCCGCCTTTGAAAGATAATCGAAGTGTTCTGAGTCATATTTTTCCTTTGCGCGAGAAACTGTGCGTTTAAAGGTGGCTGCAATAAATTTATAATCACTCCAGTTATTCGGACATTGGTTATGAAGAAGCTTTTCCATGCTGCCTTCCTCCGCCTGTAATCTCTTGTACAGTCCGCATTCCACCAGTTAGAAGAATTCCCTTTTATTGGCCTCACCAGGAACTCCGACTTTTTACGGCTTTCCTCAATAGCCAGACATATTCTTACTGACTGGTGGACCTCGGCGATGTTAGACCCTGGAGCAAGGGCAGAGCGCAACGCCGTCTGAAATCTGTCATAATTTACATGTGACCGCAACTGAGAAGACGCCGGAGTAACACGACATATGATATCAAAATGAATAGGTATATGATCACTTGAAGTGCCGCTATCAACTGTCGACCAATTCGTTACGCCAATTCCAGGACTAATGAACGTGATATCTAAAACAGATTGAGTGTGTGAGCGAAGATAAGTGGCCGATCCTGAATTTAAGCACATCAGGTTGTGATCAGAAACCCAGTCCCAAAGGCGCTTGCCGCATGAATTAGTCCTAAAACCCCAAGACACATGGTGAGAATTGAAGTCCCCAGCCACGAGAACTGGGTTTTTACAGTTTACGAGTAAAAAATTCAGAGGTCTAACATCCTGGACTCCATTGGGGAAATAACAATTTGCTATTGAAAATGGAGAGCACCGAGGATGTACAAAGTCTATCGCCAAAATCTCACAGTCAGGAGACATTTGTTGAAGAGATACCACAGCCCTGTGGCAAAATTTTGAAGAGACTAAAGTTAGTAAACCCCCGCCTCTTGACTGGCGGTCTAGGCGAAATGACCGGTAATTTTTGATATGAAAATGTTTGTCAGTTGAAAGCCACGTTTCTTGCAGAATTATGACATCCGGATTAAGCTGAGTAGAAAGGCAGTGTAAATCTGTGGAAGCGGAAAGAATAGAGCGACAGTTCCACTGCAGAACTCGCAACGACGCTATGGTTGCGAAAGTCTAGCAGCAGCAACTGCCTGCTCCAAAATGGTATCCTTGGGTTTAGTGCCAAGCTGCTGCTTCTTTGATTTGGGCTGGGTGCCCTGAGAAGACAACGAATAAGACATGGGGGACCCACTGCGCTTAAGAAGCCGCGCATCAGGCTCCACCATCTCGGAATCATACATTATATCAACATCCCTCGAAGTACCCGAGGTAGGTACAGCGGAAGGGACAGAAGTTTTTTCCTGGGGCTGTGATGCTACTGGAATTTGAGACCGGATAAGAGGAGAGGGAATTGTCGAAAGAGGTGCCAAACTAGCCTGCACGGCATGTGTAATCTGAGTCTCTAGAACATTTGTAAAGCACTCCGACACACTTGCGACAATCTTTTCTACCATTTTAGACATCGAAGCCTCCGCAGCAGCCGCAATTGCCTGGGACAGCGTTGAGTCTAGCATGACACCTTGCCGAGCGGTCACACCGGCATAACCGCGGGCACGTTCTTTGACCTCTGAAATAGCGTCACGGCGCGAACAGCGTTTCCTGTCAATTATTTCCAGAATTTGAATTTCCTTAGCTCGAGAGGGACAATTTGAGTAGTTTGCAGAGTGCGCACCACCGCAAAGGCAACACTTCTCATTCTTCTCAGTGCAGGTGCTTGTTGCATGACCATCGCCACAGTTGCAACACCTCAAGTTGGATTTGCAACCGCCAGCGCTATGTCCATAACGCCAGCAGTTGTTACACTGCAGAGGCCGAGATGATAATGGGTCTACCCGAAAAATTAGAGGCCATGCCTTGATTTCAGAGGGGCAGGAAGTGCCGGCAAAGGTAGCAATCACTGATTCAGTGGGCATCCGCACGTTGTTTACATCCCGGCTACAGCGGTGCGCAGCAACAACACCTGCAGCCGACAGAAGCTCAAGAGTCTCTGCCGGAGACAGGGAAGAGTCTACACCTCGTACAATACCTTTCGTGCACGCCAGATGAGAAGGGATGAAAGAACTTACCCGAAGGGAGGCAAAGGATGAGGAGTTTAGTAAATCTCTTACACAGGCGAGGTCTGGCGATCTGCACAGAATCCCACCACGTCCAAACTGGCGAACCTCTGAGATTGACTCATAATGAGAAGTAGTCGACTGGAGAGCAGCCCGAACAGCACCAGGGTTGTTCATCCTGATAGCACCACCATCCTTAGGCACCAGCGCGACAGGGATACTGCCGACACCACTGCGCAAAAAAGCTTCCAACGGTAGGAGATCAGTTGACGGAGAAGCCGACCAGAGGGAACTCCCCTGGCCGGGAGACTGGGTGGACATAGTCCGGGCTTACTGCCTTACCGCGCAAAGACGCAGAGAGAAAATGCCACAATCAGCCACCCGAAACTTAACCGATCGTTCCCAGCAGAGCAGAGCCGTCGGGGCAGCGATGAACAGGACGAACGCCACTGGGTCGAACGATGTCCTCCTAACAGAGCCAAGCTGGTCGTCTCACGGTGGCGAAGAGGTGCCGAGAGGCCGAGCGAATCTTCTTCTTCTTCTTCTTCTTCTTCACCCCAGGTATATGGCCGAGTTGCAGCGTGCTTTTGTCTTCGTTTTTGCCATCGCATGACAACGGCCTCCAAAGTATCTCATAAAGCTAGCGCAAATAGATGAGAGCACACGAAGCTGCGTCCAGCACACGTAGTTGCAGGCGAGTGGAATTTTTCGGCTTGAGCCCCTGCGTCTTTCAATCAGACTCCTGCGTTGCTAGGAAAATGTTTCGGTTTGGTTTGGTTTGGTTTATGGAGTTTTAACTTTCCAAAGCGACCCAGGCTATGAGGGACGCCGTAGTGGAGCACCCCGGAAATTTCGACCACCTGGGGTTCTTTAACATACACTGATATCGCACAGTACACGGGCCTCTAGAATTTCGCCTCCATCGAAATTCGACCGCCGCCGCGGCCGAGGTCGAACCCACGTGTTTGGGGTTAGCAGCCGAGCGCCATAACCACTGAGCCACCGCGGGGCCTAGCAAATGTTTCATTTAGGGGGTACACTAACAGAAACTGTCGGGTGAAACAATGCAGCGAGATTGAGAGGAGACGGGGAAATTGAAAGTATTTTCGTTATTTATGCATGAGATGTAACCAAATTTGGCACAACTGTGAACTTTTTATGCTAATTTCAGTGCTGTGCTTTACTTTCAGCTGGCTGGTACAGATGTTGGGTTATTATAATTAACACCGTCGTCAAGTCATCGAGTGTGGAATAATTAAGTAGAAAGTGCGCAAATTTTTTATGCCAACATGTTCACAAAGCCCTGCTTTGTGTGATGACGCTACTGTTCTTTTTTTTTTATGCAAAGTACGTATGCAAACAAAAGTTAAACTCTAGCATGCATATTTACGTGAACACATTTCTTAGAAAAATAACTTCAACATGCTACTGCATGTGTACAAAAAATTGTCAGATTTATTACACTACTCAATCTCTCAGGACCGCGGTGGTTCAGCGGTTATGGCGCTCAGCTGGTGACCCCAAAGACGCGGGTTCGATCCCAGCCGCCGCGGTCGAATTTCGATGGAGGCGAAATTCTAGAGGTCCGTGTACTGCGCGATGTCAGCGCACGTTAAATAAGCCCAGGGGGTCGAAATTTCTGGAGCCCTTCACTACGGCGTCCCTCATAGCCTGAGTTGCTTTGGGACGTTAAACCTTCATAAACAAAACCATAAATAAGTCAACGTCTCAGGATTCATTCGCAGCAAATAGAATCATTCTATTTTTATTCGTTACGAAATTACGAAGGGATGAGTGATGCCAATCGTAGAAAACGTGAAAGCTGAGAAAACCAACCTTAAAGTTTATTCTCTCGTTGGCTTCGTTCACCCTCGTAGCTTTTTCTTTTGGTCAAAGAAATAAGGCACTGCAATAAATGGAACCTCTGATCTTCTGATCATTCCGCTTCCAAGTGATACTAAGATAGTGGTGCACCGTCGTCGGAAACCCGTGGAATTCGCGATGCGCCGAGGCCACCAGAAGAGCGATTCGCTCAATCTTCGACGCCCACACATCTAAAAAGCGTAATTTTCTAAATTTCTACTGCACAAAAAAATTGCGATCAGTTTGGCCATTTTAATAAGGTGACAAATCGGCCTCGTTGGTGCATGATCTTGTGGCGAAAAGCAGCGCTTACACGCGACAGAGGAGACTGGAGACACGACGCTGTCCCCACTTGCCTCGCTGCGCGGCACGTGTGTCAAGTGACGGTGAGCGTACGTCTGCTCCGCCGAAACAACGCCAGAGCTTCTCCTCACTGCTATCCCGAAGTGGAATTATTCCGGCTTGTACAGAGCGTCAAAAAGTGGTTATTTTATTCCACGTCTAGCGTAGAAATCAACGGCAGCAACGCTTTCTGTTCGCAACTGATCATATATACAACACACAGTGCCAAACAATATCTCTGAATAGGCTGTACGTGGTCAACGCGAGCCTGTGCACTTCGAGAAATTACGAAGTTCAAAGCATCAACAGCATCAACCACTTGGTGATTCGCAGAAACCGACAACGCGCCTACAAGCCTACCGCGAGCCCGCTAGCGACTGCAGTGACACCTTGTTTGTTTGCAAACATGCAGCAAGTCTGCGGGAATACGGTGGCCGCAGCTGGCAAAAGACAGGGTTAATAGGAGAGACATGGGAGAGGCCTTTGCCCTGCAGTGGGCCTAGTCAGGCTTATGGTGATGATGATGGTGCAGCATGTCTATAATTTACAATTTCTATTTAAATCGCTGCTCGCACTGACTCGCAGTCTGCTAGGGCGACAGCTCACCTCGCATTCTTTGCCTTAGCACACTAAGCCGCTCCTCAGTCACTGGGCAGCCTGACGCCCACTGCCCATTGGGCATGCTCAGGTGGCGTGGGCGGGATTGCGCAGCCCCGACCTGTTTTCTGTTAGCACGAAAGCAATCCTAGCCAACCCCTAACGATTTCGACGATGTCTCACGCGGAGAAAATGAAGACTCAGCCAGACTCAGTAAGGAAATGGGTGTGCATGGCAATGAAGCTCAATTCTGGGGATGGTCGTATGCAAACAAAAGTTAAACTCTAGCATGCATATTTACGTGAACACATTTCTTAGAAAAATAACTTCAACATGCTACTGCATGTGTACAAAAAATTGTCAGATTTATTACACTACTCAATCTCTCAGGACCGCGGTGGTTCAGCGGTTATGGCGCTCAGCTGGTGACCCCAAAGACGCGGGTTCGATCCCAGCCGCCGCGGTCGAATTTCGATGGAGGCGACTCAGGCTATGAGGGACGCCGTAGTGAAGGTCTCCGGAGATTTCGACCACCTCGGGTTCTTTAACGTGCACTGGCATCGCACAGTACACGGGCCTCTAGAATTTCTTCTCCATCGAAATTCGACCGCCGCGGCCGGGATCGAACCCGCGTCTTTCGGGCCAGCAGCCGAGCGCCATAACCACTCAGCCACCACGGCGGCCCTGATATGGCACATGAAGAATGTCCCAAACATGGTTAGGACGCCCGAAATTTGCCTTCGAATGACCTTGACCGAATTCGACTGCCGGTGAATCTGGCTGTGCTCAGGTGGAAGACAGGCTTCACCTCGTCTCGAAATGGAATTGGCCCACCTCCAAAAATAAGAGTTGGCCCACCCCCTAAAATTTGAAAATTGACCTACGTTCGGGACCAACATGCGACACCCCCAGAATGGGTTTGGCCCACCCTCAAAATTTGGGAGGCCCACCATGCTTTCGCGCACTATTTCGTGCTTAGCAATGATAAACCGCTAGCCATTTTTTTTTCGGCACGTCGTTGTGTAAGAGTTGAGGGAAGCTAAGAAGCATCATTTTTAATCGCCGATATCTTCGGTGTTAAAGGGCTGTAGAAACCAAAAATTTGCTCGCATGTTTTCTGCTTTCAAATGATGATTTAGACATTAGAATACATGTATCGCCGCGTTGTTTTCGCCTACGACTGATAAATAATATATAATTGAATTTCTTCTTTCATGCTGTTTCGGTTTCATCAACCGAACGATGGCTGTGACGTGTAGTTGGACTTGGAGTATCGTGAGGCAGGAAAAAAACGGCAGTATGACTGCTGATACGTCGTTTGTTTTCATTCCAGCTCTTGAAGCAGGCTTGTTTAAGCGTTGCAGTGAATTAAAACTACGTGTCAGCGTTTATATTGCAGTTTTTTTCGTGCCTCACATGATCTAAAGTCGAACTACATGCCACAACCATCGTTCGGTTGATGAAACCGAAACAGCATGAGGGAAGGAATTCAGTACTCAGTGATTTAGCGGTTGTATGCGAATAACAGACGATGATCCATGTATTATAATGCCTAAAGCATCATATGGAAGAATAAAACGCGTAACTAAATTTACATGTCTGTAGTCTTTTAATGAAGCTAGCATAAAATTTTTTTTGCTGTTCGGTGACGAGTGATGGAATAGCGATCGCTCGTGCGCTTTTCCTAACCTCAGTGTATACCATTTCATGGTCCATTTAAGGTCACAGCCGTCGTGCGCTTGCACTCTGCAGCTGTTTTCGCGCCATTCGTTTGGCAGCAGCGGTGGGTGACGTAAAGTCTCGCATCTTCACGCGCGAGTGCGGTGTTCGATACCACCGTAGTAGGTAGACATCAAGAAAGAAAGAAGGTCGCTGAGGTCACCACATGCGGACGTGGTGAAGCCTTCATATCTGACGGCAGTTTAATAATAATAATAATAATAATTATAATAATAATAATAATAATAATAATAATAATAATAATAATAATAATAATAATAATAATAATAATAATAATAATAATAATAATAATAATAATAATAATAATTGGTTTTTCTGGGGAAAGGAAATGGCGCAGTATCTGTCTCATATATCGTTGGACACGTGAACCGCGCCGTAAGGGAAGGGATGAGGGAGGGAGTGAAAGAAGAAAGAGGTGCCGTAGTGGAGGGCTCCGGCATAATTTCGACCACCTGGGGATCTTTAACGTGCACGGACATCGCACAGCACACGGGCGGCTTAGCGTTTTTCCTCCACAAAAGTTTGCGTCTCGCTGGTATTGACGCTGTCCTGGCTTAAGACACGTGCCGGCTGCGCGGAAGCTGTCACGACGAATGCGCACCTTGGGGGAGGGCATGACGCTGAAGGTGTTCATGATGCGGTCCGGGTACTCCTCCCGGATCTTCGAGATGAGCAGCGTGCCCATGCCGGAGCCGGTGCCTCCGCCCAGGGAATGGGCCAGCTGGAAGCCCTGCAGGCAGTCGCAGCTCTCTGCCTCCTTGCGCAACACGTCCAGCACGGAGTCCACCAACTCGGCGCCCTCAGTGTAGCGGCCCTTGGCCCAGTTGTTGCCGGCGCCGCTCTGGCCTGCGAAGGTTACCGCGCATATGTACGCCACCTGCATATCCCCGCGCTGCTGGGAGCCGCTGTTTTGAGCCAATAAGCGTTGACCAAAAAGGTAGCCGCTAAGGCGCTTTGCGCTGAAACCTTTCCTGTTTCTACGCGAATTTTTCTTCAGTCGCATGATAGTGAAGCGGTCTTCAGATCAAATTCGCCGACCTTATAAAATAACTTTTCATATTTCAAGATGGAAACTCAGCGCTCAGGAACGTATGTCAGGCGCATAGGGCAGCAAGCTTCGTGTTGCAATGGTCGCCTCAGTTGCTGTTCACTTGTATTTTGTACGCAGCGAATTTTCCACCGAAAGAGTGGAAACAGCCAAGATTATACAGCCGACTATGAATGCCGATTCTGAGCACAGGTACGAGCAAATCGAGTTACCTTTGTTAACCCTAAGCTGTGGCTGAACCTAACGAACACTACGATGGGCTAAGAGCAGCTGCTGCAAGGAACTTCCGGCTAGGGACGGCTAGAATTAAGCCCGGCTCCCCACGAACCTTTGCGCACACACGTGCAGCTGATGACGTTGAGCTGAACTTGATCAGTACATGCTAAAACAGCAACGGAGATATGAAGCTAAAAGAGACGCTTAGCGAATATGAAATTGTCGGGCCTGAACAGTTGACCGAAAGGTCCCGATCTGACGGAGTCCATGGTTCCTGGCTCCAAGTCGAGGAGGATGGCACGGGGAACATACTTGCCGCCTGAAAAATACAAACCAGGTTTTTTTTTCTTTACAGCCGTCAGTATTTTACTACCGTTGCGTGAACTGGAACATTGCCAGCGAGTCTGCCACGCAGTTTCTAATGCTGAACGCATGCGGAGCAGACGAGCGCCACCGAACAGGGAACTGTGGGTTCGCCACATGGGGCATGTCTGCATGCGCATAAAGGCACATAGACATAATGGCGAAAACATTTCGATGCCGCTGCGTTACACGACAGAGCAGAACGTTTTCGAGCGCTCATGCACCATTGGGAGTGCGTTTGTGATGCTATCATCATGATCAGCATTCGCAGCCCCTTTGATAAAACTTACGTTTGCACAGTAGGTATGCTATTAGAACACATACGGTATTCGTCCGTCATGCTTCTCGTCAAAATTTTCAATGAGGAAATAGTATGTGTCGAAAGAAATGTGCCAAAAAAACAACTATAGTCTGTTAAAACTCAAGAATGTAGCGGCGAATGCTCTTCTTAAAGCCCCTCCAGCCAGTCGCTTCGGTCGGTTTTCATGAGGCAGGGGCTAAGCACGAAAAGGAAAGAGTACGGCGTTTGTACCCGTGCCGTGTGGAGTGCGTTCCTCGTTATTCGGGTTATGAGAGCGGAGTAGTTAAATGGGGAGTTGAAAAGACGGTGCGGTGTTGCTAGGGCTGAGGACGTGTCCCTTTCCTGCCTAGCTGCTGCTGCAGAGCCAAACGCCTTTAGCTGCACGGAGTAAATTGGACCACCCAGGGTTCTTTAACATACACTGACATCGCACAGCACATGGGTCTTTTCCATTTCGCATCCACCGAAACGCGGCCGTCGCGGCTGGAATTGAACCTGCGTCCTCGATTCCAACAGCCGATCGCACTAACCACTGAGCCACCACGGCGGGGTTTCAAATTCGCCATCATTTACGTTACTCGCTTGCCCAGTATTGCCCCCTCGCGGACGAGAATCTACAGGTGCCGAGAACACGCGCAAGTCAAGCAAGAGCATTTCGTTAATGAGGGCAAGCTAAAGCAAAAAAAAAAGAAAATTCAGCCAATCGCTGAATGGTACCTGCGCCATCACGTCACCTCTGCCGCAAGAAACGATCGAGAGAAATAAGCTATCGGCATGCCTTTTTGTTTTTGTTCTTTTGGCGCGAAAAACGTTTAAACATGGATAAATGCTTAGAAGAGAACACAAGGTGCGAGACGCCTATCATCTCCAAATTCACATAAGCATACAGTGGTAGAGGTGCGGTCTAGTTGGCTCTTCATATCTTAAAACGGCGAAAAGGACGCGGACAATGACAAAAGTGGACGCATACTGCTGAGTTTGTGTCCACTCCTGTCATTGTCCGCGTCCGTTGCGCTGTTTTCAGATAAGCAGACACATGTATCCAACAAAGGCGGCCGTGCCTGACGGCTGTTGCGTCGCATGCACACATGTTGCGACAGTTCGCAGGTCATGGCGTCCGTGGCCTTAGTGCGCGCGAACAATGTTACGGTGATCCCTGATACAGCATATAGATTTGCCGTTTAAAATGTCGAGGACGAATTCCGCTGACATTCACAAGTTCCCGCCAAGAAATGAACGAAACCGTACGCGTGTGACCATATTCCGGCCACGGGTGCATCGGCCTAGGAAGTTTTGCAACAGGTGGTACGTTTACATGCACCTCATTTCTTGCACCTCATTTCAGAACTGCCTCCAGTCACATCCAGTCCAATTTTAACAAAGTTGGCTGCGAGTAATCCAAATAAAAGGGATCGGACTCCTGGTGGAAGGAAGTCAGAAATGAAACAAATATTTACGTATAAAAACGAGATGAGGACGTCCCCAAAAAGTGCACTCATTGGTTTCGCGAAATCGGAGTTCCTGTTCAAAAATCGCAGTGAGGGCCTGGTAGCATACAGCATATGCCCCGTATACACAGGACGTACTGGGTTCGAATGTCAGCACCGCCGGTGATTCAACAGTTTTTTAATGGTCACAAAAGCATCTTTCGACCAGATGCTCGGCTTCTTCAGGCCGCCACCGGGTTTCTGATAATACCGTCACTTCGAGGGGTAAATCAATTACTGCACGTTTTTTGGTAGCTATTGGCAGCTGCAGCTCGTTCCACGCATTTCCTATTGGTTGTATATTTCTACAACCTCTGGCGAGCGGTGAGGATCCTACTGTTGCGGCGTTCCCAAACACTGCAGATCATCACCTCTGCAGATAATTCGTGCCCCGCGGTCCAGAACGACACCTCGGAAATTTCCCAAAACTAACACTGGCGCCAAACACCATACGGAACTTCTGTGTAATGGCGAGGGCCCACATCGTCAGCGCAGGCGAGAACACGAACCGCGTTTGCTCGTTTTTACGGCCGCGATGGGCATCTAGCCCTATGCGTGCCCACGAATAGCCGTGCGAGTGGCTCCGGAACTCCCGACGGAGGCTGCAGAGGAAAATTGAAACCATATGCGCGAAGGCAATGCCCTGGCTCGCTCTTGTGCGAGAGGGTCGCGCGGCGGCACGAGAAGGTGATTTTTACGGCTACCGGAAGTGTGCCCATGACGTCGTGGCTGCCGTGGCTCCAGCGAATGAGAGTGTGTGGTGGCCTGGCGACGTCATGGTACAGTGACGTCTTTGTTCCACGACTTTAGTTCAAAAATTGGTCATTGCGAGTACACCAATCGGCCCGCGAATTTTGAAAAACACGGTTTTTAAAAGTTCATAATAAATTGCTGGCTCAGTTCTGAAGACTCATACTTGGTGTGAATGCTTCTTAGCACCATTTCTAAGCATTGAAAACATTTACAAGTGACTTTTTATTCATTGCATAGTCCCTTTAATGCCTTCATACAATATCAGGCGACTGGGTAGCGAGGTGGATCTACAATAAACGTTTTTCCTAGAACTCTCGTCCGGGAAACTTTTGTTCCCAGTAGTAAACTGGTAACCAAAAAGTTAACTTTAGTAAGTAAAAAAATTACAGTGATATTTTTTGCAGCTAGCGCATGCTAACATAGAGTGTTGGACCAGGCTTGTGGCGTGCGAGAAAAAAGCATACTTTTTGACGTGCCCATTCAAGCATGTCACAAGGTCGCCAAACTCTGGCAGCGATTCGATAACCAGTTGTTGAACAACATTTCTCTGGTTTTTGTGTTGGAGAAACATTGTGGCATTCTCTGGTTGTAATAGCTTTTTTTACAATTACCCCGGTGTGCATCACGACAGTGACGACACATGCACTTGGGAATTCCAGCCTGCCTCGATTCAAGCTAGATATCAAAGAGTGAACATCGGCATCATCATGTTCTGTTGTTTCGCAGTCCATAACAAGCTGCTCTCGGCAGAAATCGCAGTTCAGGGCTTTCATTACAGAATGAGCACAAAAGCACCTACATAGCCAAACACAGGCGCGCGTGAACTCAAACTGTTCAGACCTTCTGTAAACTCAGCAATTTTGAAGGAATGTGCAGCACTTGACAAACAACCGACCTCATCGTCGCTGAAGTCACCGGCGCACATCACAGGAAGCGTGCCTTGGAGGCGAATTCTGCCTTCGCACTCGTGAAGCTGTCGGATGCTGATGTGGTAGTTACCGCCAGCCATTTGTCTGTACTGAAGAAACCTCTTCTCTAGGCCGTCTGTTTGCACTTTTCCGAGTAGCACGTACTTAAAACCGAGCTCATAGACGCAATACTTTGAGAATTCAAGTAGAGCATATGCTGAATGCCACAGAGCATTAAAGGTTTCCTTTGTGGCGTGCAATTGTCGTGTTTATAAAATTTCCATACGTCAAGCCAGATTTTGAAGGCTTTCAAAAAGGATAGCTTGGGGTCATCATTCAACGATGAAATTGGCTGTTCGTATACATCGCGATAGTGATAGCCCTTGTGTGGCATCTTCACATTAACTACCATCCATCAATGAATAATTATTCTGATGAAGTTGGCAGTTTCTTTCGCACGTGAAAGTACAGGAAAATCGCAGTGCATGTCGAAGGCTTCAGCCACAAAGATGTTGAAAACCTGTAAGGCTAGTTTAACATTTTGCCTTTGTAAATTGCTTGGGTTTAAAGCCTTCGAAGGCAGCCTATAACTGTACTTCAAGAGCTGAGAAGATTCAAGTTTGTGAAGCTTTCTGAGATCCTTGAATGATGCCCACTGTATAATGTCAGGGTGGACGGAATTGTCAGTGAGGTTAAACATAGGAAAATAAAAGTTGGCTTTAGGATTTCTTTAGTTAAGCCAATTATTTCTAGCACACTTTAACAGTTACACAGCGTCAATGATGTAAAACATGGGTCGCGTTGCATCGTCTAGATGTGGGTAAATAATCCTCACCTTATGCGGCATCGTAAAGTCCATAAATGGCTGAGCGTGAATCTCGTCTGCCATTAAAGTAACAGCACTCTCATGCGATTTCAATTTATTAAACCTCTGGCCAATGTATTTAAGAAAATTCTGATCACCTGATTCGTTATCAGGTGATAGGTGGAAAGAGGAGCAGATGTTTCTAATGGTACTCGGATGCGGCAAAGTCAAACAACCAGAGCCCCTCAAAAACTTGTATGCATGAGGAGATATAGTATGCAGATGCAAGCAAGCACCATTGAGATGAATACTGCAGTCACTCTCAAGCAACAACACTTGTTCCCTCAGAAGTTTAACAGAGTCCTTTCTGTTTTTGCGGACGCTTTCCTTAATCTTTTCCATGAGGTTTACTATCAGGTCAGTAAGGCCATCAGATGAACCTTTGTCGTCAGAAATCTGCTGTAGCTTATTTAATATGTCAAGTAGGACATTGATGTCACCGATTTCGTCAGGCACGACAAAATCTCCTAAACGTTTCACTGAGTTGCCGTGAAAACACGCCGTGATACGAAGATATGCGAAAACAGTAACAGAACACTGTAGGACCAGCGCACTCTCATTTGCAATATTCAAGAACATGCTACAGTTTGGGTGATTAATAATAGTCCATTCAACCGGGACACACTTGACGTTTAAGCGCTCCATCATTTCATGCAGAGATGAAAATTTGCACTGCATTTGTTCTTGTCGATAGCAGGCTGCTGACACTTCAATAGCACGAGCAAGACATTTGCCTCCCGGCGCATTTCTTCGGCATCTGGGGAGCTCCTTGCTGGCACGGCATCTTTCTTTGACAGGTACGAGGGACAGCCAGGGAATTAGGATGGCACTGACCCAAGACGCAGGTGTGGCACTTTTAGAGGGACTTCGAACACCTTTCCTGTCCGGGGATTGGTGTACGATGAGGTATGTTCAAGGCAGGATGCATGGAAGTGTAAGGCGCACACCTGTTTTACAATAGCAAAAGTGCGACGCACCACATTACCAATGCAGTACAATCTAATATCGAGGTAAAGCTTAATTTTTGTCATGGCTCCCTTAAATACTGTTCATTTGTGGCAACAGTAGAGAAAATGACTTCGTACCTTGTTGTTGGCAGTAGGCACAAAATCCTTTCGGGGAATCGCACTGAGCCACTTGTAAAGCTGTTCATCCTTTGGCAAAGGAAACACTTGAACCTTGTTCCCCGTCTTGTAGTTGCTTGAGCACATAGGTACACAATACTTGTTATTCATGTCGAAGCCCGTATGTCGCAGAACGGGCGCAAGGAAAACAGCACTGAAGCGACCACGAGGCGACTGGCTCGACGAACTAGCTGCGTGTAACAAGAGGGGAAAAATGAGCCGGGAGGCGACGGGACGGAAAGGCCGGTATGGAGAACCGGAGGCAGCCGCAGGCAATGGCAATGCCCAGGTAGGACGGTGGGTGCTGACGTCGCTAGAGAGGGCACAGGCCTTGAAAAGTTTAGGAGGCGTTGGCATAGGTGCGTCGCTCGCATGAAGGTGCTTCACCAGCTTAGTGTCTCGTCTATAGTTGTCGCTGGAGTATTAATGTAGAAATTGCACTGATTAAATCAAACAAAAGAAACTAATCACAACGGAAACAACCGGACATGAGCTTCTGACGGCCACAAAGGTCAGGTACCACATGGTGCTACTGCGTCACGGATTGTTTCAACACCGCATCGTTCTAGTCATTTCCAGATCGGTGTCTCACAAGCTCTTATGCTGCTGATTACGTCTTTCATGGCGCCGACAAGAATGACTGACTGCGACAGAATCACGCCAAACAGCTAGCCCACTTGGGCATGTGCCACACTAGCAGCGTTAAGAAAATCTTTTCGCACGAACACCTGTTTGACTACTCAGTGTTCCCATGCTTGCCTGCAGTGCAAACCTCACTTAAGAACAAGGACTATAAGGTTTCGCGTGGCTACAGTGTCTGCAGTATCGTGCTCTGCGGTGAAGAGGCGTTAAGAGACGACGCAACTTACGGCCCGAGAGCTCAACTAAAAAAATTTTTTCCTCGCTTTAAACAAAAATTACCTCGATAAAAACTTCAGAAATGGAAGGCAATAAGCT
Source organism: Amblyomma americanum (assembly GCF_052857255.1). Taxonomy (NCBI): domain Eukaryota; kingdom Metazoa; phylum Arthropoda; class Arachnida; order Ixodida; family Ixodidae; genus Amblyomma; species Amblyomma americanum. The sequence goes on from NC_135497.1 coordinate 141,945,852, forward strand.
GTTTTACGTAATCCGCTATTGTTTGTATTTTTACTTGGACCACCTCAGGGCGAAATTAACGAGTGTTTTGGCTCGAAATTCACTTTTTGTAACTAGATTTTTTCCTTCTGCATCCGCAGTCTCATCACCTGTAAAATTTATTATAGGTACTGGACATCTACAGGAACAAAACGGCTATTCCAGAATTTCCGACAGAAAGTTCTTATTTAAAACAAAAAATATCAAAAATGACACATTTTCATACTTTTTTCGATTAAAAAAAATATTTATGCCGTGTAAAGCAGCATGCTCCCAATTGTATCGAAAGACAGAATCTGTGCAAATGTCAATGAAAAAGTTTTTGGAGTGTTTTCTAAATATTTGCTTATTTAGCAGTGCCTGTTTTCTCATTTTTTCTGAATATTCAATCTTCCCTCACTTCACGAATAAATTTTTTAGGCAAAAATGCTTCAGGCTTTCATTACGCACATTACGATGTTTCCACGAATTTTTTGAACAAATTGGAGATGGTCGAGCGCAACGCCTGGGATGTTTGGCGTGGAATGATCCAGGTAGAACTATGTGAGTATGACGTCAGGGGACGAAAAGGCGGCATAGTTTCGGTTTCTCGAATCTAAGAAGGCGGCCATTAAAATTGGTTGTGCCCTCCCATGTATATTTTGAACCCATTGGAAGGCCAGTTGGAGCGTCCAATTGTAATGCCGGCCCACACAAAACAAATTGTTTGCTTCCAATCGGAAAATATCCCATTATTTACTTGGAACCAATTGCAAGCTTCAAATGGAATAGGAGGGGCATTCCAACTGGAACACTTATAGAAAGGTTAACCGCTGGCTTCCTAATCAAGTGGCAGCTCCAAGTAGGCCGCAGGCGAGCATGCATGACACACAAACCATAGGCATAAACGTAGCGGCAGTTCCTGTCCCTATGGTTTGTCTGTCTGTCTGTGTTGCCAGCAAGAAAAAAGGAAAGTGCACAGGCCTGCTCACTGGCTCAAGCCGAGCCACAATCGCTACCACGTGCAGATAGTAGGAGAGTTGAAAGATGGGATAGAAAGACAGGATAGTAAAGACGCGTTGAAGACAAGGCCGATTGCGGAGGTAGTGCAATATACCGGGCCAACCGGTGGCGGAAGTGAAGCAGACTTCAAACTCTCCGCCACATTTCCAAAAATAAGTCCAATTGGATCCGTACCAGATATTCTTGCATGTGGCCCACTTAGAGCTAATATAAACGAAAACGTAGCATATGGACGGCCCCCCAGTATACTCTGTTAAACCACTTAGAGCTGCCACTCATAAAGAGGATCAGTTCGGCCTGATGCTGCATGCGACGCACATTTTCAGCGCTCGATTTGTGAATTGTGGTTCGTACACGAGCGATGAGGGACGCCGTAGTGGAGGGCTTCGGATTTTAGACCACATGGGATTCCTTAACATACAACGACATCGCACAGCACACGGGCGTTTTTTTATTTCGCCTACATCGAAATGCGGCCGCCACGGACGGGATCGAACCCAGGACCTTGGGATCAGGTGCTGAACGCCAAAGCCACTGTAACGGGTCACTTTATTTGTGTTCGTAAATAAAATATTACAGTCGAACCTGGATTATGAAACTCGAAGGGGTTCACGAAATAGTTGATAAACCGGTATATCGATAATTCATTGTAGGAAAAATGGCGATAGGTAAGCTTATCTATGACCTAGAAGCAAGAATGCAATGCATCCATTCTTGTGACACGGTGCCTGGCTGACGACGATCTTCTGCCTGGTCAGGTCCGTTGACCGCAACGAGGTGTCCTAGTCCTCCCAGGTTCGGAGAGGCACCAGCCCGGCGGGGGGAGGGGACGCCGGGCATGACGGGAGGATGTGTGCAAGGGTGGCCTTGGGGCGGGAGCACAAGGTGCATATGGGGGTACCGGCTTAAATTTATAGAGATGGGCTGGTGTAAGTAGCGTGTGCGTCTGCAGGGGACGCCAGACTGATTTCTTTGCGGTAGTAAGGGATGGGTGGGGTGGCGGGAGATGAGGGCGCTCAGCGCGGGAGTTTGTGGTGAGCTCAGCAAACGAGTGCATACGCTCCTTCGAGAAATCCCCCACGAGGTCCGCCTGTGCCCGACTTCTAGACTCTCGGGCTAAGGAGTCGGCGGCCTCGTTGCTGGGATTTCCCAAGTGCGCAAGCATTCAGATGAGCTCAGCGCGTTAGAATAGGGGGGGGGGGTGCACCAGGGATGGTGCAGGGTGGTGAACCCTGTTCCTGGCATAGTTTAGAATGGCTGTTTTTGACTCACTGATGATGTAACCGACATTTGTGTATGCCAGAGCAATAGCGGTCTTCTCGGCTCCCTCAGGGGTGGTGCCTGAAGGAAGCTCGAAAGTTAGGGAGGCTATGTGGGGGTTGCGGACAACCGCAGTGGCTCCATGCTCATCGCAGGTGGCATCCACCCAAACGCATCCCCATACCATTTATGTCGCGCTGCCTCGCGCGCCTTTCTCCGACCTTGATTACGGTGGGGGTGCATGTTCCTCGGTAATGGTTTGACATGGATCGAAGTGCAGATCTGGGTAGGGAGTGTTCTTAGTGATGTATTGTTTGCGGAGATAGTGATGCAGGCCTATTGCTGATTGAGTATGTGTCGTCCGGCAGCACCTAATCAAAGGTTCTGGGCTTGTATGTGGACCTCTCGAAGTTCTTGTAATGCTATGGACTCCGCGTTCGAGCAGTCTCTTAATTACAGGGAAGCTCACTTGTGGCGTGCACCGTAGCGGTGCCCTAGCGCATGCCATCCGCCTTGTTTGCGGGAGGTGCGGGATTCGACCCCCTGCCGCCGCGTACCCATCGGTCTGTAATGTTCCCCTGGCCTGGTGCTCAGATTCTGTGAGATGAGATGACTGGGAAATTGGTCTTGACCCTACCGCGTGTACGTCACCGCGAACACCCAATAGCCGTTCGAGCACGCTCCGCACAGGTGCTGGTGGAGTGTCTGCACCGTGGTGTAAGAATATTTTCTTACACCATGGTCTACACTCAATCGCGAAAGCGTTAACAGCTGCGCTGGTCAAACGCATTTATGAGAAAACAACCGTTGAAGCATTTAATCCAACTCTGTTCTGATGGTCCACCGGTACCGGGCGTGGATAGGGGTCACTCTTGGAGAGGGCGGTTGGGGGGGGGGGAAGGTCCGTTTGAACCATGCATTTCTTCGACTTTTTTTTTGTAAAACTAAATTGAGTTCAGCATGGTTTTCCTGTATAAAATTTCCTCTCGCTTTGAGGATTGGGGGCGAACATCCTCCACCCCCTCCCAATATCAGTATACGAGCACATGGTGCAACCACCGCGCTTCGTGCCGCACGTCGCGGAGATTTCACCTACGGTTAAATTGATGATCAGCTGCTAATTGTATATAACATGCAACGTCTCCGAGGCTTCTTTAAGCCGTCCTCGTTCGCGTTGGCAGCGCCAGCATACTTGCATTCGTTGTGGCGCTATGGAGCGCTGTCACCATCAGTAGCGGCGCCCTCTTTTTGCCAAGCAACAAGAACAGGAGCTTACACGCCTCCAAGTGATAGAACAGCCTTGCTCTCGCCGTTATTTCCAACTCATGCTGGGACTTTATTGCGAATATATATCGTTTCGTGTTGCGTCACACCAAACAATTTTTTTTTCTAATAAAACCAAATGCTCGCCATGGCCAGTAGCCTGGCTTCCCTAATATACATCGTTTATTTTATCGGAACTCTGCAAGCTAAATGGGAATTTCGGTAGCGGTGTCTCAGGCAGTGTCGGCGAGGGCGTCCTCGTCGTCGAACTCTCCCTCGTCGTCGGCTGTGGCCTCCTGGTACTGCTGGTACTCGGACACCAGGTCATTCATGTTGGACTCTGCTTCGGTGAATTCCATTTCGTCCATGCCTTCCCCAGTGTACCAGTGCAAGAAGGCCTTGCGGCGGAACATGGCTGCAAATTAAGACGGGCACCACGAATATTAGTTGTTTTTGTAGGCTTTCACGAATTGCAGCGGAACTTATACAGCTAGTTCAATTCTATCCGTCCGAATTATTTCCACCAAGTTTCCCAGCTGTTCGGATTTTTGTTTCTGCGCCACCCAGTCCAGCTTTCTCCGGCAAAAATTTTGAAAATTGGAAAATTGTAAGACACTGTTAAGGAAATATTGAAGGTAATGGTCCATTATTCTGATATGTAGCAAAATCTTCCTTTTAAAGTGTTTCCAGCGATCGCACCGGAACGCTTTTGAAGATAGCGAAAACGTGAATAGAAAAAAAACTAAGAGACTGCCTCGGGTGATCTGCGGATATATTGATTGTTTTAGTGAAATCTTGCATTATACGAGAAAACTGCGTTCATGAACGGCTTCCCGCTTAAAAATACTTTTGTCCATAATTCCTGAGTATCCGATTTCAAAAAGCTCCTTTCTCGATCATGAGGATCGGATTGAGCGATGGCGTCCAAAAATAGGCCTGCCTAAACTTGCAACAGAAGTGGAATAATCCAAGTTTTCTTTTGTATGCTGAGCGGCGGAGCGGATTAGCGTGAGGAGGGAGTGCTCACACACGCTCGCCATCTAAAGGGCGTAACTACATCCGACATTTGCTTTTAGTAAAAATCGATTTTCGGCTCTTTATGGGGTATGTAGATGTTTATCCGGCAACAAAATACGCATTATGTCGAGAAAATTGGATTTAAAAATTTTCCCGCTTCTCGATTCAAACTCGTGAGGTCAAGACAAGCGAAATTCGTGACCACCGCTTAGTGAATAGCGATGTAGACTAGCCTCAGGGATCCACGACCAAAAAACAAAAAAGGAAGAAAACTCTTCAAGCACTGTAGTTTGTTTGCAAAAACGGTCGGTGATGGCGACATCTGTATTTCATTTTTTGACCTTTACCTGGCTAGGGAAGGGGACGGACCTTTGTCCCCGTTTGGGTTGTCCACTGTTCGGGTTAGAGGTGCGCAGGGTTGAATGGGGGAAGTTCTAGAGATTGTGTAGGGTATCTAGGTCTGAGTAGAGTGACTCTAGGTCTGAGGTAGCTCACTCCCCACGGCACGGGAACAAATGCCCATCTCTTTCCCTTTCGCCTAGCCTTAGTGGTAGAAGCTCCGTTTTTTAGTGATAAAAGTGTCTTTCGCAATTAGAACGCTGCTACATTTCCATACAGGCCAACTTGAATTTGTCCTCAGAGTCTCTTTAAAGGTGGCCGCTTCGTTACCTCTTTATGAGTGATTTTTACGGGCACTGCTAAATTTGTAACGTCGGAAACATTACCCCTCCTTGATACACGGTCTGCACTTGGTGAACAGGGAAATGTCGCGCTTGTCATCTGAGATGTTTAATGAACGGGGTCGTTCCTTGCAGCTTGTGGTTTGTCAGTGAAATGCGCGTACAAAAGTTTTGCCGACACTGTTTGTGACGTCATTGTTGTCACAAAAGAACACCGCATCCAACACACCCCTGTTTTGGTTTAGGTTTTCTGCTTTTTGCTCTTTGATGATTGTTTTACTCACAGTTCTATTAACAACAGATTGCAACGAACAGAGAGGGCTTTAAGCAATATTACGGGAGCGCCACCTTAAGATTAAAAAAAAATAATAATCCCAAAGTTGCCCTTGAACGATGAAGTAGGCGCTCTATGCAACTGCAGATTGTACGTGTGAACTGCAGGCTGTGCTGTGAGTAGAATGTAATTCGAGCAATTCTGATAAATGACTGACCAGTGAATTGTTCTGAAATGCGCTTGAACAGCTCCTGAATGGCCGTGCTGTTCCCGATGAACGTCGCAGACATCTTGAGGCCACGGGGTGGGATGTCGCAGACGGCGGTCTTGACGTTGTTCGGGATCCACTCGACAAAGTAGCTCGAGTTCTTGTTCTGGACGTTAAGCATCTGTTCGTCGACCTCCTTCATGCTCATGCGGCTGCGGAAGATGGTGGCTACCGTCAGGTAGCGGCCGTGGCGGGGGTCGCAGGCGGCCATCATGTTCTTGGCGTCGAACATCTGCTGCGTCAGCTCTGGCACGGTCAGCGCCCTGTACTGTTGGCTGCCTCGGGACGTGAGTGGTGCGAAGCCAGGCATGAAGAAGTGCAGACGCGGGAAGGGCACCATGTTGACAGCCAGTTTGCGCAGGTCAGCGTTCAGCTGGCCGGGAAACCTGCGTGTGTATGGTTACTTAAGTTGCTTTAAGACTGTTTTTTTTTGCGTTAAGCACCGCGAACAAGGGCCTGCAGGCGCCGCGCCATTCATGTCCCCAATTGTGCTACGAAGTTATACACAACACAAGCTATTCCCTCTTCAGGTGTGGTGAAGTAGTTTGCAGGCCTAAGCGCCTGTGGCCATTGTGGGCATCGGTGCCACTCACTACAGCTTCGCATATAGAGATGTCGAGTGACAGTAATAGACTACGATCCCGGAGAAAAGAAAGCTTCGTCACCTGAGGCATGTTGTGACTCCGGACATTGTGACAGAAACCAGGTGGTTGAGGTCCCCGTATGTGGGAGTGGTGAGCTTCAGGGTTCGGAAGCAGATGTCGTATAGCGCCTCGTTGTCAATGCAGTAGGTTTCGTCGGTGTTCTCCACCAGCTGGTGCACGGACAGGGTGGCGTTGTAGGGCCCGACGACGGTGTCGGAGACCTGCAGTTTTGAATGCGCTTGAATTCGCACTTTCTGTCGACGTGGTGCAAAGCCTACCACATCTATGCACAAGAAAAATTTTCTGATTTTTAAGCACTGTGATTCTTCGATTTCTCGCTACCATTGTCGAGCATTAAAGGGACAAGAAATTATTTTGATGGTCAAATTCTAGGGCAGCGATCAGTAGAGGTGGCCTTTGTCAGTATTAATTCGAGTCAAATTCAAAAGCTCTGCGTGGACCCTACACACACCTCCTTCACGCCCCGACGTCATGCATATGCGGTGGCGCTGATGTCAGTAGCGCCTTTGGCACGGCAGGCAAAATAGGTTCCGCCTGCCCGTGCCCACCAGCTGCTGCAGCTGCTGGCGGGACTGCGCAACTGCATCATGCCCGCGCCTCGATATGTTTCTCGCTGATAGATACCGCATTAAGGAATGGGCCACGGTAGTAAAGCGCGAAGTCTGGGCCTCGATCGCCGCTTCCAGGCAATGTACTTCGTAGCTGGGGAGTTGCGTTCATTCTCCTGAACATCAGCATAGTACGCTTATAATTGCTTAAGGGGAAAAAAACACAAATGTCTGCGCACGTAATTATCACGTCGAGCCGTTTGGGTGTTCACAGGGCGCTGACAGGCTGAATCACCACCAAGGAATGCGGTCTTTTGTTAAAAGCAGATAATGTTTAAACGTGTGTGGAAGTTATACGATCATATAAAGCCGCGTTCATGGCACTTAATATTCACTTCAGGCCATTTCTTAATATGGCCGACATAATTACTTGGTCTGTGTAGAAAGAAGTCTGCTAAATTGTGTCGTTTTTGCACGGCCACGTTGGCATGTTTCTGTACGTGTGCTAAAAGCCAAGTGGTTTTTCACTGCATCATATGTCATAAGCTGTTTCATGAGGCGGTGCATGATCGCGAAGCTTGTTTGGAAAGAAGCAGCCGCGATCGCATTGCCCGAGTTGATGACGATGATGATGACCTCAGGCTTAATGGCACATACCCACGGCGGGGGATTGGCCAGGGTGCAATGCTGATACAAACGCACTCATGGCCAGGGAGTGGTGTAATTGGATAATTTTGTGACCTAGACTCGAATTTTGATTAAAAATCAATATTAAAAAAAACGGAAATGAAAAAGCAGGGAATTCTCATTCTAGCAGAGGAATCTACCTGATGCAATTATATATTCGTGAATAAAATCGCACACTGGTTTCAATGCATATCCCTTGGCGCTTGCCCCGAAGGAGAGGAGAATCGGAATAAATAGAGCAAGCCCCCGTCGAGCGAGGGGATCTCTAAGTAAGCTGTACGGCGAGAAGTTAACCGCAAAGAGGAAAAAGTGATCTATGGACTCAATTTCGCCAAAGACTCAGATAGGGTGGTCAGAAATATCCCTGATCGACATAAATAGAGATTTAGTCGCGGTATTCTGCAGCGCACTAGGGTCGTGGACACTTCACATTGCCTTGAACTGCACATCCGCGCACTCCAAGGAAATGCCAGGTGTTGAAAATTCGCTGCAGCAAGGAGAGGCTCATGGCTCAAGTACTGGAGACGCTGGCTGCAGTCAAGTAGACAGTATTAGGGGCGAACGGGACAATAGGTCCACCAAGGGCGGACTTTGCAAAAAAAAATCAACTCTCTCATCAGAAGCAATGCCACAGTGCCCAGGGACCCAGTGAAAGCGTACTTTTGTAATATGTGGTGGAACAAGAAATTGAAGGGAACGGCTCATAGGAGTATCTCTCGATTTTTCGAGCACTATCAAGACGGAAAGGCTGTCTGAAAGTATAACAACCTGAGAGATACTGCAGGGATTCCTTATTAAGGCCAACTCAATGGCCAGAAACTCGGCGACAAAAATAGGGGTATAGTCAGGAGCCCGAAATGAATAACTCTGTTCAAGAGCCCTTGAGTAAATGCCAATGGCTGCTTTTTCATTTTTCTGGGAGGCGTCTGTAAAAACGGCAGTATGGTTAGGGAAATTATCCAGACACTCCTTAATAAGCCCATTTAAAACATTTGCAGGCAGATTCTTAGCATTCCTTGGGAAGGTGTCGTCAAAGGGGACTACAGTATCAGCCCGGCGGTGGTTAACTGGTACTACAGAATTTATTGATACAGAAATTTTTGACAGCAGGGAATTAGTGAACACAACCTGAGGAAGCTTATACCTAGGCCAAAAATTACCAAAGAATAGAGATGGGTTCGTCGTAAATATAGGGTTAGCCAATTCAGGAACAGGCTCCAAAGACATTATCAGATCAGGTATCCGCGCCTCCAAGTACAGCGCAGCGTTAGCAACTGATTTAGGCAGACCTAAGCAAAGGCGCAGAGCGCGTCGCTCAATAACAAACCGGGGTTCAAGCTTGTACCTTGTGCACCCAGAAAAGAGAACAGAGCCAAATTCAAGTACACATGTCTTATACAGAAAGAGCAAAGTGTCCCGACGCATACCAAATTTTTTGTTGCTGATCCTCTCCAACCGGCCAAGGGCACGCTCACCTTTAAAGCACAATGCTTCTAATCAAGTAGGGCATAAGCATCCGCGCGCGAGCACCTATCGCGCTGAATAATGTCCAAGACACACTGTTCATCTTTGGGGAGGTGGGATCGTCAGCTGCGAGATCAGACTTAGAAGTGCAGACGTCTGAAGCATGAGCACCGCCGCAAACGCGGCAGCGCGTTGCCGACTTGCAAGATTTGCCACTCTGACCAAAACGCCAGCAGTTCTTACATTGTAATGGACGGGGCTGCAGTGGGTCAACACGGTAGACAATGGGCCAGACTTTGATTTCCAATCGGCAAGAGGAGCCCGCAAAAGTTGCTATAACAGACTCAGTTGGAATACGAGAGCCTCCAGCCTCTGTTGCAGCGGTAAACTGAGAGGATGCCCACACCGGCATCATGGAAGTCCAAGAATTTCTTCTGGCGTAGCGGAGGGATACACACCGCGGATTATTCCTTTTACGCAGGCGAGTTGCTCGGGAATAAACGCTTTCACCGGGAGTGAGGCAAAAGAGGTGCACTGCAGCAAGTCTGCAACACAATCCAAATCAGGTGATTTGCACAGAATTCTTCTTTTGGCAAATGGTCGAACCTCGGAAATCTCAAGATATCGAATGGTCGCTGCCTTCAGCTGCTCCTGGATCATATGAGAGTTTTTGATCTTAATTAAACCATCTCCTACAGGGACCAGAGCCACAGGGATTCGCTTGGCAAAAAGAATTTAGGCAAACTGGCGAACCAGGCTACCGGACCTGTGCCCGAGGAAGACATAGCCATGTCCGTAAGCCTAAGAAACATGAAGCCTACATCCAAAAGGGAAAAAACCTCGCCAAATCCCCCACTCGCGGAACGGCCTCACCAGGAGTTTACAGGATCAGCAGCACCAAGACACGCTTCAGCAGCGAGGCCAGATGAAGCGGGAGGCGACATAGAACAGCCGTAGAACAGCGTCGGGTCGTATCAGCACAATGGACACTAAGGGCCGTTGTTGTTGTTGCCTTCGTGACATGGCACATACCCACGACGGGGGATTGGCCAGGGTTCAGTGGGGAGACCCCATAGAACAGGGTAAATGGTGCCAAGCTATTTTGCCTTGGGTGAAATTTACGAGTGATTAAAAAGAAAAGAAGGGCCCTTTCTTCTTCTTTGCCGAGTTGTTGTTGTTGTTGTTGTTGTTGTTGTTAGCCTCTCAAAAGATGGCACATACCCACACTGGGGGATCGGCCAAGAATCGGGTAGCTATTCACCTGAACGCAGTTAACAAAAAGAAAAAGCACGTGGGAGCATATCACCGGTGAATTTTTCGTCATGAACAGAAAAGGGATGAGTGTTTTGATTTTAAAATTTTAAGAATAATAATAAAGAGAGTGATTAAATATTAATGATTTAGTCAAAATGTAATAATTGATAGAAAAGAAAAGGTTGGAACACATAGCAAGGCAGTCGGTGAGATTCTATCAGGAAATTTTGAACAGCGGTGCAAACAGATCTGTGGCTGAACCCAAATGTGGTGGCGCCAAATGATAGAAAGAGCGGGCTGCTCAAACTAAGGCCAAGATGCTGCAAGGGCTCCTCCAGCAACCTTTTTCTCAGTGAGTTGAATCGGCGACAATACAGCCAAAAATGTTCAATAGATTCTGGCTCACGGCAAAATGCACAAAGGGGAGAGAGCGCCAAACCCGACTTGTGTAAATAGAAATTTAGAGGGGGGATGCGGCAGCGTAGCCTCGTCAGTGATACTTCAAGCTGCCGAGAGCAACAAATTTTCCTGTTCCAATAATATTTAAGGTGCTCATAATCCACCGATGTTAAAAGTGATGTGTCTTGCGTGCTTAAAAACGCACGTCGCCGAAATCTAGATGCTGTAATGTAGGCTGTAGCCGGGATGATTGGCAACACGGGGCCGCTGAGGGAAGCCTTTGCGAGATTATCAGCAATCTCATTTACTGTCACACTGCTGTGGCCGGGAACCCATACTAAATGAACAAGGCTCAAATGCGGAGGAAGTAGGGATAAGAAAGTTGATAAAATGGGACCGTCAACCTGTGCAGCGAGAGACGAACACAAAGATAAAGAATCAGTAATTACTGCAACTGCTGTAATAGAGGGGTCTAGCTTGCGTAGAGCAAGTACAACTGCTAGAAACTCTGCTTGAAAAATAGGGGTGAAATCTGGAAGGCGCAGAGAAAAGGACCAGCCTAAATGCGAGCAAAATATTCCCACACCTGCTTTTTCATTGCATTGCGATGCATCAGTGGCTATTGCTATATCTGTTGGTAGGGTCCTCAGATGATCTTCTAGAAGACCATTTATAATACTCGGTGGCAAAAGTTTTGCATTTTTTGGGAATATGTCGTCGAAAACAATGTGGATAGTGGGCCCATTCCGAAGCGCAGGAAGGATATCATAAATGTTTACATCTAAAGGCTGAAGTAATCTTTGCACAAACACTACCTGAGGGGAATTGAAACGAGACCAGGGGACACCAAAAAAGGAGGTCGGCTGAGAACAGAAAATGCTTTGGGAACGGTGGAAATGGGATTCATAGATCCTGAGGTAAGTTTGCACAGTTAAAAATTGAAATCGTGATAAGAGAGACGGAATGCGGGCTTCAAGGTACAGCACATTGATAGCCACAAATTTTGGAAGGCCGAGGCACATGCGAAGTGCTTCCCTCTCTAACAGGACGAGAGGGCGAAGTTTATATGTAGCCGAGCCTGAAAACAACACTGATCCAAATTCTAAAATTGGCCTGACATACATTATGTAGATCATTAATAGCGCATCTCTGCGCATGCCGTACCGGTGATGACATAATCTCCGTAACATGCCCACGGCACGAGCCCCTTTCGCCGCGACATGGTCAATGTGAGGTCGCCAGGTGAGTTTGTTGTCATAAATGACCCCTAGGTATTTTAGGGATTGAACCTGCGGTATTATTTTTAACTGGCAAGTGAGAGATACCACTACAGGAGTGAATAGAGGGAAAACAAGAGTGGCGCACTTGCCAACATTTAACTTCAGGTGTAATGCGCTCAACCAGTGCTCAAGTGTATTCAAATATGACTGCAACAGACCATACAGAGAATGTATATCCGGCGCAGCAGCAAAAAACGCAATGTCGTCCGCATAGACGTAAGTGCGTACATGGCGGTGGAGAGGAATTGAGCTTAACAGAATATTAAAGAGCACAGGAGAAAGAACAGCTCCTTGCGGTACACCTCGCGTTTGTCTATACCTCTCTGAATGAACACCATTATGGACGCAAAAGAATTCCCTGTTATGAAGAAATGCAGATATCCATGCAACTATATAATCTGGAAATTGAAGAGACTGTAGCCTATGTATCAGGATGGAGTGTTCTACACTGTCGTAAGCTTTGGCGACATCTAACGTAACCAAAGCCGCGACCAGGCGTTGACGACGAGCAAGGAGAATTCTGCTCTCAAGATCAGCATGTACATTCCATATCGAACACCGTGGCCGGAATCCGAGTTGGCACGGGCTGAGTATACTTTTGCGGTCCACAATGGCTGACACCCGAATTAGTAACAACCTTTCTATCAACTTTACCACGTTTGATGTTAAAGAAATTGGCCTAATATTATCCAATTCATAGCCTCCACCCTGATTTTTAAGTAAAGGGATCACCTTGGACAGCTTCCACTCAGAAGGTATCCAAGCGTGTTTGAGAGAGTAGTTTATTAGGTGCAATAAGGAGTTGGGAGACTCTTCAAATAGAATCTTGAGCATCTTTGTGGTAACACCATCAGGGCCAGGAGCAGCAGCTGGATATCTCTGGACAACTTGTGAAAGCTCTGATAGATTTACTTGTGAGGAATTATCATTTTGTACGACTGGTGCAAACAACAATGGTCGCATAGGTAGTAAAGACGAGAACCGCTTTTGCAAGCTTGTGGCTATTAATTCAACCGCCTGGATAGCTTCTACAGGTGACATAACCAATGACTGACAATTATGAGAGGACAAGAGATGTTTCCTAGACCGTAGAAAACCGAATAGTGCACGTCGGTTGCCCGCCTTTGAAAGATAATCGAAGTGTTCTGAGTCATATTTTTCCTTTGCGCGAGAAACTGTGCGTTTAAAGGTGGCTGCAATAAATTTATAATCACTCCAGTTATTCGGACATTGGTTATGAAGAAGCTTTTTCCATGCTGCCTTCCTCCGCCTGTAATCTCTTGTACAGTCCGCATTCCACCAGTTAGAAGAATTCCCTTTTGTTGGCCTCACCAGGAACTCCGACTTTTTACGGCTTTCCTCAATAGCCAGACACATGCTTGCTGACTGGTGGACCTCGGCGATGTTAGACACTGGAGCAAGGGGAGAGCGCAACGCCGTCTGAAATCTGTCATAATTTACATGTGACCGCAACTGGGAAGGCGCCGGAGTAACACGACATATGATATCAAAATGAATAGGTATATGATCACTTGAAGTGCCGCTATCAATTGTCGACCAATTCGTTACGCCAATTCCAGGACTAATGAACGTGAGATCTAAAACAGATTGAGTGTGTGAGCGTAGATAAGTGGCCGATCCTGAATTTAAGCACATCAGGTTGTGATCAGATACCCAGTCCCAAAGGCGCTTGCCGCATGAATTAGTCCTAAAACCCCAAGACACATGGTGAGAATTGAAGTCCCCAGCCACGAGAACTGGGTTTTTACAGTTTAAGAGTAAAAAATCCAGAGGTCTAACATCCTGGACTCCATTGGGGAAATAACAATTTGCTATTGAAAATGGAGAGCACCCAGGAAGTACAAAGTCTATTGCCAAAATCTCACAGTCAGGAGACATTTGTTGAAAAGATACCACAGCCCTGTGGCAAAATTTTGAAGAGACTAAAGTTAGTAAACCCCCGCCTCTTGACTGGCGGTCTAGGCGAAATGACCGGTAATTTTTTATATGAAAATGTTTGTCGGTTGAAAGCCACGTTTCTTGCAGAATTATGACATCAGGATTAAGCTGAGTAGAAAGGCAGTGTAAATCTGTGGAAGCTGAAAGAATCGAACGACAGTTCCACTGCAGAACTCGCAACGACGCTATGGTTGCGAAAGTCTAGCAGCAGCAACTGCCTGCTCCAAAATGGTATCCTTGGGTTTAGTGCCAAGCTGCTTCTTCTTTGATTTTGGCTGGGTGCCCTGAGAAGACAACGAATGAGACATGGGGGACCCACTGCGCTTAAGAAGCCGCGCATCAGGCTCCACCATCTCGGAATCATACATTATATCAACATCCCTCGAAGTACCCGAGGTAGGTACAGCGGAAGTGACAGAAGTTTGTTCCTGGGGTTGTGATGCTACTGGAATTTGAGACCGGATAAGAGGAGAGGGAATTGTTGTCGAAAGAGGTGCCAAACTAGCCTGCACGGCATGTGTAATCTGAGCCGCTAGAACATTTGTAAAGCACTCTGACACACTTGCGACAATCTTTTCTACCATTTTAGACATCGAAGCCTCCACAGCAGCCGCAATTGCCTGGGACAGCGTTGAGTCTAGCATGACACCTTGCCGAGCGGTCACACCGGCATAACCTCGTGCACGTTCTTTGACCTCTGAAATAGCGTCACGGCGCGAACAGCGTTTCCTGTTAATTATTTCCAGAATTTGAATTTCCTGAGCTCGAGAGGGACAATTTGAGTAGTTTGCAGAGTGCGCACCACCGCAAAGGCAACACTTCTCATTCTTCTCAGTGCAGGTGCCTGTTGAATGACCATCCCTACAGTTGCAACACCTCAAGTTGGATTTGCAACCGCCAGCGCTATGTCCATAGCGCCAGCAGTTGTTACACTGCAGAGGCCGAGATGATAATGGGTCTACTCGAAAAATTAGAGGCCATGCCTTGATTTCAGATGGGCAGGAAGTGCCGGCAAAGGTAGCAATCACTGATTCAGTGGGCATCCGCACGTTGTTTACATCCCGGCTACAGCGGTGCACAGCAACAACACCTGCAGCCGACAGAAGCTCAAGAGTCTCTGCTGGAGACAGGGAAGAGTCTACACCTCGTACAATACCTTTCGTGCACGCCAAATGAGAAGGGATGAAAGAACTTACCCGAAGGGAGGCAAAGGATGAGGATTTTAGTAAATCTCTTACACAGGCGAGGTCTGGCGATCTGCACAGAATGCCACCGCGTCCAAACTGGCGAACCTCTGAGATTGACTCATAATGAGAAGTCGTCGACTGGAGAGCAGCCCGAACAGCACCAGGGTTGTTCATCCTGATAGCACCACCATCCCTAGGCACCAGCGCGACAGGGATACTGCCGACACCACTGCGCAAAAAAGCTTCCAACGGTAGGAGATCAGTTGACAGAGAAGCCTACCAGAGGGAACTCCCCTGGCCGGGAGACTGGGTGGACATAGTCCGGACTTACTGCCTTACCGCGCAAAGACGCAGAGAGAAAATGCCACAATCAGCCACCCGAAACTTAGCCGATCGTTCCCAGCAGAGCAGAGCCGTCGGGGCAGCGATGAACAGGACGAACGCGTCGAGACAGAGCTCTTAGGAGGAACCCCGGGGATGTCTCACTTCGTAGCACCGGTACAGCGCCCGGTGTCTTTGGTGGCCGGCGGCGATCGAGTCTTCAGCGAGGGCCCTGCGCGTGCTTTGGGAGCCTGTCAATGCTCCTATATCGTCAATGCTTCTATATCTTCTTCCTCGTTTCTTCTTCCTCGTTTCCAGTTGCAGCGTGCTTTTGTCTTCGTTTTTGCTATCGCATGACAACGGCCTCCAAAGTATCTCATAAAGCTAGCGCAAATAGATGAGAGCACACGAAGCTGCGTCCAGCACACGTAGTTGCAGGCGAGTGGAATTTTTCGGCTTGAGCCCCTGCGTCTTTCAATCAGACTCCTGCGTTGCTAGGGAAATGTTTCGGTTTGGTTTGGTTTGGTTTATGGAGTTTTAACTTTCCAAAGTGACCCAGGCTATGAGGGACGCCGTAGTGGAGCACCCCGGAAATTTCGACCACCTGGGGTTCTTTAACATACACTGACATCGCACAGTACACGGGCCTCTAGAATTTCGCCTCCATCGAAATTCGACCGCCGCCGCGGCCGAGGTCCAACCCACGTCTTTGGGGTTAGCAGCCGAGCGCCATAACCACTGAGCCACCGCGGCGGCTATGCAAACGTTTCATTTAGGGGGTACACTAACAGAAACTGTCGGGTGAAACAATGCAGCGAGATTGAGAGGAGACGCGGAAATTGAAAGTATTTTCGTTATTTATGCATGAGATGTAACCAAATTTGGCTCAACTGTGAACTTTTTATGCTAATTTCAGTGCTGTGCTTTATTTTCAGCTGGCTGGTACAGATGTTGGGTTATTATAATTAACACCGTCGTCAAGTCATCGAGTGTGGAATAATTAAGTAGAAAGTGCGCAAATTTTTTATGCCAGCATGTTCACAAAGCCCTGCTTTGTGTGATGACGCTACTGTTCTTTTTTTTATGCAAAGTACGTATGCAAACAAAAGTTAAACTCTAGCATGCATATTTACGTGGACACATTTCTTAGAAAAATAACTTCAACATGCTACTGCATGTGTACAAAAAATTGTCAGATTTATTACACTACTCAATCTCTCAGGACCGCAGTGGTTCAGTGGTTATGGCGCTCAGCTGGTGACCCCAAAGACGCGGGTTCGATCCCAGCCGCCGCGGTCGAATTTCGATGGAGGCGAAATTCTAGAGGTCCGTGTACTGCGCGATGTCAGCGCACGTTAAATAAGCCCAGGGGGTCGAAATTTCTGGAGCCCTTCACTACGGCGTCTCTCATAGCCTGAGTTGCTTTGGGACGTTAAACCTTCATAAACAAAACCATAAATAAATCAACGTCTCAGGATTCATTCGCAGCAAATAGAATCATTCTATTTTTATTCGTTACGAAATTACGAAGGGATGAGTGATGCCAATCGTAGAAAACGTGAAAGCTGAGAAAACCAACCTTAAAGTTTATTCTCTCGTTTGCTTCGTTCACCCTCGTAGCCTTTTCTTTTGGTCAAAGAAATGCGGCACTGCAATCAATGGAACCTCTGATCTTCTGATCATTCCGCTTCCAAGTGATACTAAGATAGTGGTGCACCGTCGTCGGAAACCCGTGGAATTCGCGATGCGCCGAGGCCACCAGAAGAGCGATTCGCTCAATCTTCGACGCCCACACATCAAAAAGGCGTAATTTTCTAAATTTCTACTGCACAAAAAATTGCGATCAGTTTGGCCATTTTAATAAGGTGACAAATCGGCCTCGTTGGTGCATGATCTTGTGGCGAAAAGCAGCGCTTACACGCGACAGAGGAGACTGGAGACACGACGCTGTCCCCACTTGCCTCGCTGCGCGGCACGTGTGTCAAGTGACGGTGAGCGCACGTCTGCTCCGCCGAAACAACGCCAGAGCTTCTCCTCACTGCTATCCCGAAGTGGAATTATTCCGGCTAGTACAGAGCGTCAAAAAGTGATTATTTTATTCCACGTTTAGCGTAGAAATCAACGGCAGCAACGCTTTCTGTTTGCAACTGATCATATATACAACACACAGTGCCAAACAATATCTCTGAATAGGCCGTACGTGGTCAACGCGAGCCTGTGCACTTCGAGAAATTACGAAGTTCAAAGCATCAACAGCATCAACCACTTGGTGATTCGCAGAAACCGACAACGCGCCTACAAGCCTACCGCGAGCCCGCTAGCGACTGCAGTGACACCTTGTTTGTTTGCAAACATGCAGCAGGTCTGCGGGAATACGGTGGCCGCAGCTGGCAAAAGACAGGGTTAATAGGAGAGACATGGGAGAGGCCTTTGCCCTGCAGTGGGCCTAGTCAGGCTTATGGTGATGATGATGGTGCAGCATGTCTATAATTTACAATTTCTATTTAAATCGCTGCTCGCACTGACTCGCAGTCTGCTAGGGCGACAGCTCACCTCGCATTCTTTGCCTTAGCACACTATACTTAGCCGCTCCTACCCCAAAGATGTCAGTGGGCAGCCTGACGCCCACTGCCCATTGGGCATGCTCAGGTGGCGTGGGCGGGATTGCGCAGCCCCGACCTGTTTTCTGTTAGCACGAAAGCAATCATAGCCAACCCCTAACGATTTCGACGATGTCTCACGCGGAGAAAATGAAGCCTCAGCCAGACTTAGTAAGGAAATGGGTGTGCATGGCAATGAAGCTCAATTCTGGGGATGGTCCTGCAGGGTAAGGACAGCAACACATGGTATGGCACATGATGGTGTATATTGTATATGGGGGTTTAACGTCCCAAAGCGACTCAGGCTATGAGGGACGCCGTAGTGAAGGGCTCCGAAGATTTCGACCACCTCGGGTTCTTTAACGTGCACTGGCATCGCACAGTACACGGGCCTCTAGAATTTCTCCTCCATCGAAATTCGACCGCCGCGGCCGGGATCGAACCCGCGTCTTTCGGGCCAGCAGTCGAGCGCCATAACCACTTAGCCACCACGGCGGCCCTGATATGGCACATGAAGAATGTCCCAAACATGGTTAGGACGCCCGAAATTTGCCCTTCGAATGACCTTGACCGAATTCGACTGCCGGTGAATCTGGCTGTTCTCAGGTGAAAGACAGGCTTCACCTCGTCTCGAAATGGAATTGGCCCACCTCCAAAATTAGAGTTGGCCCACCCCCTAAAATTTGAAAATTGACCTATGTTCGGGACCGACATGCGACACCCCCAGAATGGGTTTGGCCCACCCTCAAAATTTGGGAGGCCCACCATGCTTTCGCGCACAATTTCGTGCTTAGCAATGATAAACCGCTAGCCATTTTTTTTTTCGGCACGTCGTTGTGTAAGAGTTGAGGGAAGATAAGAAGCATCATTTTTAATCGCCGATATCTTCGGTGTTAAAGGGCTGTAGACACCAAAAATTTGCTCGCATGTTTTATGCTTTCAAATGATGCTTTAGACATTAGAATACATGTATCGCCGCGTTGTTTTCGCCTACGACCGATAAATAATATATAATTGAATTTCTTCTTTCATGCTGTTTCGGTTTCATCAACCGAACGATGGCTGTGACGTGTAGTTGGACTTGGAGTATCGTGAGGCAGGAAAAAAACGGCAGTATGACTGCTGATACGTCGTTTGTTTTTATTCCAGCTCTTGAAGCAGGCTTGTTTAAGCGTTACAGTGAATTAAAACTACGTGCCAGCGTTTATATTGCAGTTTTTTTCGTGCCTCACATGACCTAAAGTCGAACTAGATGCCAAAACCATCGTTCGGTTGATGAAACCGAAACAGCATGAGGGAAGGAATTCAGTAATCAGTGATTTAGCGGTTGTATGCGAATACCAGACGATGATCCGCATGTATTATAATGCCTTAAGCATCATATGGAAGAATAAAACGCGCAACTAAATTTACATGTCTGTAGTCTTTTAATGAAGCTAGCTTATAATTTTTTTGCTGTTCGGTGACGAGTGATGGAATAGCGATCGCTCGTGCGCTTTTCCTAACCTCAGTATATACCATTTCATGGTCCCTTTAAGGTCACAGCCGTCGTGCGCTTGCACTCTGCAGCTGTTTTCGCGCCATTCGTTTGGCAGCAGCGGTGGGTGACGAAAAGTCTCGCACCTTCACGCGCGAGTGCGGTGTTCGATACCACCGTAGTAGGTAGACATCAAGAAAGCAAGCTCGCTGAGGTCACCACATGCGGACGTGGTGAAGCCTTCATATCTGACGGCAGTTTAATAATAATAATAATAATAATAATAATAATAATAATAATAATAATAATAATAATAATAATAATAATAATAATAATAATAATAATAATAATAATAATAATAATAATAATAATAATAATAATAATAATAATAATAATAATAATTGGTTTTTGGGGGGGAAAGGAAATGGCGCAGTATCTGTCTCATATATCGTTGGGCACCTGAACCGCGCAGTAAGGGAAGGGATAAATGAGGGAGTGAAAGAAGAAAGGAAGAGAGAGGGGCCGTAGTGGAAGGCTCCGGAATAATTTCGACCACCTGGGGATCTTTAACGTGCACTGACATCGCACAGTGCACGGGCGGCTTAGCGTTTTTCCTCCACAAAAGTTTGCGTCTCGCTGGTATTGATGCTGTCCTGGCTTAAGACACGTGCCGGCGGCGCGGAAGCTGTCACGACGAATGCTCACCTTCGGGGAGGGCATGACGCTGAAAGTGTTCATGATGCGGTCCGGGTACTCCTCCCGGATCTTCGAGATTAGCAGCGTGCCCATGCCGGAGCCGGTGCCTCCGCCCAGGGAATGGGCCAGCTGGAAGCCCTGCCGGCAGTCGCAGCTCTCTGCCTCCTTGCGCACCACGTCCAGCACGGAGTCCACCAACTCGGCGCCCTCAGTGTAGTGGCCCTTGGCTCAGTTGTTGCCGGCGCCGCTCTGGCCTGCGAAAGTTACCGCGCATATGTACGCCACCTGCATATCCCCGCGCTGCTGGGAGCCGCTGTTTTGAGCCAATAAGCTTTGACCAAAAAGGTAGCCGCTAAGGCGCTTTGCGCTGAAACCTTTCCTGTTTCTACGCGAATTTTTCTTCAGTCGCATGATAGTGAAGCGGTCTTCAGACCAAATTCGCCGACCTTATAAAATAACTTTTCATATTTCAAGATGGAAACTCAGCGCTCAGGAACGTATGTCAGGCGCATAGGGCAGCAAGCTTCGTGTTGCAATGGTCGCCTCAGTTGCTGTTCACTTGTATTTTGTACGCAGCGAATTTGCCACCGAAAGAGTGGAAACAGCCAAGATTATACAGCCGACTATGAATGCCGATTCTGAGCACAGGTACGAGCAAATCGAGTTACCTTTGTTAACCCTAAGCTGTGGCTGGACCTAACGAACACTACGATGGGCTAAGAGCAGCTGCTGCAAGGAACTTCCGGCTAGGGACGGCTAGAATTAAGCCCGGCTCCCCACGAACCTTTGCGCACACACGTGCAGCTGATGACGTTGAGCTGAACTTGATCAGTACATGCTAAAACAGCAACGGAGATATGAAGCTAAAAGAGACGCTTACCGAATATGAAATTGTCGGGCCTGAACAGTTGACCGAAAGGTCCCGATCTGACGGAGTCCATGGTTCCTGGCTCCAAGTCGAGGAGGATGGCACGGGGAACATACTTGCCGCCTGAAAAATACAAACCAGGTTTTTTTTTCTTTACAGCCGTCAGTATATTACTACCGTTGCGTGAACTGGAACATTGCCAGCAAGTCTGCCACGCAGTTTCTAATGCTGAACGCATGCGGAGCAGACGAGCGCCACCGAACAGGGAACTGTGGGGTCGCCACATGGGGCATGTCTGCATGCGCATAAAGGCACATAGACATAATGACGAAAACATTTCGATGCCGCTGCGTTACACGACAGAGCAGAACGTTTTCGAGCGCTCATGCACCATTGGGAGTGCGTTTGTGATGCTATCATCATGATCAGCATTCGCAGCCCCTTTGATAAAACTTACGTTTGCACAGTAGGTATGCTATTAGAACACATACTGTATTCGTCCGTCATACTTCTCGTCAAAATTTTCAATGAGGAAATAGTATGTGTCGAGAGAAATGTGCCAAAAACACAACTATAGTCTGTTAAAACTCAAGAATGTAGCGGCGAATGCTCTTCTTAAAGCCCCTCCAGCCAGTCGCTTCGGTCGGTTTTCATGAGGCAGGGGCTAAGCACGAAAAGGAAAGAGTACGGCGTTTGTACCCGTGCCGTGTGGAGTGCGTTCTTCGTTATTCGGGTTATGAGAGCGGAGTAGTTAAATGGGGAGTTGAAAAGACGGTGCGGTGTTGCTAGGGCTGAGGACGTGTCCCTTTCCTGCCTAGCTGCTGCTGCAGAGCCAAACGCCTTTAGCTGCACGGAGTAAATTGGACCACCCAGGGTTCTTTAACATACACTGACATCGCACAGCACATGGGTCTTTTCCATTTCGCATCCACCGAAACGCGGCCGTCGCGGCTGGAATTGAACCTGCGTCCTCGATTCCAACAGTCGATCGCACTAACCACTGAGCCACCACGGCGGGGTTTCAAATTCGCCATCATTTACGTTACTCGCTTGCCCAGTATTGCCCCCTCGCGGACGAGAATCTACAGGTGCCGAGAACACGCGCAAGTCAAGCAAGAGCATTTCGTTAATGAGGGCAAGCTAAAGCAAAAAAGAAAGAAAATTCAGCCAATCGCTGAATGGTACCTGCGCCATCACGTCACCTCTGCCGCAAGAAACGATCAAGAGAAATAAGCTATCGGCATGCCTTTTTGTTTTTGTTCTTTTGGCGCGAAAAACGTTTAAACATGGATAAATGCTTAGAAGAGAACACAAGGTGCGAGACGCCTATCATCTCCAAATTCAGATAAGCATACAGTGGTAGAGGTGCGGTCTAGTTGGCTCTTCATATCTTAAAACGGCGAAAAGGACGCGGACAATGACAAAAGTGGACGCATACTGCTGAGTTTGTGTCCACTCCTGTCATTGTCCGCGTCCGTTGCGCTGTTTTCAGATAAGCAGACGCATGTATCCAACAAAGGCGGCCGTGCCTGACGGCTGCTGCGTCGCATGCACACATGTTGCGACAGTTCGCTTGTCATGGCGTCCGTGGCCTTAGTGCGCGCGAACAGTGTTACGGTGATCCCTGATACGGCATATAGATTTGCCGTTTAAAATGTCGAGGACGAATTCCGCTGACATTCACAAGTTCCCGCCAAGAAATGAACGAACCGTACGCGTGCGACCATATTCCGGCCACGGGTGCATCGGCCTAGGAAGTTTTGCAACAGGTGGTACGTTTACATGCACCTCATTTCTTGCACCTCATTTCAGAACTGCCTCCAGTCACATCCAGTCCAGTTTTAACAAAGTTGGCTGCGAGTAATCCAAATAAAAGGGATCGGACTCCCGGTGGAAGGAAGTCAGAAATGAAACAAATATTTATGTCTAAAAACGAGATGAGGACGTCCTCAAAAAGTGCACTCATTGGTTTCGCGAAATCGGAGTTCCTGTTCAAAAATCGCAGTGAGGGCCTGGTAGCATACAGCATATGCCCCGTATACACAGGACGTACTGGGTTCGAATGTCAGCACCGCCGGTGATTCAACAGTTTTTTAATGGTCACAAAAGCATCTTTCGACCAGATGCTCGGCTTCTTCAGGCCGCCACCGGGTTTCTGATAATACCGTCACTTCGAGGGGTAAATCAATTACTGCACGTTTTTTGGTAGCTATGGGCAGCTGCAGCTCGTTCCACGCATTTCCTATTGGTTGTATATTTCTACAACCTCTGGCGAGCGGTGAGGATCCTACTTTTGCGGCGTTCCCCAACACTGCAGATCATCACCTCTGCAGATAATTCGTGCCCCGCGGTCCAGAACGACACCTCGGAAATTTCCCAAAACTAACATTGGCGCCAAACACCATACGGAACTTCTGTGTAATGGCGAGGGCCCACATCGTCAGCGCAGGCGAGAACACGAACCGCGTTTGCTCGTTTTTACGATTTTAGTTCCAAAATTGGTCACTGCGAGTACACCAATCGGCCCGCGAATTTTGAAAAACACGGTTTTAAAAGTTCATAATAAATTGCTGGCTCAGTTCTAAAGACTCATACTTGGTGTGAATGCTTCTTAGCATCATTTCTATGCATTGAAAACATTTACAAGTGACTTTTTATTCGTTGCATAGTCCCTTTAATGCCTTCATACAATATCAGGCGACTGGGTAGCGAGGTGGATCTACAATAAACGTTTTTCCTAGAACTCTCGTCCGGGAAACTTTTGTTCCCAGTAGTAAACTGGTAACCAAAAAGTTAACTTTAGTAAGTAAAAAATTACAGTGATATTTTTTGCAGCTAGCGCATGCTAACATGGAGTGTTGGACCAGGCTTGTGGCGTGCGAGAAAAAAGCATACTTTTTGACGTGCCCATTCAAGCATGTCACAAGGTCGCCAAACTCTGGCAGCGATTCGATAACCAGTTGTTGAACAACATTCCTCTGGTTTTTGTGTTGGAGAAACATTGTGGCATTTTCTGGTTGTAATAGCTTTTTTTGCAATTACCCCGGTGTGCATCACGACAGTGACGACACATGCACTTGGGAATTCCAGCCTGCCTCGATTCAAGCTATAGATACCAAAGAGTGAACATCGGCATCATCATGTTCTGTTGTTTCGCAGTCCATAACAAGCTGCTCTCGGCAGAAATCGCAGTTCAGGGCTTTCATTACAGAATGAGCACAAAAGCACCTACATAGCCAAACACAGGCGCGCGTGAACTCAAACTGTTCAGACCTTCTGTAAACTCAGCAATTTTGAAGGAATGTGCAGCACTTGACAAACAACCAACCTCATCGTCGCTGAAGTCACCGGCGCACATCACAGGAAGCGTGCCTTGGAGGCGAATTCTGCCTTCGCACTCGTGAAGCTGTCGGATGCTGATGTGGTAGTTACCGCCAGCCATTTGTCTGTACTGAAGAAACCTCTTCTCTAGGCCCTCTGTTTGCACTTTTCCGAGTAGCACGTACTTAAAACCGAGCTCATAGACGCAATACTTTGAGAATTCAAGTAGAGCAAGTAGAGTAGTGCAATTGTCGTGTTTATAAAATTTCCATACGTCAAACCAGATTTTGAAGGCTTTCAAAAAGGATAGCTTGGGGTCATCATTCAACGATGAAATTGGCTCTTCGTATACGTCGCGATAGTGATAGCCCTTGTGTGGCATCTTCACATTAACTACCATCCACCAATGAACAATTATTCTGATGAAGTTGGCAGTTTCTTTCGCACGTGAAAGTACAGGAAAATCGCAGTGCATGTCCAAGGCTTCAGCCACAAAGATGTTGAAAACCTGTAAGGCTAGTTTAACATTTTGCCTTTGTAAATTGCTTGGGTTTAAAGCCTTCGAAGGCAGCCTATAACTGTACTTCAAGAGCTGAGAAGATTCAAGTTTGTGAAGCTTCCTGAGATCCTTGAATGATGCCCACTGTATAATGTCAGGGTGGACGGAATTGTCAGTGAGGTTAAACATAGGAAAATAAAAGTTGGCTTTAGGATTTCTTTAGTTAAGCCAATTATTTCTAGCACACTTTAACAGTTACACAGCGTCAATGATGTAAAACATGGGTCGCGTTGCATCGTCTAGATGTGGGTAAATAATCCTCACCTTATGCGGCATCGTAAAGTCCATAAATGGCTGAGCGTGAATCTCGTCTGCCATTAAAGTAACAGCACTCTCATGCGATTTCAATTTATTAAACCTCTGGCCAATGTATTTAAGAAAATTCTGATCACCTGATTCGTTATCAGGTGATAGGTGGAAAGAGGAGCAGATGTTTCTAATGGTACTCGGATGCGGCAAAGTCAAACAACCAGAGCCCCTCAAAAACTTGTATGCATGAGGAGATATAGTATGCAGATGCAAGCAAGCACCATTGTTTGAGATGAGTACTGCAGTCACTCTCAAGCAACAACACTTGTTCCCTCAGAAGTTTAACAGAGTCCTTTCTGTTTTTGCGGACGCTTTCCTTAATCTTTTCCATGAGGTTTACTATCAGGTCAGTAAGGCCATCAGATGAACCTTTGTCGTCAGAAATCTGCTGTAGCTTATTTAATATGTCAGGTAGGACATTGATGTCACCGATTTCGTCAGGCACGACAAAATCTCCTAAACGTTTCACTGAGTGTCCGTGAAAACACGCCGTGATACGAAGATATGCGAAAACAGTAACAGAACACTGTAGGACCAGCGCACTCTCATTTGCAATATTCAAGAACATGCTACAGTTTGGGTGATTAATAATAGTCCATTCAACCGGGACACACTTGACGTTTAAGCGCTCCATCATTTCATGCAGAGATGAAAATTTGCACTGCATTTGTTCTTGTCGATAGCAGGCTGCTGACACTTCAATAGCACGAGCAAGACATTTGCCTCCCGGCGCATTTTTTCGGCATCTGGGGAGCTCCTTGCTGGCACGGCATCTTTCTTTGACAGGTACGAGGGACAGCCAGGGAATTAGGATGGCACTGACCCAAGACGCAGGTGTGGCACTTTTAGAGGGACTTCGAACACCTTTCCTGTCCGGGGATTGGTGTACGATGAGGTATGTTCAAGGCAGGATGCATGGAAGTGTAAGGCGCACACCTGTTTTACAATAGCAAAAGTGCGACGCACCACATTACCAATGCAGTACAATCTAATATCGAGGTAAAGCTTAATTTTTGTCATGGCTCCCTTAAATACTGTTCATTTGTGGCAACAGTAGAGAAAATGACTTCGTACCTTGTTGTTGGCAGTAGGCACAAAATCCTTTCGGGGAATCGCACTGAGCCACTTGTAAAGCTGTTCATCCTTTGGCAAAGGAAACACTTGAACCTTGTTCCCCGTCTTGTAGTTGCTTGAGCACATAGGTACACAATACTTGTTAGGCATGTCGAAGCCCGCATGTCGCAGAACGGGCGCAAGGAAAACAGCACTGAAGCGACCACGAGGCGACTGGCTCGACGAACTAGCTGCGTGTAACAAGAGGGGAAAAATGAGCCGGGAGGCGACGGGACGGAAAGGCCGGTATGGAGAACCGGAGGCAGCCGCAGGCAATGGCAATGCCCAGGTAGGACGGTGGGTGCTGACGTCGCTAGAGAGGGCACAGGCCTTGAAAAGTTTAGGAGGCGTTGGCATAGGTGCGTCGCTCGCATGAAGGTGCTTCACCAGCATAGTGTCTCGTCTATAGTTGTCGCTGGAGTATTAATGTAAAAATTGCACTGATTAAATCAAATACAACAAACTAATTACAACGGAAACAACCGGACATGAGCTTCTGACGGCCACAAAGGTCAGGTACCACATGGTGCTACTGCGTCACGGATTGTTTCAACACCGCATCGTTCTAGTCATTTCCAGATCGGTGTCTCACAAGCTCTTATGCTGCTGATTACGTCTTTCATGTCGCCGACAAGAATGACTGACTGCGACAAAATCACGCCAAACAGCTAGCCCACTTGGGCATGTGCCGCACTAGCAGCGTTAAGAAAATCTTTTCGCACGAACACCTGTTTGACTACTCAGTGTTCCCATGCTTGCCTGCAGTGCAAACCTCACTTAAGAACAAGGACTATAGGTTTCGCGTGGCTACAGTGTCTGCAGTATCGTGCTCTGCGGTGAAGAGGCGTTAAGAGACGACGCAACTTACGGCCCGAGAGCTCAACTTCAAAAATTATTTCCTCGCTTTAAACAAAAATTACCTCAATAAAAACTTCAGAAATGGAAGGCAATAAGCTGTTTTACGTAATCCGCTATTGTTTGTACTTTTACTTGGACCACCTCAGGGTGAAATTAACGAGTGTTTTGCCTCAAAATTCACTTTTTGTAACTAGATTTTTTTTCCTTCTGCATCCGCAGTTTCATCACCTGTAAAATTTATTATAAGTACTGGACATCTACAGGAACAAAACGGCTATTCCAGAATTTCCGAGAGAAAGTTCATATTTAAAACAAAAAATGACAAAAATGAAAAATTACACATTTTCATACTTTTTTCGATTAAAAAAATATTTATGCCGTGTAAAGCAGCCTGCTCCGAATTGTATCGAAAGACAGAATCTGTGCAAATGTCAATGAAAAACTTTTTGGAGTGTTTTCTAAAAATTTGCTTATTTAGCAGTGCCTGTTTTCTCATTTTTTCTGAATGTTCAATCTGCCCTCACTTTACGAATAAATTTTTTAGGCAAAAATGCTTCAGGCTTTCATTACGCACATTACGATGTTTCCACGAATTTTTTGAACAAATTGGAGATGGTCGAGCGCAACGCCTGGGATGTTTGGCGTGGAATGATCCAGGTGGAACTATGTGAGTATGACGTCAGGGGACGAAAAGGCGGCATACTTTCGGTTTCGCGAATTCAAGATGGCGGCCATTAAAATTGATTGTGTCCTCCTATACCTTAATTCTCCCCCGTATGACGTCAGGGGACGAAATGGCGGCATAGTTTCGGTTTCTCGAATCTAAGAAGGCGGCCATTAAAATTGGTTGTGCCCTCCCATGTATATTTTGAACCCATTGGAAGGCCAGTTGGAGCGTCCAATTGTAATGCCGGCCCACACAAAACAAATTGTTTGCTTCCAATCGGAAAATTTCCCATTATTTACTTGGAACCAATTGCAAGCTTCAAATGGAATAGGAGGGGCATTCCAACTGGAACAATTATAGAAAGGTTAACCGCTGGCTTCCTAATCAAGTGGCAGCTCCAAGTAGGCCGCAGGCGAGCATGCATGACACACAAACCATAGGCATAAACGTTGCGGCAGTTCCTGTCCCTATGGTTTGTCTGTCTGTCTGTGTTGCCAGGAAGAAAAAAGGAAAGTGCACAGGCCTGCTCACTGGCTGAAGCCGAGCCACAATCGCTGCCACGTGCAGATAGTAGGAGAGTTGAAAGATGGGGTAGAAAGACAGGATAGTAAAGACGCGTTGAAGACAAGGCCGATTGCAGAGGTAGTGCAATATACAGGGCCAACCGGTGGCGGAAGTGAAGCAAACTTAAAACTCTCCGCCACATTTCCAAAAATAAGTCCAATTGGATCCGTACCAGATATTCTTGCATGTGGCCCACTTAGAGCTAATATAAACGAAAACGTAGCATATGGACGGGCCCCCCAGTGTACTCTGTTAAACCACTTAGAGCTGCCACTCATAAAGAGGATCAGTTCGGCCTGATGCTGCATGCGACGCACATTTTCAGCGCTCGATTTGTGAATTGTGGTTCGTACACGAGCGATGAGGGACGCCGTAGTGGAGGGCTTCGGATTTTAGACCACATGGGATTCCTTAACATACAACGACATCGCACAGCACACGGGCGTTTTTTTATTTCGCCTACATCGAAATGCGGCCGCCACGGACGGGATCGAGCCCAGGACCTTGGGATCAGGTGCTGAACGGGTCACTTTATTTGTGTTCGTAAATAAAATATTACAGTCGAACCTGGATTATGAAACTCGAAGGGGTTCACGAAATAGTTGATATACCGGTATATCGATAATTCAGTGTAGGAAAAATGGCGATAGGTAGGCTTATCTATGACCTAGAAGCAAGAATACAATGCATCCATTCTTGTGACTGACACGGTGCCTGGCTGACGACGATCTTCTGCCTGGTCAGGTCCGTTGACCGCAACGAGGTGTCCTAGTCCTCCCAGGTTCGGAGAGGCACCAGCCCGGCGGGGGGAGGGGACGCCGGGCATGACGGGAGGATGTGTGCAAGGGTGGCCTTGGGGCGGGAGCACAAGGTGCATATGGGGGTACCGGCTTAAATTTATAGAGATGGGCTGGTGTAGGTAGCGTGTGCGTCTGCAGGGGACGCCAGACTGATTTCTTTGCGGTAGTAAGGGATGGGTGGGGTGGCGGGAGATGAGGGCGCGCAGCGCGGGAGTTTGTGGTGAGCTCAGCAAACGAGTGCATACGCTCCTTCGAGAAATCCCCCACGAGGTCCGCCTGTGCCCGACTTCTAGACTCTCGGGCTAAGGAGTCGGCGGCCTCGTTGCTGGGATTTCCCAAGTGCGCAAGCATTCAGCTGAGCTCACCGCGTTAGAATAGGTGGGGGGGGGGGGTGCACCAGGGATTGTGCAGGGTGGTGAACCCTGTTCCTGGCATAGTTTAGAATGGCTGTTTTTGACTCACTGATGATGTAACCGACATTTGTGTATGCCATAGCAATAGCGGTCTTCTCGGCTCCCCTCAGGGGTGGTGCCTGAAGAAAGCTCGAAAGTTAGGGAGGCTATGTGGGGGTTGCGGACAACCGCAGTGGCTCCATGCTCATCGCAGGTGGCATCCACCCAAACGCATCCCCATACCATTTATGTCGCGCTGCCTCGCGCGCCTTTCTCCGACCTTGATTACGGTGGGGGTGCATGTTCCTCGGTAATGGTTTGACATGGATCGAAGTGCAGATCTGGGTAGGGAGTGTTCTTAGTGATGTATTGTTTGCGGAGATAGTGATGCAGGCCTATTGCTGATTGAGTATGTGTCGTCCGGCAGCACCTAATCAAAGGTTCTAGGCTTGTATGTGGACCTCTCGAAGTTCTTGTAATGTGTTATGGACTCCGCGTTCGAGCAGTCTCTTAATTACAGGGAAGCTCACTTGTGGCGTGCACCGTAGCGGTGCCCTAGCGCATGCCATCCGCCTTGTTTGCGGGAGGTGCGGGATTCGACCCCCTGCCGCCGCGTACCCATCGGTCTCTAATGTTCCCCTGGCCTGGTGCTCAGATTCTGTGAGATGAGATGATTGGGAAATTGGTCTTGACCCTACCGCGTGTACGTCACCGCGAACACCCAATGGCCGTTCGAGCGCGCTCCGCACAGGTGCTGGTGGAGTGTCTGCACCGTGGTGTAAGGATATTTTCTTACACCATGGTCTACACTCAATCGCGAAAGCGTTCAACAGCTGCGCTGGTCAAACGCAATAATATGAAAACAACCGTTGAAGCATTTAATCCAACTCTGTTCTGATGGTCCACCGGTACCGGGCGTGGATATGGGTCACTCTTGGAGAGGGCGGTTGGGGGGGGGGGGAGATTCGTTTGAACCATGCATTTCTTCGACTTTTTTTTTGTAAAACTAAATTGAGTTCAGCATGGGTTTCTTGTAAAATTTCCTCTCGCTTTGAGGATTGGGGGCGAACATCCTCCACCCCCTCCCAATATCAGTGTACGAGCACATGGTGCAACCACCGCGCTTCGTGCCGCACGTCGCGGAGATTTCACCTACGGTTAAATTAATGATCAGCTGCTAATTGTATATAACATGCAACGTCTCCGAGGCTTCTTTAAGCCGTCCTCGTTCGCGTTGGTAGCGCCAGCATGCTTGCATTCGTTGTGGCGCTATGGAGCGCTGTCACCATCAGTAGCGGCGCCCTCTTTTTGCCAAGCAACAAGAACAGGAGCTTACACGCCTCCAAGTGATAGAACAGCCTTGCTCTCGACGTTATTTCCAAATCATGCTGGGACTTTATTGCGAATATATATCGTTTCGTGTTGCGTCACACCAAACAATTTTTTTTTCTAGTAAAACCAAATGCTCGCCATGGCCAGTAGCCTGGCTTGCCTAATATACATCGTTTATTTAATCGGAACTCTGCAAGCCAAATGGGAATTTCGGTGCCGGTGTCTCAGGCAGTGTCGGCGAGGGCGTCCTCGTCGTCGAACTCTCCCTCGTCGTCGGCTGTGGCCTCCTGGTACTGCTGGTACTCGGACACCAGGTCATTCATGTTGGACTCTGCTTCGGTGAATTCCATTTCGTCCATGCCTTCCCCAGTGTACCAGTGCAAGAAGGCCTTGCGGCGGAACATGGCTGCAAATTAAGACGGGCACCACGAATATTAGTTGTTTTTGTAGGCTTTCACGAATTGCAGCGGAACTTATACAGCTAGTTCAATTCTATCCGTACGAATTATTTCCACCAAGTTACCCAGCTGTTCGGATTTTTGTTTCTGCGCCAACAAGTCCAGCTTTCTCCGGCAAAAATTTTGAAAATTGGAAAATTGTAAGACACTGTTAAGGAAATACTGAACGTAATGGTCCATTATTCTGATATGTAGCAAAATCTTCCTTTTAAAGTGTTTCCAGCGATCGCACCGGAACGCTTTTGAAGATTGCGAAAACGTGAATAGAAAAAAAAACTAAGAGACTGCCTCGGGTGATCTGCGGATATATTGATTGTTTTAGTGAAATCTTGCATTATACGAGAAAACTGCGTTCATGAACGGCTTCCCGCTTAAAAATACTTTTGTCCATAATTCCTGAGTATCCGATTTCGAAAAGCGCCTTTCTCGATCATGAGGATCGGATTGAGCGATGGCGTCCAAAAATAGGCCTGCCTAAACTTGCAACAGAAGTGGAATAATCCAAGTTTTCTTTTGTATGCTGAGCGGCGGAGCGGATTAGCGTGAGGAGGCAGTGCTCACACACGCTCGCCATCTAAAGGGCGTAACTACATCCGACATTTGCTTTTAGTAAAGATCGATTTTCGGCTCTTTATGGGGTATGTAGATGTTTATCCGGCAACAAAATACGCATTATGTCGAGAAAATTGGATTTAAAAATTTTCCCGCTTCTCGATTTAAACTCGTGACATCAAGACAAGCGAAATTCGTGACTACCGCTTAGTGAATAGCGATGTAGACTAGCCTCAGGGATCCACGACCAAAAAACAAAGAAGGAAGAAAACTCTTGAAGCACTGTAGTTTGCTTGCAAAAACGGTCGGTGATGGCGGCATCTGTATTTCATTTTTTGACCTTTACCTGGCTAGGGAAGGGGACGGACCTTTGTCCCCGTTTGGGTTGTCCACTCTTCGGGTTAGAGGTGCGCAGGGTTGAATGGGGGAAGTTCTAGAGATTGTGTAGGGTATCTAGGTCTGAGGTAGCTCACTCCCCACGGCACGGGAACAAATGCCTATCTCTTTCCCTTTCGCCTAGCCTTAGTCGTAGAAGCTCCGTTTTTTAGTGATAAAAGTGTCTTTCGCAATTAGAACGCTGCTACATTTCCATACAGGCCAACTTGAATTTGTCCTCAGAGTCTCTTTAAAGGTGGCCGCTTCGTTACCTCTTTATGAGTGATTTTTACGGGCACTGCTAAATTTGTAACGTCGGAAACATTACCCCTCCTTGATACACGGTCTGCACTTGGTGAATAGGGAAATGTCGCGCTTGTCATCTGAGATGTTTAATGAACGGGGTCGTTCCTTGCAGCTTGTGGTTTGTCAGTGAAATGCGCGTACAAAAGTTTTGCCGACACTGTTTGTGACGTCATCTTTGTCACAAAAGAACACCGCATCCAACACACCCCTGTTTTGGTTTAGGTTTTCTGCTTTTTGCTCTTTGCTGATTGTTTTACTCACAGTTCTATTAACAACAGATTGCAACGAACAGAGAGGGCTTTAAGCAATATTACGGGAGCGCCACCTTAAGATTAAAAAAAAATAATAATCCCAAAGTTGCCCTTGAACGATGAAGTAGGCGCTCTATGCAACTGCAGATTGTACGTGTGAACTGCATGCTGTGCTATTAGTAGAATGTAATTCGAGCAATTCTGATAAATGACTGACCAGTGAATTGTTCTGAAATGCGCTTGAACAGCTCCTGAATGGCCGTGCTGTTCCCGATGAACGTCGCAGACATCTTGAGGCCACGGGGTGGGATGTCGCAGACGGCGGTCTTGACGTTGTTCGGGATCCACTCGACAAAGTAGCTCGAGTTCTTGTTCTGGACGTTAAGCATCTGTTCGTCGACCTCCTTCATGCTCATGCGGCCGCGGAAGATGGTGGCTACCGTCAGGTAGCGGCCGTGGCGGGGGTCGCTGGCGGCCATCATGTTCTTGGCGTCGAACATCTGCTGCGTCAGCTCTGGCACGGTCAGCGCCCTGTACTGTTGGCTGCCTCGGGACGTGAGTGGTGCGAAGCCGGGCATGAAGAAGTGCAGACGCGGGAAGGGCACCATGTTGACAGCCAGTTTGCGCAGGTCAGCGTTCAGCTGGCCGGGAAACCTGCGTGTGTATGGTTAATTAAGTTGCTTTAAGACTGTTTTTTTTGTTGCGTTAAGCACCGCGAACAAGGGCCTGCAGGCGCCGCGCCATTCATGTCCCCAATTGTACTACGAAGTTATACACAACACAAGCTATTCCCTCTTCAGGTGTGGTGAAGTAGTTTGCAAGCCTAAGCGCCTGTGGCCATTGTGGGCATCGGGCCATTCTTCGACGGCAGTGATCGGTGCCACTCACTACAGCTTCGCATATAGAGATGTCGAGTGACAGTAATAGACTACGATTCCTGAGAAAAGAAAGCTTCGTCACCTGAGGCATGTTGTGACTCCGGACATTGTGACAGAAACCAGGTGGTTGAGGTCCCCGTATGTGGGAGTGGTGAGCTTCAGGGTTCGGAAGCAGATGTCGTATAGCGCCTCGTTGTCAATGCAGTAGGTTTCGTCGGTGTTCTCCACCAGCTGGTGCACGGACAGGGTGGCGTTGTAGGGCTCGACGACGGTGTCGGAGACCTGCAGTTTTGAATGCGCTTGAATTCGCACTTTCTGTCGACGTGGTGCAAAGCCTACCACATCTATGCACAAGAAAAATTTTCTCATTTTTAAGCACTGTGATTCTTCGATTTCTCGCTACCATGGTCGAGCATTAAAGGGACAAGAAATTATTTTGATGGTCAAATTCTAGGGCAGCGATCAGTAGAGGTGGCCTTTGTCAGTATTAATTCGAGTCAAATTCAAAAGCTCTGCGTGGACCCTACACACACCTCCTTCACGCCCCGACGTCATGCAGATGCGGTGGCGCTGATGTCAGTAGCGCCTTTGGCACGGCAGGCAAAATAGGTTCCGCCTGCCCGTGCCCACCAGCTGCTGCAGCTGCTGGCGGGACTGCGCAACTGCATCATGCCCGCGCCTCGATATGTTTCTCGCTGATAGATACCGCATTAAGGAATGGGCCACGGTAGTAAAGCGCGAAGTCTGGGCCTCGATCGCCGCTTCCAGGCAATGTACTTCGTAGCTGGGGAGTTGCGTTCATTCTCCTGAACATCAGCATAGTACGCTTATAATTGCTTAAGGGAAAAAAAACACAAATGTCTGCGCACGTAATTATCACGTCGAGCCGTTTTGGTGTTCACTGGGCGCTGACAGGCTGAATCACCACCAAGGAATGCGGTCTTTTGTTGATAGCAGATAATGTTTAAACGTGTGTGGAAGTTATACGATCATATAAAGCCGCGTTCATGGCACTTAATATTCACTTCAGACCATTTCTTAATATGGCCGACATAATTACTTGGTCTGTGTAGAAAGAAGTCTGCTAAATTGTGTCGTTTTTGCACGGCCACGTTGGCATGTTTCTGTACGTGTGCTAAAAGCCACGTGCTTTTTCACTGCATCATAGGTCATAAGCTGTTTCATGAGGCGGTGCATGATCGCGAAGCTTGTTTGGAAAGAAGCAGCCGCGATCGCATTGCCCGAGTTGATGACGATGATGATGACCTCAGCCTTAATGGCACATACCCACGGCGGGAGATTGGCCAGGGTGCAATGCTGATACAAACGCACTCATGGCCAAGGAGTGGTGTAATTGGATAATTTTGTGACCTAGACTCGAATTTTGATTAAAAATCAAGATTAAAAAAAAACGGAAATGAAAAAGCAGGGAATTCTCATTCTAGCAGAGGAATCTACCTGATGCAAATATATATTCGTGAATAAAATCGCACACTGTTTTCAATGCATATCCCTTGGCGCTTGCCCCGAAGGAGAGGAGAATCGGAATAAATAGAGCAAGCCCCCGTCGAGCGAGGGGATCTCTAAGTAAGCTGTACGGCGAGAAGTTAACCGCAAAGAGGAAAAAGTGATCTATGGACTCAATTTCGCCAAAGACTCAGATAGGGTGGTCAGAAATATCCCTGATCGACATAAATAGAGATTTAGTCGCGGTATTCTGCAGCGCACTAGGGTCGTGGACACTTCACATTGCCTTGAACTGCACATCCGCGCACTCCAAGGAAATGCCAGGTGTTGAAAATTCGCTGCAGCAAGGAGAGGCTCATGGCTCAAGTACTGGAGACGCTGGCTGCAGTCAAGTAGACAGTATTAGGGGCGAACGGGACAATAGGTCCACCAAGGGCGGACTTTGCAAAAAAAAATCAACTCTCTCATCAGAAGCAATGCCACAGTGCCCAGGGACCCAGTGAAAGCGTACTTTTGTAATATGTGGTGGAACAAGAAATTGAAGGGAACGGCTCATAGGAGTATCTCTCGATTTTTCGAGCACCATCAAGACGGAAAGGCTGTCTGAAAGAATAACAACCTGAGAGATAGTGCAGGGATTCCTTATTAAGGCCAACTCAATGGCCAGAAACTAGGCGACAAAAATAGGGGTATAGTCAGGAGCCCGAAATGAATAACTCTATTCAAGAGCCCTTGAGTAAATGCCAATGGCTGCTTTTTCATTTTTCTGGGAGGCGTCTGTAAAAACGGCAGTATGGTTAGGGAAATTATCCAGACACTCCTTAATAAGCCCATTTAAAACATTTGCAGGCAGATTCTCAGCATTCCTTGGGAAGGTGTCGTCAAAGGGGACTACAGTATCAGCCCGGCGGTGGTTAACTGGTACTCCAGAAATTATTGATACAGAAATTTTTGACAGCAGGGAATTAGTGAACACAACCTGAGGAAGCTTATACCTAGGCCAAAAATTACCAAAGAATAGAGATGGGTTCGTTGTAAATATAGGGTTAGCCAATTCAGGAACAGGCTCCAAAGACATTAAAAACGTCCGCACAGTGAGAAGCTGAGCCGCAAATTTAGATCAGGTATCCGCGCCTCCAAGTACAGCGCAGCGTTAGCAACTGATTTAGGCAGACCTAAGCAAAGGCGCAGAGCGCGTCGCTCAATAACAAACCGGGGTTCAAGCTTGTACCTTGTGCACCCAGAAACGAGAACAGAGCCAAATTCAAGTACACAGGTCTTATACAGAAAGAGCAAAGTGTCCCGACTCATACAAAATTTTTTGTTGCTGATCCTTTCCAACCGGCCAAGGGCACGCTCACCTTTAAAGCACAATGCTTCTAATCAAATAGGGCATAAGCATCCGCGCGCGAGCACCTATCGCGCTGAATAATGTCCAAGACACACTGTTCATCGGCACGCTTTGGGCAGGTGGGATCGTCAGCTGCGTGATCAGACTTAGAAGTGCAGACGTCTGAAGCATGAGCACCACCGCAAACGCGGCAGCGCGTTGCCGACTTGCAAGATTTGCCACTCTGACCAAAACGGCAGCAGTTCTTACATTGTAATGGACGGGGCTGCAGTGGGTCAACACGGTAGACAATGGGCCAGACTGATTTCCCATCGCCAAGAGGAGCCCGCAAAAGTTGCTATAACAGACTCAGTTGGAATACGAGAGCCTCCAGCCTCTGTTGCAGCGGTAAACTGAGAGGATGCCCACACCGGCATCATGGAAGTCCAATAATTTCTTCTGACGTAGCGGAGGGATACACACCGCGGATTATTCCTTTTACGCAGACGAGTTGCTCGGGAATAAACGCTTTCACCGGGAGTGAGGCAAAAGAGGTGCACTGCAGCAAGTCTGCAACACAATCCAAATCAGGTGATTTGCACAGAATTCTTCTTTTGGCAAATGGTCGAACCTCGGAAATCTCAAGATATCGAATGGTCGCTGCCTTCAGCTGCTCCTGGATCATATGAGAGTTTTTGATCTTAATTAAACCATCTCCTACAGGGACCAGAGCCACAGGGATACGCTTGGCAAAAAGAATTTAGGCAAACTGGCGAACCAGGCTACTGGACCTGTGCCCGAGGAAGACATAGCCATGTCCGTAAGCCTAAGAAACATGAAGCCTACATCCAAAAGGGAAAAAACCTGGCCAAATCCCCCACTCGCGGAACGGCCTCACCAGGAGTTTACAGGATCAGCAGCACCAAGACACGCTTCAGCACCGAGGCCAGATGAAGCGGGAGGCGACATAGAACAGCCGTAGAACAGCGTCGGGTCGTATCAGCACAATGGACACTAAGGGCCGTTGTTGTTGTTGCCTTCGTGACATGGCACATACCCACGACGGGGGATTGGCCAGGGTTCAGTGGGGAGACCCCATAGAACAGGGTAAATGGTGCCAAGCTATTTTGCCTTGGGTGAAATTTACGAGTGATTAAAAAGAAAAGAAGGGCCCTTTCTTCTTCTTTACCGAGTTGTTGTTGTTGTTGTTGTTAGCCGATCAAAAGATGGCACATACCCACACTGGGGGACCGGCCAAGAATCGGGTAGCTATTCACCTGAACGCAGTTAACAAAAAGGAAAAGCACGTGGGAGCATAACACCGGTGAATTTTTCGTCATGAACAGAAAAGGGATGAGTGTTTTGATTTTAAAATTTTAAGAATAATAATAAAGAGAGTGATTAAATATTAATGATTTAGTCAAAATGTAATCATTGATAGAAAAGAAAAGGTTGGAACACATAGCAAGGCAGTCGGTGAGATTCTATCAGGAAATTTTGAACAGCGGTGCAAACAGATCTGTGGCTGAACCCAAATGTGGTGGCGCCAAATGATAGA
The DNA here is from genome assembly GCF_052857255.1 of Amblyomma americanum. Taxonomy (NCBI): domain Eukaryota; kingdom Metazoa; phylum Arthropoda; class Arachnida; order Ixodida; family Ixodidae; genus Amblyomma; species Amblyomma americanum. The sequence continues at coordinate 141,984,129 of NC_135497.1, forward strand.
AAGAGCGGGCTGCTCAAACTAAGGCCAAGATGCTGCAAGGGCTCCTCCAGCAACCTTTTTCTCAGTGAGTTGAATCGGCGACAATACAGCCAAAAATGTTCAATAGATTCTGGCTCACGGCAAAATGCACAAAGGGGAGAGAGCGCCAAACCCGACTTGTGTAAATAGAAATTTAGAGGGGGGATGCGGCAGCGTAGCCTCGTCAGTGATACTTCAAGCTGCCGAGAGCAACAAATTTTCCTGTTCCAATAATATTTAAGGTGCTCATAATCCACCGATGTTAAAAGTGATGTGTCTTGCGTGCTTAAAAACGCACGTCGCCGAAATCTAGATGCTGTAATGTAGGCTGTAGCCGGGATGATTGGCAACACGGGGCCGCTGAGGGAAGCCTTTGCGAGATTATCAGCAATCTCATTTACTGTCACACTGCTGTGGCCGGGAACCCATACTAAATGAACAAGGCTCAAATGCGGAGGAAGTAGGGATAAGAAAGTTGATAAAATGGGACCGTCAACCTGTGCAGCGAGAGACGAACACAAAGATAAAGAATCAGTAATTACTGCAACTGCTGTAATAGAGGGGTCTAGCTTGCGTAGAGCAAGTACAACTGCTAGAAACTCTGCTTGAAAAATAGGGGTGAAATCTGGAAGGCGCAGAGAAAAGGACCAGCCTAAATGCGAGCAAAATATTCCCACACCTGCTTTTTCATTGCATTGCGATGCATCAGTGGCTATTGCTATATCTGTTAGTAGGGTCCTCAGATGATCTTCTAGAAGACCATTTAGAATACTCGGTGGCAAAAGTTTTGCATTTTTTGGGAATATGTCGTCGAAAACAATGTGGATAGTGGGCCCATTCCGAAGCGCAGGAAGGATATCATAAATGTTTACATCTAAAGGCTGAAGTAATCTTTGCACAAACACTACCTGAGGGGAATTGAAACGAGACCAGGGGACACCAAAAAAGGAGGTCGGCTGAGAACAGAAAATGCTTTGGGAACGGTGGAAATGGGATTCATAGATCCTGAGGTAAGTTTGCACAGTTAAAAATTGAAATCGTGATAAGAGAGACGGAATGCGGGCTTCAAGGTACAGCACATTGATAGCCACAAATTTTAGAAGGCCGAAGAGATACCACAGCCCTGTGGCAAAATTTTGAAGAGACTAAAGTTAGTAAACCCCCGCCTCTTGACTGGCGGTCTAGGCGAAATGACCGGTAATTTTTGATATGAAAATGTTTGTCAGTTGAAAGCCACGTTTCTTGCAGAATTATGACATCCGGATTAAGCTGCGTAGAAAGGCAGTGTAAATCTGTGGAAGCGGAAAGAATAGAGCGACAGTTCCACTGCAGAACTCGCAACGACGCTATGGTTGCGAAAGTATAGCAGCAGCAACTGCCTGCTCCAAAATGGTATCCTTGGGTTTAGTGCCAAGCTGCTTCTTCTTTGATTTGGGCTGGGTGCCCTGAGAAGACAACGAATAAGACATGGGGGACCCACTGCGCTTAAGAAGCCGCGCATCAGGCTCCACCATCTCGGAATCATACATTATATCAACATCCCTCGAAGTACCCGAGGTAGGTACAGCGGAAGGGACAGAAGTTTGTTCCTGGGGTTGTGATGCTACTGGAATTTGAGACCGGATAAGAGGAGAGGGAATTGTCGAAAGAGGTGCCAAACTAGCCTGCACGGCATGTGTAATCTGAGCCGCTAGAACATTTGTAAAGCACTCTGACACACTTGCGACAATCTTTTCTACCATTTTAGACATCGAAGCCTCCACAGCAGCCGCAATTGCCTGGGACAGCGTTGAGTCTAGCATGACACCTTGCCGAGCGGTCACACCGGCATAACCTCGTGCACGTTCTTTGACCTCTGAAATAGCGTCACGGCGCGAACAGCGTTTCCTGTCAATTATTTCCAGAATTTGAATTTCCTGAGCTCGAGAGGGACAATTTGAGTAGTTTGCAGAGTGCGCACCACCGCAAAGGCAACACTTCTCATTCTTCTCAGTGCAGGTGCCTGTTGAATGACCATCCCTACAGTTGCAACACTTAAGTTGGATTTGCAACCGCCAGCGCTATGTCCATAGCGCCAGCAGTTGTTACACTGCAGAGGCCGAGATGATAATGGGTCTACTCGAAAAATTAGAGGCCATGCCTTGATTTCAGATGGGCAGGAAGTGCCGGCAAAGGTAGCAATCACTGATTCAGTGGGCATCCGCACGTTGTTTACATCCCGGCTACAGCGGTGCACAGCAACAACACCTGCAGCCGACAGAAGCTCAAGAGTCTCTGCTGGAGACAGGGAAGAGTCTACACCTCGTACAATACCTTTCGTGCACGCCAGATGAGAAGGGACGAAAGAACTTACCCGAAGGGAGGCAAAGGATGAGGATTTTAGTAAATCTCTTACACAGGCGAGGTCTGGCGATCTGCACAGAATGCCATCGCGTCCAAACTGGCGAACCTCTGAGATTGACTCATAATGAGAAGTCGTCGACTGGAGAGCAGCCCGAACAGCACCAGGGTTGTTCATCCTGATAGCACCACCATCCCTAGGCACCAGCGCGACAGGGATACTGCCGACACCACTGCGCAAAAAAGCTTCCAACGGTAGGAGATCAGTTGACAGAGAAGCCTACCAGAGGGAACTCCCCTGGCCGGGAGACTGGGTGGACATAGTCCGGACTTACTGCCTTACCGCGCAAAGACGCAGAGAGAAAATGCCACAATCAGCCACCCGAAACTTAGCCGATCGTTCCCAGCAGAGCAGAGCCGTCGGGGCAGCGATGAACAGGACGATCGCGTCGAGACAGAGCTCTTAGGAGGAACCCCGGGGATGTCTCACTTCGTAGCACCGGTACAGCGCCCGGTGTCTTTGGTGGCCGGCGGCGATCGAGTCTTCAGCGAGGGCCCTGCGCGTGCTTTGGGAGCCTGTCAATGCTCCTATATCGTCAATGCTTCTATATCTTCTTCCTCGTTTCTTCTTCCTCGTTTCCAGTTGCAGCGTGCTTTTGTCTTCGTTTTTGCCATCGCATGACAACGGCCTCCAAAGTATCTCATAAAGCTAGCGCAAATAGATGAGAGCACACGAAGCTGCGTCCAGCACACGTAGTTGCAGGCGAGTGGAATTTTTCGGCTTGAGCCCCTGCGTCTTTCAATCAGACTCCTGCGTTGCTAGGGAAATGTTTCGGTTTGGTTTGGTTTGGTTTATGGAGTTTTAACTTTCCAAAGTGACCCAGGCTATGAGGGACGCCGTAGTGGAGCACCCCGGAAATTTCGACCACCTGGGGTTCTTTAACATACACTGACATCGCACAGTACACGGGCCTCTAGAATTTCGCCTCCATCGAAATTCGACCGCCGCCGCGGCCGAGGTCCAACCCACGTCTTTGGGGTTAGCAGCCGAGCGCCATAACCACTGAGCCACCGCGGCGGCTATGCAAACGTTTCATTTAGGGGGTACACTAACAGAAACTGTCGGGTGAAACAATGCAGCGAGATTGAGAGGAGACGCGGAAATTGAAAGTATTTTCGTTATTTATGCATGAGATGTAACCAAATTTGGCACAACTGTGAACTTTTTATGCTAATTTCAGTGCTGTGCTTTATTTTCAGCTGGCTGGTACAGATGTTTGGTTATTATAATTAACACCGTCGTCAAGTCATCGAGTGTGGAATAATTAAGTAGAAAGTGCGCAAATTTTTTATGCCAGCATGTTCACAAAGCCCTGCTTTGTGTGATGACGCTACTGTTCTTTTTTTTATGCAAAGTACGTATGCAAACAAAAGTTAAACTCTAGCATGCATATTTACGTGGACACATTTCTTAGAAAAATAACTTCAACATGCTACTGCATGTGTACAAAAAATTGTCAGATTTATTACACTACTCAATCTCTCAGGACCGCAGTGGTTCAGTGGTTATGGCGCTCAGCTGGTGACCCCAAAGACGCGGGTTCGATCCCAGCCGCCGCGGTCGAATTTCGATGGAGGCGAAATTCTAGAGGTCCGTGTACTGCGCGATGTCAGCGCACGTTAAATAAGCCCAGGGGGTCGAAATTTCTGGAGCCCTTCACTACGGCGTCTCTCATAGCCTGAGTTGCTTTGGGACGTTAAACCTTCATAAACAAAACCATAAATAAATCAACGTCTCAGGATTCATTCGCAGCAAATAGAATCATTCTATTTTTATTCGTTACGAAATTACGAAGGGATGAGTGATGCCAATCGTAGAAAACGTGAAAGCTGAGAAAACCAACCTTAAAGTTTATTCTCTCGTTTGCTTCGTTCACCCTCGTAGCCTTTTCTTTTGGTCAAAGAAATGCGGCACTGCAATCAATGGAACCTCTGATCTTCTGATCATTCCGCTTCCAAGTGATACTAAGATAGTGGTGCACCGTCGTCGGAAACCCGTGGAATTCGCGATGCGCCGAGGCCACCAGAAGAGCGATTCGCTCAATCTTCGACGCCCACACATCAAAAAGGCGTAATTTTCTAAATTTCTACTGCACAAAAAATTGCGATCAGTTTGGCCATTTTAATAAGGTGACAAATCGGCCTCGTTGGTGCATGATCTTGTGGCGAAAAGCAGCGCTTACACGCGACCGAGGAGACTGGAGACACGACGCTGTCCCCACTTGCCTCGCTGCGCGGCACGTGTGTCAAGTGACGGTGAGCGCACGTCTGCTCCGCCGAAACAACGCCAGAGCTTCTCCTCACTGCTATCCCGAAGTGGAATTATTCCGGCTAGTACAGAGCGTCAAAAAGTGATTATTTTATTCCACGTTTAGCGTAGAAATCAACGGCAGCAACGCTTTCTGTTTGCAACTGATCATATATACAACACACAGTGCCAAACAATATCTCTGAATAGGCCGTACGTGGTCAACGCGAGCCTGTGCACTTCGAGAAATTACGAAGTTCAAAGCATCAACAGCATCAACCACTTGGTGATTCGCAGAAACCGACAACGCGCCTACAAGCCTACCGCGAGCCCGCTAGCGACTGCAGTGACACCTTGTTTGTTTGCAAACATGCAGCAGGTCTGCGGGAATACGGTGGCCGCAGCTGGCAAAAGACAGGGTTAATAGGAGAGACATGGGAGAGGCCATTGCCCTGCAGTGGGCCTAGTCAGGCTTATGGTGATGATGATGGTGCAGCATGTCTATAATTTACAATTTCTATTTAAATCGCTGCTCGCACTGACTCGCAGTCTGCTTGGGCGACAGCTCACCTCGCATTATTTGCCTTAGCGCACTATACTTAGCCGCTCCTACCCTAATGATGTCAGTGGGCAGACTGACGCCCACTGCCCATTGGGCATGCTCAGGTGGCGTGGGCGGGATTGCGCAGCCCCGACCTGTTTTCTATTAGCACGAAAGCAATTCTAGCCAACCCCTAACGATTTCGACGATGTCTCACGCGGAGAAAATGAAGCCTCAGCCAGACTCAGTAAGGAAATGGGTGTGCATGGCAATAAAGCTCAATTCTGGGGATGGTCCTGCAGGGTAAGGACAGCAACACATGGTATGGCACATGATGGTGTATATTGTGTATGGGGGTTTAACGTCCCAAAGCGACTCAGGCTATGAGGGACGCCGTAGTGAAGGGCTCCGAAGATTTCGACCACCTCGGGTTCTTTAACGTGCACTGGCATCGCACAGTACACGGGCCTCTAGAATTTCTCCTCCATCGAAATTCGACCGCCGCGGCCGGGATCGAACCCGCGTCTTTCGGGCCAGCAGCCGAGCGCCATAACCACTTAGCCACCACGGCGGCCCTGATATGGCACATGAAGAATGTCCAAAACATGGTTAGGACGCCCGAAATTTGCCCTTCGAATGACCTTGACCGAATTCGACTGCCGGTGAATCTGGCTGTTCTCAGGTGGAAGACAGGCTTCACCTCGTCTCGAAATGGAATTGGCCCACCTCCAAAAATAAGAGTTGGCCCACCCCCTAAAATTTGAAAATTGACCTACGTTCGTGACCGACATGCGACACCCCCAGAATGGGTTTGGCCCACCCTCAAAATTTGGGAGGCCCACCATGCTTTCGCGCACTATTTCGTGCTTAGCAATGATAAACCGCTAGCCATTTTTTTTTTCGGCACGTCGTTGTGTAAGAGTTGAGGGAAGATAAGAAGCATCATTTTTAATCGCCGATATCTTCGGTGTTAAAGGGCTGTAGACACCAAAAATTTGCTCGCATGTTTTCTGCTTTCAAATGATGCTTTAGACATTAGAATACATGTATCGCCGCGTTGTTTTCGCCTACGACCGATAAATAATATATAATTGAATTTCTTCTTTCATGCTGTTTCGGTTTCATCAACCGAACGATGGCTGTGACGTGTAGTTGGACTTGGACTATCGTGAGGCAGGAAAAAAACGGCAGTATAACTGCTGATACGTCGTTTGTTTTTATTCCAGCTCTTGAAGCAGGCTTGTTTAAGCGTTACAGTGAATTAAAACTACGTGTCAGCGTTTATATTGCAGTTTTTTTCGTGCCTCACATGACCTAAAGTCGAACTAGATGCCAAAACTATCGTTCGGTTGATGAAACCGAAACAGCATGAGGGAAGGAATTCAGTAATCAGTGATTTAGCGGTTGTATGCGAATACCAGACGATGATCCGCATGTATTATAATGCCTAAAGCATCATATGGAAGAATAAAACGCGCAACTAAATTTACATGTCTGTAGTCTTTTAATGAAGCTAGCTTATAATTTTTTTGCATTTCGGTGACGAGTGATGGAATAGCGATCGCTCGTGCGCTTTTCCTAACCTCAGTATATACCATTTCATGGTCCCTTTAAGGTCACAGCCGTCGTGCGCTTGCACTCTGCAGCTGTTTTCGCGCCATTCGTTTGGCAGCAGCGGTGGGTGACGTAAAGTCTCGCACCTTCACGCGCGAGTGCGGTGTTCGATACCACCGTAGTAGGTAGACATCAAGAAAGCAAGCTCGCTGAGGTCACCACATGCGGACGTGGTGAAGCCTTCATATCTGACGGCAGTTTAATAATAATAATAATAATAATAATAATAATAATAATAATAATAATAATAATAATAATAATTGGTTTTTGGGGGGGGAAAGGAAATGGCGCAGTATCTGTCTCATATATCGTTGGGCACCTGAACCGCGCAGTAAGGGAAGGGATAAATGAGGGAGTGAAAGAAGAAAGGAAGAGAGAGGGGCCGTAGTGGAAGGCTCCGGAATAATTTCGACCACCTGGGGATCTTTAACGTGCACTGACATCGCACAGTGCACGGGCGGCTTAGCGTTTTTCCTCCACAAAAGTTTGCGTCTCGCTGGTATTGATGCTGTCCTGGCTTAAGACACGTGCCGGCGGCGCGGAAGCTGTCACGACGAATGCTCACCTTCGGGGAGGGCATGACGCTGAAGGTGTTCATGATGCGGTCCGGGTACTCCTCCCGGATCTTCGAGATGAGCAGCGTGCCCATGCCGGAGCCGGTTCCTCCGCCCAGGGAATGGGCCAGCTGGAAGCCCTGCAGGCAGTCGCAGCTCTCTGCCTCCTTGCGCACCACGTCCAGCACGGAGTCCACCAACTCGGCGCCCTCAGTGTAGTGGCCCTTGGCCCAGTTGTTGCCGGCGCCGCTCTGGCCTGCGAAAGTTACCGCGCATATGTACGCCACCTGCATATCCCCGCGCTGCTGGGAGCCGCTGTTTTGAGCCAATAAGCTTTGACCAAAAAGGTAGCCGCTAAGGCGCTTTGCGCTGAAACCTTTCCTGTTTCTACGCGAATTTTTCTTCAGTCGCATGATAGTGAAGCGGTCTTCAGACCAAATTCGCCGACCTTATAAAATAACTTTTCATATTTCAAGATGGAAACTCAGCGCTCAGGAACGTATGTCAGGCGCATAGGGCAGCAAGCTTCGTGTTGCAATGGTCGCCTCAGTTGCTGTTCACTTGTATTTTGTACGCAGCGAATTTGCCACCGAAAGAGTGGAAACAGCCAAGATTATACAGCCGACTATGAATGCCGATTCTGAGCACAGGTACGAGCAAATCGAGTTACCTTTGTTAACCCTAAGCTGTGGCTGAACCTAACGAACACTACGATGGGCTAAGAGCAGCTGCTGCAAGGAACTTCCGGCTAGGGACGGCTAGAATTAAGCCCGGCTCCCCACGAACCTTTGCGCACACACGTGCAGCTGATGACGTTGAGCTGAACTTGATCAGTACATGCTAAAACAGCAACGGAGATATGAAGCTAAAAGAGACGCTTACCGAATATGAAATTGTCGGGCCTGAACAGTTGACCGAAAGGTCCCGATCTGACGGAGTCCATGGTTCCTGGCTCCAAGTCGAGGAGGATGGCACGGGGAACATACTTGCCGCCTGAAAAATACAAACCAGGTTGTTTTTCTTTACAGCCGTCAGTATTTTACTACCGTTGCGTGAACTGGAACATTGCCAGCGAGTCTGCCACGCAGTTTCTAATGCTGAACGCATGCGGAGCAGACGAGCGCCACCGAACAGGGAACTGTGGGGTCGCCACATGGGGCATGTCTGCATGCGCATAAAGGCACATAGACATAATGACGAAAACATTTCGATGCCGCTGCGTTACACGACAGAGCAGAACGTTTTCGAGTGCTCATGCACCATTGGGAGTGCGTTTGTGATGCTATCATCATGATCAGCATTCGCAGCCCCTTTGATAAAACTTACGTTTGCACAGTAGGTATGCTATTAGAACACATACGGTATTCGTCCGTCATACTTCTCGTCAAAATTTTCAATGAGGAAATAGTATGTGTCGAGAGAAATGTGCCAAAAACACAACTATAGTCTGTTAAAACTAAAGAATGTAGCGGCGAATGCTCTTCTTAAAGCCCCTCCAGCCAGTCGCTTCGGTCGGTTTTCATGAGGCAGGGGCTAAGCACGAAAAGGAAAGAGTACAGCGTTTGTACCCGTGCCGTGTGGAGTGCGTTCTTCGTTATTCGGGTTATGAGAGCGGAGTAGTTAAATGGGGAGTTGAAAAGACGGTGCGGTGTTGCTAGGGCTGATGACGTGTCCCTTTCCTGCCTAGCTGCTGCTGCTGCAGAGCCAAACGCCTTTAGCTGCACGGAGTAAATTGGACCACCCAGGGTTCTTTAACATACACTGACATCGCACAGCACATGGGTCTTTTCCATTTCGCATCCACCGAAACGCGGCCGTCGCGGCTGGAATTGAACCTGCGTCCTCGATTCCAACAGCCGATCGCACTAACCACTGAGCCACCACGGCGGGGTTTCAAATTCGCCATCATTTACGTTACTCGCTTGCCCAGTATTGCCCCCTCGCGGACGAGAATCTACAGGTGCCGAGAACACGCGTAAGTCAAGCAAGAGCATTTCGTTAATGAGGGCAAGCTAAAGCAAAAAAGAAAGAAAATTCAGCCAGTCGCTGAATGGTACCTGCGCCATCACGTCACCTCTGCCGCAAGAAACGATGAAGAGAAATAAGCTATCGGCATGCCTTTTTGTTTTTGTTCTTTTGGCGCGAAAAACGTTTAAACATGGATAAATGCTTAGAAGAGAACACAAGGTGCGAGACGCCTATCATCTCCAAATTCAGATAAGCATACAGTGGTAGAGGTGCGGTCTAGTTGGCTCTTCATATCTTAAAACGGCGAAAAGGACGCGGACAATGACAAAAGTGGACGCATACTGCTGAGTTTGTGTCCACTCCTGTCATTGTCCGCGTCCGTTGCGCTGTTTTCAGATAAGCAGACGCATGTATCCAACAAAGGCGGCCGTGCCTGACGGCTGCTGCGTCGCATGCACACATGTTGCGACAGTTCGCAGGTCATGGCGTCCGTGGCCTTAGTGCGCGCGAACAGTGTTACGGTGATCCCTGATACGGCATATAGATTTGCCGTTTAAAATGTCGAGGACGAATTCCGCTGACATTCACAAGTTCCCGCCAAGAAATGAACGAAACCGTACGCGTGCGACCATATTCCGGCAACGGGTGCATCGGCCTAGGAAGTTTTGCAACAGGTGGTACGTTTACATGCACCTCATTTCTTGCACCTCATTTCAGAACTGCCTCCAGTCACATCCAGTCCAGTTTTAACAAAGTTGGCTGCGAGTAATCCAAATAAAAGGGATCGGACTCCTGGTGGAAGGAAGTCAGAAATGAAACAAATATTTACGTATAAAAACGAGATGAGGACGTCCTCAAAAAGTGCACTCATTGGTTTCGCGAAATCGGAGTTCCTGTTCAAAAATCGCAGTGAGGGCCTGGTAGCATACAGCATATGCCCCGTATACACAGGACGTACTGGGTTCGAATGTCAGCACCGCCGGTGATTCAACAGTTTTTTAATGGTCACAAAAGCATCTTTCGACCAGATGCTCGGCTCCTTCAGGCCGCCACCGGGTTTCTGATAATACCGTCACTTCGAGGGGTAAATCAATTACTGCACGTTTTTTGGTAGCTATGGGCAGCTGCAGCTCGTTCCACGCATTTCCTATTGGTTGTATATTTCTACAACCTCTGGCGAGCGGTGAGGATCCTACTGTTGCGGCGTTCCCCAACATTGCAGATCATCACCTCTGCAGATAATTCGTGCCCCGCGGTCCAGAACGACACCTCGGAAATTTCCCAAAACTAACATTGGCGCCAAACACCATACGGAACTTCTGTGTAATGGCGAGGGCCCACATCGTCAGCGCAGGCGAGAACACGAACCGCGTTTGCTCGTTTTTACGATTTTAGTTCCAAAATTGGTCACTGCGAGTACACCAATCGGCCCGCGAATTTTGAAAAACACGGTTTTAAAAGTTCATAATAAATTGCTGGCTCAGTTCTAAAGACTCATACTTGGTGTGAATGCTTCTTAGCATCATTTCTATGCACTGAAAACATTTACAAGTGACTTTTTATTCGTTGCATAGTCCCTTTAATGCCTTCATACAATATCAGGCGACTGGGTAGCGAGGTGGATCTACAATAAACGTTTTTCCTAGAACTCTCGTCCGGGAAACTTTTGTTCCCAGTAGTAAACTGGTAACCAAAAAGTTAACTTTAGTAAGTAAAAAATTACAGTGATATTTATTGCAGCTAGCGCATGCTAACATGGAGTGTTGGACCAGGCTTGTGGCGTGCGAGAAAAAAGCATACTTTTTGACGTGCCCATTCAAGCATGTCACAAGGTCGCCAAACTCTGGCAGCGATTCGATAACCAGTTGTTGAACAACATTCCTCTGGTTTTTGTGTTGGAGAAACATTGTGGCATTCTCTGGTTGTAATAGCTTTTTTTGCAATTACCCCGGTGTGCATCACGACAGTGACGACACATGCACTTGGGAATTCCAGCCTGCCTCGATTCAAGCTATAGATACTAAAGAGTGAACATCGGCATCATCATGTTCTGTTGTTTCGCAGTCCATAACAAGCTGCTCTCGGCAGAAATCGCAGTTCAGGGCTTTCATTACAGAATGAGCACAAAAGCACCTACATAGCCAAACACAGGCGCGCGTGAACTCAAACTGTTCAGATCTTCTGTAAACTCAGCAATTTTGAAGGAATGTGCAGCACTTGACAAACAACCGATCTCATCGTCGCTGAAGTCACCGTCGCTGAATCACAGGAAGCGTGCCTTGGAGGCGAATTCTGCCTTCGCACTCGTGAAGCTGTCGGATGCTGATGTGGTAGTTACCGCCAGCCATTTGTCTGTACTGAAGAAACCTCTTCTCTAGGCCCTCTGTTTGCACTTTTCCGAGTAGCACGTACTTAAAACCGAGCTCATAGACGCAATACTTTGAGAATTCAAGTAGAGCATATGCTGAATGCCACAGAGCATTAAAAGTTTCCTTTGTGGCGTGCAATTGTCGTGTTTATATAATTTTCATACGTCAAGTTAGATTTTGAAGGCTTTCAAAAAGGATAGCTTGGGGTCATCATTCAACGATGAAATTGGCTCTTCGTATACGTCGCGATAGTGATAGCCCTTGTGTGGCATCTTCACATTAACTACCATCCACCAATGAATAATTATTCTGATGAAGTTGGCAGTTTCTTTCGCACGTGAAAGTACAGGAAAATCGCAGTGCATGTCCAAGGCTTCAGCCACAAAGATGTTGAAAACCTGTAAGGCTAGTTTAACATTTTGCCTTTGTAAATTGCTTGGGTTTAAAGCCTTTGAAGGCAGCCTATAACTGTACTTCAAGAGCTGAGAAGATTCAAGTTTGTGAAGCTTTCTGAGATCCTTGAATGATGCCCACTGTATAATGTCAGGGTGGACGGAATTGTCAGTGAGGTTAAACATAGGAAAATAAAAGTTGGCTTTAGGATTTCTTTAGTTAAGCCAATTATTTCTAGCACACTTTAACAGTTACACAGCGTCAATGATGTAAAACATGGGTCGCGTTGCATCGTCTAGATGTGGGTAAATAATCCTCACCTTATGCGGCATCGTAAAGTCCATAAATGGCTGAGCGTGAATCTCGTCTGCCATTAAAGTAACAGCACTCTCGTGCGATTTCAATTTATTAAACCTCTGGCCAATGTATTTAAGAAAATTCTGATCACCTGATTCGTTATCAGGTGATAGGTGGAAAGAGGAGCAGATGTTTCTAATGGTACTCGGATGCGGCAAAGTCAAACAACCAGAGCCCCTCAAAAACCTGTATGCATGAGGAGATATAGTATGCAGATGCAAGCAAGCACCATTGTTTGAGATGAGTACTGCAGTCACTCTCAAGCAACAACACTTGTTCCCTCAGAAGTTTAACAGAGTCCTTTCTGTTTTTGCAGACGCTTTCCTTAATCTTTTCCATGAGGTTTACTATCAGGTCAGTAAGGCCATCAGATGAACCTTTGTCGTCAGAAATCTGCTGTAGCTTATTTAATATGTCAAGTAGGACATTGATGTCACCGATTTCGTCAGGCACGACAAAATCTCCTAAACGTTTCACTGAGCTGCCGTGAAAACACGCCGTGATACGAAGATATGCGAAAACAGTAACAGAACACTGTAGGACCAGCGCACTCTCATTTGCAATATTCAAGAACATGCTACAGTTTGGGTGATTAATAATAGTCCATTCAACCGGGACACACTTGACGTTTAAGCGCTCCATCATTTCATGCAGAGATGAAAATTTGCACTGCATTTGTTCTTGTCGATAGCAGGCTGCTGACACTTCAATAGCACGAGCAAGACATTTGCCTCCCGGCGCATTTTTTCGGCATCTGGGGAGCTCCTTGCTGGCACGGCATCTTTCTTTGACAGGTACGAGGGACAGCCAGGGAATTAGGATGGCACTGACCCAAGACGCAGGTGTGGCACTTTTAGAGGGACTTCGAACACCTTTCCTGTCCGGGGATTGGTGTACGATGAGGTATGTTCAAGGCAGGATGCATGGAAGTGTAAGGCGCACACCTGTTTTACAATAGCAAAAGTGCGACGCACCACATTACCAATGCAGTACAATCTAATATCGAGGTAAAGCTTAATTTTTGTCATGGCTCCCTTAAATACTGTTCATGTAGAGAAAATGGCTTCGTACCTTGTTGTTGGCAGTAGGCACAAATCCTTCCGGGGAATCGCACTGAGCCACTTGTAAAGCTGTTCATCCTTTGGCAAAGGAAACACTTGAACCTTGTTCCCCGTCTTGTAGTTGCTTGAGCACATAGGTACACAATACTTGTTAGGCATGTAGAAGCCTGCATGTCGCAGAACGGGCGCAAGGAAAACAGCACTGAAGCGACCACGAGGCGACTGGCTCGACGAACTAGCTGCGTGTAACAAGAGGGGAAAAATGAGCCGGGAGGCGACGGGACGGAAAGGCCGGTATGGAGAACCGGAGGCAGCCGCAGGCAATGGCAATGCCCAGGTAGGACGGTGGGTGCTGACGTCGCTAGAGAGGGCACAGGCCTTGAAAAGTTTAGGAGGCGTTGGCAAAGGTGCGTCGCTCGCATGAAGGTGCTTCACCAGCATAGTGTCTCGTCTATAGTTGTCGCTGGAGTATTAATGTAGAAATTGCACTGATTAAATCAAATACAACAAACTAATCACAACGGAAACAACCGGACATGAGCTTCTGACGGCCACAAGGGTCAGGTACCACATGGTGCTACTGCGTCGCGGATTGTTTCAACACCGCATCGTTCTAGTCATTTCCAGATCAGTGTCTCACAAGCTCTTATGCTGCTGATTACGTCTTTCATGGCGCCGACAAGAATGACTGACTGCGACAGAATCACACCAAACAGCTAGCCCACTTGGGCTTGTGCCGCCCTAGCAGCGTTAAGAAAATCTTTTCCCACGAACACCTGTTCGACTACACAGTGTTCCCATGCTTGCCTGCAGTGCAAACCTCACTTAAGAACAAGGACTATAGGTTTCGCGTGGCTACAGTGTCTGCAGTATCGTGCTCTGCGGTGAAGAGGCGTTAAGAGACGACGCAACTTACGGCCCGAGAGCTCAACTTCAAAAATTATTTCCTCGCTTTAAACAAAAATTACCTCGATAAAAACTTCAGAAATGGAAGGCAATAAGCTGTTTTACGTAATCCACTATTGTTTGTATTTTTACTTGGACCACCTCAGGGTGAAATTAACGAGTGTTTTGGCTCAAAATTCACTTTTTGTAACTAGATTTTTTTTCCTTCTGCATCCGCAGTTTCATCACCTGTAAAATTTATTATAGGTACTAGACATCTACAGGAACAAAACGGCTATTCCAGAATTTCCGAGAGAAAGTTCATATTTAAAACAAAAAATGTCAAAAATGACACATTTTCATACTTTTTTCGATTAAAAAAAATATTTATGCCGTGTAAAGCAGCATGCTCCGAATTGTATCGAAAGGCAGAATCTGTGCAAATGTCAATGAAAAACTTTTTGGAGTGTTTTCTAAATATTTGCTTATTTAGCAGTGCCTGTTTTCTCATTTTTTCTGAATATTCAATCTTCCCTCACTTCACGAATAAATTTTTTAGGCAAAAATGCTTCAGGCTTTCATTACGCACATTACGATGTTTCCACGAATTTTTTGAACAAATTGGAGATGGTCGAGCGTAACGCCTGGGATGTTTGGCGTGGAATGATCCAGGTAGAACTATGTTAGTATGAGGTCAGGGGACGAAAAGGCGGCATAGTTTCGGTTTTTCGAATCTAAGAAGGCGGCCATTAAAATTGGTTGTGCCCTCCCATGTATATTTTGAACCCATTGGAAGGCCAGTTGGAGCGTCGAATTGTAATGCCGGCCCACACAAAACAAATTGTTTGCTTCCAATCGGAAAATATCCCATTATTTACTTGGAACCAATTGCAAGCTTCAAATGGAATAGGAGGGGCATTCCAACTGGAACACTTATAGAAAGGTTAACCGCTGGCTTCCTAATCAAGTGGCAGCTCCAAGTAGGCCGCAGGCGAGCATGCATGACACACAAACCATAGGCATAAACGTTGCGGCAGTTCCTGTCCCTATGGTTTGTCTGTCTGTCTGTGTTGCCAGGAAGAAAAAAGGAAAGTGCACAGGCCTGCTCACTGGCTCAAGCCGAGCCACAATCGCTACCACGTGCAGATAGTAGGAGAGTTGAAAGATGGGATAGAAAGACAGGATAGTAAAGACGCGTTGAAGACAAGGCCGATTGCGGAGGTAGTGCAATATACCGGGCCAACCGGTGGCGGAAGTGAAGCAGACTTCAAACTCTCCGCCACATTTCCAAAAATAAGTCCAATTGGATCCGTACCAGATATTCTTGCATGTGGCCCACTTAGAGCTAATATAAACGAAAACGTAGCATATGGACGGGCCCCCCAGTATACTCTGTTAAACCACTTAGAGCTGCCACTCATAAAGAGGATCAGTTCGGCCTGATGCTGCATGCGACGCACATTTTCAGCGCTCGATTTGTGAATTGTGGTTCGTACACGAGCGATGAGGGACGCCGTAGTGGAGGGCTTCGGATTTTAGACCACATGGGATTCCTTAACATACAACGACATCGCACAGCACACGGGCGTTTTTTTATTTCGCCTACATCGAAATGCGGCCGCCACGGACGGGATCGAACGCAGGACCTTGGGATCAGGTGCTGAACGCCAAAGCCACTGTAACGGGTCACTTTATTTGTGTTCGTAAATAAAATATTACAGTCGAACCTGGATTATAAAACTCGAAGGGGTTCACGAAATAGTTGATATACCGGTATATCGATAATTCAGTGTAGGAAAAATGGCGATAGGTAAGCTTATCTATGACCTAGAAGCAAGAATGCAATGCATCCATTCTTGTGACACGGTGCCTGGCTGACGACGATCTTCTGCCTGGTCAGGTCCGTTGACCGCAACGAGGTGTCCTAGTCCTCCCAGGTTCGGAGAGGCACCAGCCCGGCGGGGGGAGGGGACGCCGGGCATGACGGGAGGATGTGTGCAAGGGTGGCCTTGGGGCGGGAGCACAAGGTGCATATGGGGGTACCGGCTTAAATTTATAGAGATGGGCTGGTGTAAGTAGCGTGTGCGTCTGCAGGGGACGCCAGACTGATTTCTTTGCGGTCGTAAGGGATGGGTGGGGTGGCGGGAGATGAGGGCACTCAGCGCGGGAGTTTGTGGTGAGCTCAGCAAGCGAGTGCATACGCTCCTTCGAGAAATTCCCCACGAGGTCCGCCTGTGCCCGACTTCTAGACTCTCGGGCTAAGGAGTCGGCGGCCTCGTTGCTGGGATTTCCCAAGTGCGCAAGCATTCAGATGAGCTCAGCGCGTTAGAATAGGTGGGGGGGTGCACCAGGGATTGTGCAGGGTGGTGAACCCTGTTCCTGGCATAGTTTAGAATGGCTGTTTTTGACTCACTGATGATGTAACCGACATTTGTGTATGCCAGAGCAATAGCGGTCTTCTCGGCTCCCTCAGGGGTGGTGCCTGAAGGAAGCTCGAAAGTTAGGAGGCTATGTGGGGGTTGCGGACAACCGCAGTGGCTCCATGCTCATCGCAGGTGGCATCCACCCAAACGCATCCCCATACCATTTATGTCGCGCTGCCTCGCGCGCCTTTCTCCGACCTTGATTACGGTGGGGGTGCATGTTCCTCGGTAATGGTTTGACATGAATCGAAGTGCAGATCTGGGTAGGGAGTGTTCTTAGTGATGTATTGTTTGCGGAGATAGTGATGCAGGCCTATTGCTGATTGAGTATGTGTCGTCCGGCAGCACCTAATCAAAGGTTCTGGGCTTGTATGTGGACCTCTCGAAGTTCTTGTAATGTTATGGACTCCGCGTTCGAGCAGTCTCTTAATTACAGGGAAGCTCACTTGTGGCGTGCACCGTAGCGGTGCCCTAGCGCATGCCATCCGCCTTGTTTGCGGGAGGTGCGGGAATCTACCCCCTGCCGCCGCGTACCCATCGGTCTCTAATGTTCCCCTGGCCTGGTGCTCAGATTCTGTGAGATGAGATGATTGGGAAATTGGTCTTGACCCTACCGCGTGTACGTCACCGCGAACACCCAATAGCCGTTCGAGCACGCTCCGCACAGGTGCTGGTGGAGTGTCTGCACCGTGGTGTAAGAATATTTTCTTACACCATGGTCTACACTCAATCGCGAAAGCGTTCAACTGCTGCGCTGGTCAAACGCATTTATGAGAAAACAACCGTTGAAGCATTTAATCCAACTCTGTTCTGATGGTCCACCGGTACCGGGCGTGGATAGGGGTCACTCTTGGAGAGGGCGGTTGGGGAGGGGGGGGGGGGAGGTCCGTTTGAACCATGCATTTCTTCGACTTTTTTTTTGTAAAACTAAATTGAGTTCAGCATGGTTTTCCTAAATAAAATTTTCTCTCGCTTTGAGGATTGGGGGCGAACATCCTCCACCCCCTCCCAATATCAGTGTACGAGCACATGGTGCAACCACCGCGCTTCGTGCCGCACGTCGCGGAGATTTCACCTACGGTTAAATTAATGATCAGCTGCTAATTGTATATAACATGCAACGTCTCCGAGGCTTCTTTAAGCCGTCCTCGTTCGCGTTGGTAGCGCCAGCATACTTGCATTCGTTGTGGCGCTATGGAGCGCTGTCACCATCAGTAGCGGCGCCCTCTTTTTGCCAAGCAACAAGAACAGGAGCTTACACGCCTCCAAGTGATAGAACAGCCTTGCTCTCGCCGTTATTTCCAACTCATGCTGGGACTTTATTGCGAATATATATCGTTTCGTGTTGCGTCACACCAAACAATTTTTTTTTCTAGTAAAACCAAATGCTCGCCATGGCCAGTAGCCTGGCTTGCCTAATATACATCGTTAACTTTATCGGAACTCTGCAAGCCAAATGGGAATTTCGGTGGCGGTGTCTCAGGCAGTGTCGGCGAGGGCGTCCTCGTCGTCGAACTCTCCCTCGTCGTCGGCTGTGGCCTCCTGGTACTGCTGGTACTCGGACACCAGGTCATTCATGTTGGACTCTGCTTCGGTGAATTCCATTTCGTCCATGCCTTCCCCAGTGTACCAGTGCAAGAAGGCCTTGCGGCGGAACATGGCTGCAAATTAAGACGGGCACCACGAATATTAGTTGTTTTTGTAGGCTTTCACGAATTGCAGCGGAACTTATACAGCTAGTTAAATTCTATCCGTACGAATTATTTCCACCAAGTTACCAACTGTTCGGATTTTTGTTTCTGCGCCAACAAGTCCAGCTTTCTCCGGCAAAAATTTTGAAAATTGGAAAATTGTAAGACACTGTTAAGGAAATACTGAACGTAATGGTCCATTATTCTGATATGTAGCAAAATCTTCCTTTTAAAGTGTTTCCAGCGATCGCACCGGAACGCTTTTGAAGATAGCGAAAACGTGAATAGAAAAAAAAACTAAGAGACTGCCTCGGGTGATCTGCGGATATATTGATTGTTTTAGTGAAATCTTGCATTATACGAGAAAACTGCGTTCATGAACGGCTTCCCGCTTAAAAATACTTTTGTCCATAATTCCTGAGTATCCGATTTCAAAAAGCGCCTTTCTCGATCATGAGGATCGGATTGAGCGATGGCGTCCAAAAATAGGCCTGCCTAAACTTGCAACAGAAGTGGAATAATTCAAGTTTTCTTTTGTATGCTGAGCGGCGGCGCGGATTAGCGTGAGGAGGGAGTGCTCACACACGCTCGCCATCTAAAGGGCGTAACTACATCCGACATTTGCTTTTAGTAAAAATCGATTTTCGGCTCTTTATGGGGTATGTAGATGTTTATCCGGCAACAAAATACGCATTATGTCGAGAAAATTGGATTTAAAAATTTTCCCGCTTCTCGATTCAAACTCGTGACGTCAAGACAAGCGAAATTCGTGACCACCGCTTAGTGAATAGCGATGTAGACTAGCCTCAGGGATCCACGACAAAAAAAAAAGGAAGAAAACTCTTGAAGCACTGTAGTTTCCTTGCAAAAACGGTCGGTGATGGCGGCATCTGTATTTCATTTTTTGACCTTTACCTGGCTAGGGAAGGGGACGGACCTTTGTCCCCGTTTGGGTTGTCCACTGTTCGGGTTAGAGGTGCGCAGGGTTGAATGGGGGAAGTTCTAGAGATTGTGTAGTGTATCTAGGTCTGAGTAGAGTGACTCTAGGTCTGAGGTAGCTCACTCCCCACGGCACGGGAACAAATGCCCATCTCTTTCCCTTTCGCCTAGCCTTAGTGGTAGAAGCTCCGTTTTTTAGTGATAAAAGTGTCTTTCGCAATTAGAACGCTGCTACATTTCCATACAGGCCAACTTGAATTTGTCCTCAGAGTCTCTTTAAAGGTGGCCGCTTCGTTACCTCTTTATGAGTGATTTTTACGGGCACTGCTAAATTTGTAACGTCGGAAACATTACCCCTCCTTGATACACGGTCTGCACTTGGTGAACAGGGAAATGTCGCGCTTGTCATCTGAGATGTTTAATGAACGGGGTCGTTCCTTGCAGCTTGTGGTTTGTCAGTGAAATGCGCGTACAAAAGTTTTGCCGACACTGTTTGTGACGTCATCTTTGTCACAAAAGAACACCGCATCCAACACACCCCTGTTTTGGTTTAGGTTTTCTGCATTTTGCTCTTTGATGATTGTCTTACTCACAGTTCTATTAACAACAGATTGCAACGAACAGAGAGGGCTTTAAGCAATATTACGGGAGCGCCACCTTAAGATTAAAAAAAAATAATAATCCCAAAGTTGCCCTTGAACGATGAAGTAGGCGCTCTATGCAACTGCAGATTGTACGTGTGAACTGCATGCTGTGCTATGAGTAGAATGTAATTCGAGCAATTCTGATAAATGACTGACCAGTGAATTGTTCTGAAATGCGCTTGAACAGCTCCTGAATGGCCGTGCTGTTCCCGATGAACGTCGCAGACGTCTTGAGGCCACGGGGTGGGATGTCGCAGACGGCGGTCTTGACGTTGTTCGGGATCCACTCGACAAAGTAGCTCGAGGTCTTGTTCTGGACGTTAAGCATCTGTTCGTCGACCTCCTTCATGCTCATGCGGCCGCGGAAGATGGTGGCTACCGTCAGGTAGCGGCCGTGGCGGGGGTCGCAGGCGGCCATCATGTTCTTGGCGTCGAACATCTGCTGCGTCAGCTCTGGCACGGTCAGCGCCCTGTACTGTTGGCTGCCTCGGGACGTGAGTGGTGCGAAGCCGGGCATGAAGAAGTGCAGACGCGGGAAGGGCACCATGTTGACAGCCAGTTTGCGCAGGTCAGCGTTCAGCTGGCCGGGAAACCTGCGTGTGTATCGTTACTTAAGTTGCTTTAAGACTGTTTTTTTTTTGTTGCGTTAAGCACCGCGAACAAGGGCCTGCAGACGCCGCGCCATTCATGTCCCCAATTGTGCTACGAAGTTATACACAACACAAGCTATTCCCTCTTCAGGTGTGGTGAAGTAGTTTGCAGGCCTAAGCGCCTGTGGCCATTGTGGGCATCGGGCCATTCGTCGACGGCAGTGATCGGTGCCACTCACTACAGCTTCGCATATAGAGATGTCGAGTGACAGTAATAGACTACGATTCCTGAGAAAAGAAAGCTTCGTCACCTGAGGCATGTTGTGACTCCGGACATTGTGACAGAAACCAGGTGGTTGAGGTCCCCGTATGTGGGAGTGGTGAGCTTCAGGGTTCGGAAGCAGATGTCGTATAGCGCCTCGTTGTCAATGCAGTAGGTTTCGTCGGTGTTCTCCACCAGCTGGTGCACGGACAGGGTGGCGTTGTAGGGCTCGACGACGGTGTCGGAGACCTGCAGTTTTGAATGCGCTTGAATTCGCACTTTCTGTCGACGTGGTGCAAAGCCTACCACATCTATGCACAAGAAAAATTTTCTCATTTTTAAGCACTGTGATTCTTCGATTTCTCGCTACCATTGTCGAGCATTAAAGGGACAAGAAATTATTTTGATGGTCAAATTCTAGGGCAGCGATCAGTAGAGGTGGCCTTTGTCAGTATTAATTCGAGTCAAATTCAAAAGCTCTGCGTGAACCCTACACACACCTCCTTCACGCCCCAACGTCATGCAGATGCGGTGGCGCTGATGTCAGTAGCGCCTTTGGCACGGCAGGCAAAATAGGTTCCGCCTGCCCGTGCCCACCAGCTGCTGCAGCTGCTGGCGGGACTGCGCAACTGCATCATGCCCGCGCCTCGATATGTTTCTCGCTGATAGATACCGCATTAAGGAATGGGCCACGGTAGTAAAGCGCGAAGTCTGGGCCTCGATCGCCGCTTCCAGGCAATGTACTTCGTAGCTGGGGAGTTGCGTTCATTCTCCTGAACATCAGCATAGTACGCTTATAATTGCTTAAGGGAAAAAAAAACACAAATGTCTGCGCACGTAATTATCACGTCGAGCCGTTTTGGTGTTCACTGGGCGCTGACAGGCTGAATCACCACCAAGGAATGCGGTCTTTTGTTGATAGCAGATAATGTTTAAACGTGTGTGGAAGTTATACGATCATATAAAGCCGCGTTCATGGCACTTAATATTCACTTCAGGCCATTTCTTAATATGGCCGACATAATTACTTGGTCTGTGTAGAAAGAAGTCTGCTAAATTGTGTCGTTTTTGCACGGCCACGTTGGCATGTTTCCGTACGTGTGCTAAAAGCCACGTGCTTTTTCACTGCATCATATGTCATAAGCTGTTTCATGAGGCGGTGCATGATCGCGAAGCTTGTTTGGAAAGAAGCAGCCGCGATCGCATTGCCCGAGTTGATGACGATGATGATGGCCTCAGGCTTAATGGCACATACCCACGGCGGGGGATTGGCCAGGGTGCAATGCTGATACAAACGCACTCATGGCCAAGGAGTGGTGTAATTGGATAATTTTGTGACCTAGACTCGAATTTTGATTAAAAATCAAGATTAAAAAAAAAACGGAAATGAAAAAGCAGGGAATTCTCATTCTAGCAGAGGAATCTACCTGATGCAATTATATATTCGTGAATAAAATCGCACACTGGTTTCAATGCATATCCCTTGGCGCTTGCCCCGAAGGAGAGGAGAATCGGAATAAATAGAGCAAGCCCCCGTCGAGCGAGGGGATCTCTAAGTAAGCTGTACGGCGAGAAGTTAACCGCAAAGAGGAAAAAGTGATCTATGGACTCAATTTCGCCAAAGACTCAGAGAGGGTGGTCAGAAATATCCCTGATCGACATAAGTAGAGATTTAGTCGCGGTATTCTGCTGCGCAGTAGGGTCGTGGACACTTCACATTGCCTTGAACTGCACATCCGCGCACTCCAAGGAAATGCCAGGTGTTGAAAATTCGCTGCAACAAGGAGTGGCTCATGGCTCAAGTAGTGGAGACGCTGGCTGCAGTCAAGTAGACAGTATTAGGGACGAACGGGACAATAGGTCCACCAAGGGCGGACTTTGCAAAAAAATACTCTCTCATCAGAAGCAATGCCACAGTGCCCAGGGACCCAGTGAAAGCGTACTTTTGTAATGTGTGGTGGAACAAGAAATTGAAGGGAACAGCTCATAGGAGTATCTCTCGATTTTTCGAGCACTATCAAGACGGAAAGGCTGTCTGAAAGTATAACAACCTGAGAGATACTGCAGGGATTCCTTATTAAGGCCAACTCAATGGCCAGAAACTAGGCGACAAAAATAGGGGTATAGTCAGGAGCTTGAAATGAATAACTCTATTCAAGAGCCCTTGAGTAAATGCCAATGGCTGCTTTTTCATTTTTCTGGGAGGCGTCTGTAAAAACAGCAGTATGGTTAGGGAAATTATCCAGACACTCCTTAATAAGCCCATTTAAAACACTTGCAGGCAGATTCTTAGCATTCCTTGGGAAGGTGTCGTCAAAGGGGACTACAGTATCAGCCCGGCGGTGGTTAACTGGTACTACAGAATTTATTGATACAGAAATTTTTGACAGCAGGGAATTAGTGAACACAACCTGAGGAAGCTTATACCTAGGCCAAAAATTACCAAAGAATAGAGATGGGTTCGTTGTAAATATAGGGTTAGCCAATTCAGGAACAGGCTCCAAAGACATTAAAAACGTCCGCACAGTGAGAAGCTGAGCCGCAAATTTAGATCAGGTATCCGCGCCTCCAAGTACAGCGCAGCGTTAGCAACTGATTTAGGCGGACCTAAGCAAAGGCGCAGAGCGCGTCGCTCAATAACAAACAGGGGTTCAAGCTTGTACCTTGTGCACCCAGAAAAGAGAACAGAGCCAAATTCAAGTACACATGTCTTATACAGAAAGAGCAAAGTGTCCCGACGAATACCAAATTTTTTGTTGCTGATCCTCTCCAACCGGCCAAGGGCACGCTCACCTTTAAAGTACAATGCTTCTAATCAAGTAGGGCATAAGCATCCGCGCGCGAGCACCTATCACGCTGAATAATGTCCAAGACACACTGTTCATCTTTGGGCAGGTGGGATCGTCAGCTGCGAGATCAGACTTAGAAGTGCAGACGTCTGAAGCATGAGCACCGCCGCAAACGCGGCAGCGCGTTGCCGACTTGCAAGATTTGCCACTCTGACCAAAACGCCAGCAGTTCTTACATTGTAATGGACGGGGCTGCAGTGGGTCAACACGGTAGACAATGGGCCAGACTTTGATTTCCAATCGGCAAGAGGAGCCCGCAAAAGTTGCTATAACAGACTCAGTTGGAATACGAGAGCCTCCAGCCTCTGTTGCAGCGGTAAACTGAGAGGATGCCCACACCGGCATCATGGAAGTCCAAGAATTTCTTCTGGCGTAGCGGAGGGATACACACCGCGGATTATTCCTTTTACGCAGGCGAGTTGCTCGGGAATAAACGCTTTCACCGGGAGTGAGGCAAAAGAGGTGCACTGCAGCAAGTCTGCAACACAATCCAAATCAGGTGATTTGCACAGAATTCTTCTTTTGGCAAATGGTCGAACCTCGGAAATCTCAAGATATCGAATGGTCGCTGCCTTCAGCTGCTCCTGGATCATATGAGAGTTTTTGATCTTAATTAAACCATCTCCTACAGGGACCAGAGCCACAGGGATACGCTTGGCAAAAAGAATTTAGGAAACTGGCGAACCAGGCTACTGGACCTGTGCCCGAGGAAGGCATAGCCATGTCCGTAAGCCTAAGAAACATGAAGCCTACATCCAAAAGGGAAAAAACCTGGCCAAATCCCCCACTCGCGGAACGGCCTCACCAGGAGTTTACAGGATCAGCAGCACCAAGACACGCTTCAGCACCGAGGCCAGATGAAGCGGGAGGCGACATAGAACAGCCGTAGAACAGCGTCGGGTCGTATCAGCACAATGGACACTAAGAGCCATTGTTGTTGTTGCCTTCGTGACATGGCACATACCCACGACGGGGGATTGGCCAGGGTTCAGTGGGGAGACCCCATAGAATAGGGTAAATGGTGCCAAGCTATTTTGCCTTGGGTGAAATTTACGAGTGATTAAAAAGAAAAGAAGGGCCCTTTCTTCTTCTTTACCGAGTTGTTGTTGTTGCTGTTGTTAGCCTATCAAAAGATGGCACATACCCACACTGGGGGATCGGCCAAGAATCGGGTGGCTATTCACCTGAACGCAGTTAACAAAAAGGAAACGCACGTGGGAGCATAACACCGGTGAATTTTTCGTCATGAACAGAAAAGGATGAGTGTTTTGATTTTAAAATTTTAAGAATAATAATAAAGAGAGTGATTAAATATTAATGATTTAGTCAAAATGTAATAATTGATAGAAAAGAAAAGGTTGAAACACTTAGCAAGGCAGTCGGTGAGATTCTATCAGGAAATTTGGAGCAGCGGTGCAAACAGATCTGTGGCTGAACCCAAATGTGGTGGCGCCAAATGATAGCAAGAGCGGGCTGGTCAAACTAAGGCCAAGATGCTGCAAGGGCTCCTCCAGCAACCTTTTTCTCAGTGAGTTGAATCGGCGACAATACAGCCAAAAATGTTCAATGGATTCTGGCTCACGGCAAAATGCACAAAGGGGAGAGAGCGCCAAACCCGACTTGTGTAAATAGAAATTTAGAGGGGGGATGCGGCGGCGTAGCCTCGTCAGTGATACTTCAAGCTGCCGAGAGCAACAAATTTTTCTGTTCCAATAATATTTAAGGTGCTCATAATCCGCCGATGTTAAAAGTGATGTGTCTTGCGAGATTAAAAACGCACGTCGCCGAAATCTAGATGCTGTAATGTAGGCTGTAGCCGGGATGATTGTCAACACGGGGCCGCTGAGGGAAGCCTTTGCGAGATTATCAGCAATCTCACTTACTGTCACACTGCTGTGGCCGGGAACCCATACTAAATGAACAAGGCTCAAATGCGGAGGAAGTAGGGATAAGAAAGTTGATAAAATGGGACCGTCAACCTGTGCAGCGAGGGACGAACACAAAGATAAAGAATCAGTAATTACTGCAACTGCTGTAATAGAGGGGTCTAGCTTGCGTAGAGCAAGTACAACTGCTAGAAACTCTGCTTGAAAAATAGGGGTGAAATCTGGAAGGCGCAGAGAAAAGGACCAGTCTAAATGGGAGCAAAATATTCCCACACCTGCTTTTTCATTGCATTGCGATGCATCAGCGGCTATTGCTATATCGGTTGGTAGGGTCCTCAGATGATCTTCTAGAAGGCCATTTAGAATACTCGGTGGCAAAAGTTTTGCATTTTTTGGGAATATGTCGTCGAAAACAATGTGGATAGTGGGCCCATTCCGAAGCGCAAGAAGGATATCATAAATGTTTACATCTAAAGGCTGAAGTAATCTTTGCACAAACACTACCTGAGGGGAATGGAAACTAGACCAGGGGACACCAAAAAAGGAGGTCGGCTGAGAACAGAAAATGCTTTGGGAACGGTGGAAATGGGATTCATAGATCCTGAGGTAAGTTTGCACAGTTAAAAATTGAAGTCGTGATAAGAGAGACGGAATGCGGGCTTCAAGGTACAGCACATTGATAGCCACAAATTTTGGAAGGCCGAGGCACATGCGAAGTGCTTCCCTCTCTAAAAGGACGAGAGGGCGAAGTTTATATGTAGCCGAGCCTGAAAACAACACTGATCCAAATTCTAAAATTGGCCTGACATACATTATGTAGATCATTAATAGCGCATCTCTGCGCATGCCGTACCGGTGATGACATAATCTCCGTAACATGCCCACGGCACGAGCCCATTTCGCCGCGACATGGTCAATGTGAGGTCGCCAGGTGAGTGTGTTGTCATAAATGACCCCTAGGTATTTTAGGGATTGAACCTGCGGTATTATTTTTAACTGGCAAGTGAGAGATACCACTACAGGAGTGAATAGAGGGAAAACAAGAGTGGCGCACTTGCCAACATTTAACTTCAGGTGTAATGCGCTCAACCAGTGCTCAAGTGTATTCAAATATGACTGCAACAGACCATACAGAGAATGTATATCCGGCGCAGCAGCAAAAAACGCAATGTCGTCCGCATAGACGTAAGTGCGTACATGGCGGTGGAGAGGAATTGAGCTTAACAGAATATTAAAGAGCACAGGAGAAAGAACAGCTCCTTGCGGTACACCTCGCGTTTGTCTATACCTCTCTGAATGAACACCATTATGGACGCAAAAGAATTCCCTGTTATGAAGAAATGCAGATATCCATGCAACTATATAATCTGGAAATTGAAGAGACTGTAGCCTATGTATCAGGATGGAGTGTTCTACACTGTCGTAAGCTTTGGCGACATCTAACGTAACCAAAGCCGCGACCAGGCGTTGACGACGAGCAAGGAGAATTCTGCTCTCAAGATCAGCATGTACATTCCATATCGAACACCGTGGCCGGAAACCGAGTTGGCACGGGCTGAGTATACTTTTGCGGTCCACAATGGCTGACACCCGAATTAGTAACAACCTTTCTATCAACTTTACCACGTTTGATGTTAAAGAAATTGGCCTAATATTATCCAATTCATAGCCTCCACCCTGATTTTTAAGTAAAGGGATCACCTTGGACAGCTTCCACTCAGAAGGTATCCAAGCGTGTTTGAGAGTAGTTTATTAGGTGCAATAAGGAGTTGGGAGACTCTTCAAATAGAATCTTGAGCATCTTTGTGGTAACACCATCAGGGCCAGGAGCAGCAGCTGGCAATCTCTGGACAACTTGTGAAAGCTCTGATAGATTTACTTGTGAGTCATTATCATTTGGTACGACTGGTGCAAACAACAATGGTCGCATAGGTAGTAAAGACGAGAACCTCTTTTGCAGGCCTGTGGCTATTAATTCAACCGCCTGGATAGCTTCTACAGGTGACATATCTAATGACTGAAAATTATGAGAGGACATGAGCTGTTTCCTAGACCGTAGAAAACCGAATAGTGCACGTCGGTTGCCCGCCTTTGAAAGATAATCGAAGTGTTCTGAGTCATATTTTTCCTTTGCGCGAGAAACTGTGCGTTTAAAGGTGGCTGCAATAAATTTATAATCACTCCAGTTATTCGGACGTTGGTTATGAAGAAGCTTTTTCCATGCTGCATTCCTCCGCCTGTAATCTCTTGTACAGTCCGCATTCCACCAGTTAGAAGAATTCCCTTTTATTGGCCTCACCAGGAACTCCGACTTTTTACGGCTTTCCTCAATAGCCAGACATATGCTTGCTGACTGGTGGACCTCGGCGATGTTAGACACTGGAGCAAGGGCAGAGCGCAACGCCGTCTGAAATCTGTCATAATTTACATGTGACCGCAACTGAGAAGACGCCGGAGTAACACGACATATGATATCAAAATGAATAGGTATATGATCACTTGAAGTGCCGCTATCAACTGTCGACCAATTCGTTACGCCAATTCCAGGACTAATGAACGTGAGATCTAAAAGAGATTGAGTGTGTGAGCGAAGATAAGTGGCCGATCCTGAATTTAAGCACATCAGGTTGTGATCAGAAACCCAGTCCCAAAGGTGCTTGCCGCACGAATTAGTCCTAAAACCCCAAGACACATGGTGAGAATTGAAGTCCCCAGCCACGAGAACTGGGTTTTTACAGTTTACGAGTAAAAAATCCAGAGGTCTAACATCCTGGACTGCATTGGGGAAATAACAATTTGCTATTGAAAATGGAGAGCACCCAGGAAGTACAAAGTCTATTGCCAAAATCTCACAGTCAGGAGACATTTGTTGAAAAGATACCACAGCCCTGTGGCAAAATTTTGAAGAGACTAAAGTTAGTAAACCCCCGCCTCTTGACTGGCGGTCTAGGCGAAATGACCGGTAATTTTTGATATGAAAATGTTTGTCGGTTGAAAGCCACGTTTCTTGCAGAATTATGACATCCGGATTAAGCTGAGTAGAAAGGCAGTGTAAATCTATGGAAGCGGAAAGAATAGAGCGACAGTTCCACTGCAGAACTCGCAACGACGCTATGGTTGCGAAAGTCTAGCAGCAGCAACTGCCTGCTCCAAAATGGTATCCTTGGGTTTAGTGCCAAGCTGCTTCTTCTTTGATTTGGGCTGGGTGCCCTGAAAAGACAACGAATGAGACATGGGGGACCCACTGCGCTTAAGAAGCCGCGCATCAGGCTCCACCATCTCGGAATCATACATTATATCAACATCCCTCGAAGTACCCGAGGTAGGTACAGCGGAAGTGACAAAAGTTTGTTCCTGGGGTTGTGATGCTACTGGAATTTGAGACCGGATAAGAGGAGAGGGAATTGTTGTCGAAAGAGGTGCCAAACTAGCCTGCACGGCATGTGTAATCTGAGCCGCTAGAACATTTGTAAAGCACTCTGACACACTTGCGACAATCTTTTCTACCATTTTAGACATCGAAGCCTCCACAGCAGCCGCAATTGCCTGGGACAGCGTTGAGTCTAGCATGACACCTTGCCGAGCGGTCACACCGGCATAACCTCGTGCACGTTCTTTGACCTCTGAAATAGCGTCACGGCGCGAACAGCGTTTCCTGTCAATTATTTCCAGAATTTGAATTTCCTGAGCTCGAGA
Organism: Amblyomma americanum; assembly: GCF_052857255.1. NCBI lineage: Eukaryota > Metazoa > Arthropoda > Arachnida > Ixodida > Ixodidae > Amblyomma > Amblyomma americanum. The sequence goes on from NC_135497.1 coordinate 142,013,517, forward strand.
GGGACAATTTGAGTAGTTTGCAGAGTGCGCACCACCGCAAAGGCAACACTTCTCATTCTTCTCAGTGCAGGTGCCTGTTGCATGACCATCCCCACAGTTGCAACACCTCAAGTTGGATTTGCAACCGCCAGCGCTATGTCCATAACGCCAGCAGTTGTTACACTGCAGAGGCCGAGATGATAATGGGTCTACCCGAAAAATTAGACGTCATGCCTTGATTTCAGAGTGGCAGGAAGTGCCGGCAAAGGTAGCAATCACTGATTCAGTGGGCATCCGCACGTTGTTCACATCCCGGCTACAGCGGTGCACAGCAACAACACCTGCAGCCGACAGAAGCACAAGAGTCTCTGCCGGAGACAGGGAAGAGTCTACACCTCGTACAATACCTTTCGTGCACGCCAGATGAGAAGGGATGAAAGAACTTACCCGAAGGGAGGAAAAGAATGAGGAGTTTAGTAAATCTCTTACACAGGCGAGGTCTGGCGATCTGCACAGAATCCCACCGCGTCCAAACTGGCGAACCTCTGAGATTGACTCATAATGAGAAGTCGTCGACTGGAGAGCAGCCCGAACAGCACCAGGGTTGTTCATCCTGATAGCACCACCATCCCTAGGCACCAACGCGACAGGGATACTGCCGACACCACTGCGCAAAAATGCTTCCAACGGTAGGAGATCAGTTGACAGAGAAGCCGTCCAGAGGGAACTCCCCTGGCCGGGAGACTGGGTGGCCATGGTCCGGGCTTACTGCCTTACCGCGAAAAGACGCAGAGAGAAAATGCCACAATCAGTCACCCGAAACTTAGCCGATCGTTCCCAGCAGAGCAGAGCCGTCGGGGCAGCGATGAACAGGACGAACGCCACTGGGTCGAACGATGTCCTCCTAAAAGAGCGTGTCGTCGTGTCGTTGTTGTTAGCCTATCAAAAGATGGCACATACCCACACTGGGGGATCGTCGTGTCGTCAATGCTTCTATATCTTCTTCCTCGTTTCTTCTTCCTCGTTTCCAGTTGCAGCGTGCTTTTGTCTTCGTTTTTGCCATCGCATGACAACGGCCTCCAAAGTATCTCATAAAGCTAGCGCAAATAGATGAGAGCACACGAAGCTGCGTCCAGCACACGTAGTTGCAGGCGAGTGGAATTTTTCGGCTTGAGCTCCTGCGTCTTTCAATCAGACTCCTGCGTTGCTAGGAAAATGTTTCGGTTTGGTTTGGTTTGGTTTATGGAGTTTTAACTTTCCAAAGCGACCCAGGCTATGAGGGACGCCGTAGTGGAGCACCCCGGAAATTTCGACCACCTGGGGTTCTTTAACATACACTGACATCGCACAGTACACGGGCCTCTAGAATTTCGCCTCCATCGAAATTCGACCGCCGCCGCGGCCGAGGTCGAACCCACGTCTTTGGTGTTAGCAGCCGAGCGCCATAACCACTGAGCCACCGCGGCGGCTATGCAAACGTTTCATTTAGGGGGTACACTAACAGAAACTGTCGGGTGAAACAATGCAGCGAGATTGAGAGGAGACGCGGAAATTGAAAGTATTTTCGTTATTTATGCATGAGATGTAACCAAATTTGGCACAACTGTGAACTTTTTATGCTAATTTCAGTGCTGTGCTTTATTTTCAGCTGGCTGGTACAGATGTTGGGTTATTATAATTAACACCGTCGTTAAGTCATCGAGTGTGGAATAATTAAGTAGAAAGTGCGCAAATTTTTTATGCCAGCATGTTCACAAAGCCCTGCTTTGTGTGATGACGCTACTGTTCTTTTTTTTTAAGCAAAGTACGTATGCAAACAAAAGTTAAACTCTAGCATGCATATTTACGTGAACACATTTCTTAGAAAAATAACTTCAACATGCTACTGCATGTGTACGCTCAGCTGGTGACCCCAAAGACGCGGGTTCGATCCCAGCCGCCGCGGTCGAATTTCGATGGAGGCGAAATTCTAGAGGTCCGTGTACTGCGCGATGTCAGCGCACGTTAAATAAGCCCAGGGGGTCGAAATTTCTGGAGCCCTTCACTACGGCGTCCCTCATAGCCTGAGTTGCTTTGGGACGTTAAACCTTCTTAAACAAAACCATAAATAAATCAACGTCTTAGGATTCATTCGCAGCAAATAGAATCATTCTATTTTTATTCGTTACGAAATTACGAAGGGATGAGTGATGCCAATCGTAGAAAACGTGAAAGCTGAGAAAACCAACCTTAAAGTTTATTCCCTCGTTTGCTTCGTTCACCCTCGTAGCTTTTTCTTTTGGTCAAAGAAATGCGGCACTGCAATCAATGGAACCTCTGATCTTCTGATCATTCCGCTTCCAAGTGATACTAAGATGGTGGTGCACCGTCGTCGGAAACCCGTGGAATTCGCGATGCGCCGAGGCCACCAGAAGGGCGATTCGCTCAATCTTCGACGCCCACACATCAAAAAAGCGTAATTTTCTAAATTTCTACTGCACAAAAAATTGCGATCAGTTTGGCCATTTTAATAAGGTGACAAATCGGCCTCGTTGGTGCATGATCCTGTGGCGAAAAGCAGCGCTTACACGCGACAGAGGAGACTGGAGACACGACGCTGTCCCCACTTGCCTCGCTGCGCGGCACGTGTGTGAAGTGACGGTGAGCGCACGTCTGCTCCGCCGAAACAACGCCAGAGCTTCTCCTCAGTGCTATCCCGAAGGGGAATTATTCCGGCTAGTACAGAGCGTCAAAAAGTGGTTATTTTATTCCACGGCTAGCGTAGAAATCAACGGCAGCAACGCTTTCTGTTTGCAACTGATCATATATACAACACACAGTGCCAAACAATATCTCTGAATAGGCCGTACGTGGTCAACGCGAGCCTGTGCACTTCGAGAAATTACGAAGTTCAAAGCATCAACCACTTGGTGATTCGCAGAAACCGACAACGCGCCTACAGGCCTACCGCGAGCCCGCTAGCGACTGCAGTGACACCTTGTTTGTTTGCAAACATGCAGCAGGTCTGCGGGAATACGGTGGCCGCAGCTGGCAAAAGACAGGGTTAAGAGGAGAGACATGGGAGAGGCCTTTGCCCTGCAGTGGGCCTAGTCAGGCTTATGGTGATGATGATGGTGCAGCATGTCTATAATTTACAATTTCTATTTAAATCGCTGCTCGCACTGACTCGCAGTCTGCTAGGGCGAAAGCTCACCTCGCATTCTTTGCCTTAGCACACTATACTTAGCCGCTCCTACCCCAAAGATGTCAGTGGGCAGCCTGACGCCCACTGCCCATTGGGCATGCTCAGGTGGCGTGGGCGGGATTGCGCAGCCCCGACCTGTTTTCTGTTAGCACGAAAGCAATCCTAGCCAACCCCTAACGATTTCGACGATGTCTCACGCTGAGAAAATGAAGCCTCAGCCAGACATAGTAAGGAAATGGGTGTGCATGGCAATGAAGCTCAATTCTGGGGATGGTCCTGCAGGGTAAGGACAGCAACACATGGTATGGCACATGATGGTGTATATTGTGTATTGGGGTTTAACGTCCCAAAGCGACTCAGGCTATGAGGGACGCCGTAGTGAAGGGCTCCGGAGATTTCGACCACCTCGGGTTCTTTAACGTGCACTGGCATCGCACAGTACACGGAGCTCTAGAATTTCGCCTCCATCGAAATTCGACCGCCGCGGCCGGGATCGAACCCGCGTCTTTCGGGCCAGCAGCCGAGCGCCATAACCACTTAGCCACCACGGCGGCCCTGATATGGCACATGAAGAATGTCCCAAACATGGTTAGGACGCCCGAAATTTGCCCTTCGAATGACCTTGACCGAATTCGACTGCCGGTGAATCTGGCTGTTCTCAGGTGGAAGACAGGCTTCACCTCGTCTCGAAATGGAATTGGCCCACCTCCAAAAATAAGAGTTGGCCCACCCCCTAAAATTTGAAAATTGACCTACGTTCGGGACCGACATGCGACACCCCCAGAATGGGTTTGGCCCACCCCCAAAATTTGTGAGGCCCACCATGCTTTCGCGCACTATTTCGTGCTTAGCAATGATAAACCGCTAGCCATTTTTTTTTTCGGCACGTCGTTGTGTAAGAGTTGAGGGAAGCTAAGAAGCATCATTTTTAATCGCCGATATCTTCGGTGTTAAAGGGCTGTAGACACCAAAATTTTGCTCGGATGTTTTCTGCTTTCAAATGATGCTTTAGACATTAGAATACATGTATCGCCGCGTTGTTTTCGCCTACGACCGATAAATAATATATAATTGAATTTCTTCTTTCATGCTGTTTCGGTTTCATCAACCGAACGATGGCTGTGACGTGTAGTTGGACTTGGAGTATCGTGAGGCAGGAAAAAAACGGCAGTATGACTGCTGATACGTCGTTTGTTTTCATTCCAGCTCTTGAAGCAGGCTTGTTTAAGCGTTGCAGTGAATTAAAACTACGTGTCAGCGTTTATATTGCAGTTTTTTTCGTGCCTCACATGATCTAAAGTCGAACTACATGCCACAACCATCGTTCGGTTGATGAAACCGAAACAGCATGAGGGAAGGAATTCAGTACTCAGTGATTTAGCGGTTGTATGCGAATACCAGACGATGATCCATGTATTATAATGCCTAAAGCATCATATGGAAGAATAAAACGCGCAACTAAATTTACATGTCTGTAGTCTTTTAATGAAGCTAGCTTATACTTTTTTTCCTGTTCGGTGACGAGTGATGGAATAGCGATCGCTCGTGCGCTTTTCCTAACCTCAGTATATACCATTTCATGGTCCCTTTAAGGTCACAGCCGTCGTGCGCTTGCACTCTGCAGCTGTTTTCGCGCCATTCGTTTGGCAGCAGCGGTGGGTGACGTAAAGTCTCGCATCTTCACGAGCGAGTGCGGTGTCGATACCACCGTAGTAGGTAGACATCAAGAAAGAAAGCTCGCTGAGGTCACCACATGCGGACGTGGTGAAGCCTTCATATCTGACGGCAGTTTAATAATAATAATAATAATAATAATAATAATAATTGGTTTTCTGGGGAAAGGAAATGGCGCAGTATCTGTCTCATATATCGTTGGACACCTGAACTGCGCCGTAAGGGAAGGGATGAGGGAGGGAGTGAAAGAATAAAGGAAGAGAGAGGTGCCGTAGTGGAGGGCTCCGGAATAATTTCGACCACCTGGGGATCTTTAACGTGCACTGACATCGCACAGCACACGTGCGGCTTAGCGTTTTTCCTCCACAAAAGTTTGCGTCTCGCTGGTGTTGACGCTGTCCTGGCTTCAGACACGTGCCGGCGGCGCGGAAGCTGTCACGACGAATGCGCACCTTGGGGGAGGGCATGACGCTGAAGGTGTTCATGATGCGGTCCGGGTACTCCTCCCGGATCTTCGAGATGAGCAGCGTGCCCATGCCGGAGCCGGTGCCTCCGCCCAGGGAATGGGCCAGCTGGAAGCCCTGCAGGCAGTCGCAGCTCTCTGCCTCCTTGCGCACCACGTCCTGCACGGAGTCCACCAACTCGGCGCCCTCAGTGTAGTGGCCCTTGGCCCAGTTGTTGCCGGCGCCACTCTGGCCTGCGAAGGTTACCGCGCATATGTACGCCACCTGCATATCCCCGCGCTGCTGGGAGCCGCTGTTTTGAGCCAATAAGCTTTGACCAAAAAGGTAGCCGCTAAAGCGCTTTGCGCTGAAACCTTTCCTGTTTCTACGCGAATTTTTCTTCAGTCGCATGATAGTGAAGCGGTCTTCAGACCAAATTCGCCGACCTTATAAAATAACTTTTCATATTTCAAGATGGAAACTCAGCGCTCAGGAACGTATGTCAGGCGCATAGGGCAGCAAGCTTCGTGTTGCAATGGTCGCCTCAGTTGCTGTTCACTTGTATTTTGTACGCAGCGAATTGGCCACCGAAAGAGTGGAAACAGCCAAGATTATACAGCCGACTATGAATGCCGATTCTGAGCACAGGTACGAGCAAATCGAGTTACCTTTGTTAACCCTAAGCTGTGGCTGAACCTAACGAACACTACGATGGGCTAAGAGCAGCTGCTGCAAGGAACTTCCGGCTAGGGACGGCTAGAATTAAGCCCGGCTCCCCACGAACCTTTGCGCACACACGTGCAGCTGATGACGTTGAGCTGAACTTGATCAGTACATGCTAAAACAGCAACGGAGATATGAAGCTAAAAGAGACGCTTACCGAATATGAAATTGTCGGGCCTGAACAGTTGACCGAAAGGTCCCGATCTGACGGAGTCCATGGTTCCTGGCTCCAAGTCGAGGAGGATGGCACGGGGAACATACTTGCCGCCTGAAAAATACAAACCAGGTTTTTTTTTTCTTTACAGCCGTCAGTATTTTACTACCGTTGCGTGAACTGGAACATTGCCAGCAAGTCTGCCACGCAGTTTCTAATGCTGAACGCATGCGGAGCAGACGAGCGCCACCGAACAGGGAACTGTGGGGTCGCCACATGGGGCATGTCTGCATGCGCATAAAGGCACATAGACATAATGGCGAAAACATTTCGATGCCGCTGCGTTACACTACAGAGCAGAACGTTTTCGAGCGCTCATGCACCATTGGGAGTGTGTTTGTGATGCTATCATCATGATCAGCATTCGCAGCCCCTTAGATAAAACTTACGTTTGCACAGTAGGTATGCTATTAGAACACATACGGTATTCATCCGTCATGCTTCTCGTCAAAATTTTCAATGAGGAAATAGTATGTGTCGAAAGAAATGTGCCAAAAACACAACTACAGTCTGTTAAAACTCAAGAATGTAGCGGCGAATGCTCTTCTTAAAGCCCCTCCAGCCAGTCGCTTCGGTCGGTTTTCATGAGGCAGAGGCTAAGCACGAAAAGGAAAGAGTACGGCGTTTGTACCCGTGCCGTGGGGAGTGCGTTCTTCGTTTTTCGGATTATGAGAGCGGAGTAGTTAAAGGGGGAGTTGAAAAGACGGTGCGGCGTTGCTATGGCTGAGGACGTGTCCCTTTCCTGCCTAGCTGCTGCTGCAGAGCCAAACGCCTTTAGCTGCACGGAGTAAATTGGACCACCCAGGGTTCTTTAACATACACTGACATCGCACAGCACATGGGTCTTTTTCATTTCGCATCCAGCGAAACGCGGCCGTCGCGGCTGGAATTGAACCTGCGTCCTCGATTCCAATAGCCGATCGCACGAACCACTGAGCCACCGCGGCGGGGTTTCAAATTCGCCATCATTTACGTTACTCGCTTGCCCAGTATTGCCCCCTCGCGGACGAGAATCTACAGGTGCCGAGAACACGCGCAAGTCAAGCAAGTGCATTTCGTTAATTAGGGCAAGCTAAAGAAAAACAAAAGAAAATTCAGCCAATCGCTGAATGGTACCTGCGCCATCACGTCACCTCTGCCGCAAGAAACGATCAAGAGAAATAAGCTATCGGCATGCCTTTTTGTTTTTGTTCTTTTGGCGCGAAAAACGTTTAAACATGGATAAATGCTTAGAAGAGAACACAAGGTGCGAGACGCCTATCATCTCCAAATTCAGATAAGCATACAATGGTAGAGGTGCGGTCTAGTTGGCTCTTCATATCTTAAAACGGCGAAAAGGGCGCGGACAATGACAAAAGTGGACGCATACTGCTGAGTTTGTGTCCACTCCTGTCATTGTCCGCGTCCGTTGCGCTGTTTTCAGGTAAGCAGACACATGTATCCAACAAAGGCGGCCGTGCCTGACGGCTGTTGCGTCGCATGCACACATGTTGCGACAGTTCGCAGGTCATGGCGTCCGTGGCTGTAGTGCGCGCGAACAGTGTTACGGTGATCCCTGATACGGCATATAGATTTGCCGTTTAAAATGTCGAGGACGAATTCCGCTGACATTCACAAGTTCCCGCCAAGAAATGAACGAAACCGTACGCGTGTGACCATATTCCGGCCACGGGTGCATCGGCCTAGGAAGTTTTGCAACAGGTGGTACGTTTACATGCACCTCATTTCTTGCACCTCATTTCAGAACTGCCTCCAGTCACATCCAGTCCAATTTTAACAAAGTTGGCTGCGAGTAATCCAAATAAAAGGGATCGGACTCCTGGTGGAAGGAAGTCAGAAATGAAACAAATATTTACGTATAAAAACGAGATGAGGACGTCCCCAAAAAGTGCACTCATTGGTTTCGCGAAATCGGAGTTCCTGTTCAAAAATCGCAGTGAGGGCCTGGTAGCATACAGCATATGCCCCGTATACACAGGACGTACTGGGTTCGAATGTCAGCACCGCCGGTGATTCAACAGTTTTTTAATGGTCACAAAAGCATCTTTCGACCAGATGCTCGGCTTCTTCAGGCCGCCACCGGGTTTCTGATAATACCGTCACTTCGAGGGGTAAATCAATTACTGCACGTTTTTTGGTAGCTATGGGCAGCTGCAGCTCGTTCCACGCATTTCCTATTGGTTGTATATTTCTACAACCTCTGGCGAGCGGTGAGGATCCTACTGTTGCGGCGTTCCCCAACACTGCAGATCATCACCTCTGCAGATAATTCGTGCCCCGCGGTCCAGAACGACACCTCGGAAATTTCCCAAAACTAACATTGGCGCCAAACACCATACGGAACTTCTGTGTAATGGCGAGGGCCCACATCGTCAGCGCAGGCGAGAACACGAACCGCGTTTGCTCGTTTTTACGGCCGCGATGGGCATCTAGCCCTATGCGTGCCCACGAATAGCCGTGCGAGTGGCTCCGGAACTCCCGACGGAGGCTGCAGAGGAAAATTGAAACCATATGCGCGAAGGCAATGCCCTGGCTCGCTCTTGTGCAAGAGGGTCGCGCGGCGGCACGAGAAGGTGATTTTTACGGCTTCCGGAAGTGTGCCCGTGACGTCGTGGCTGCTGTGGCTCCAGCGAATGAGAGTGTGTGGTGGCCTGGCGACGTCATGGTACAGTGACGTCTTTGTTCCACGATTTTAGTTCCAAAATTGGTCACTGCGAGTACACCAATCGGCCCGCGAATTTTGAAAAACACGGTTTTTAAAAGTTCATAATAAATTGCTGGCTCAGTTCTGAAGACTCATACTTGGCGTGAATGCTTCTTAGCATCATTTCTAAGCATTGAAAACATTTACAAAAGACTTTTTATTCATTGCATAGTCCCTTTAATGCCTTCATACAATATCAGGCGACTGGGTAGCGAGGTGGATCTACAATAAACGTTTTTCCTAGAACTCTCGTCCGGGAAACTTTTGTTCCCAGTAGTAAACTGGTAACCAAAAAGTTAACTTTAGTAAGTAAAAAATTACAGTGATATTTTTTGCAGCTAGCGCATGCTAACATGGAGTGTTGGACCAGGCTTGTGGCGTGCGAGAAAAAAGCATACTTTTTGACGTGCCCATTCAAGCATGTCACAAGGTCGCCAAACTCTGGCAGCGATTCGATAACCAGTTGTTGAACAACATTCCTCTGGTTTTTGTGTTGGAGAAACATTGTGGCATTCTCTGGTTGTAATAGCTTTTTTTACAATTACCCCGGTGTGCATCACGACAGTGACGACACATGCACTTGGGAATTCCAGCCTGCCTCGATTCAAGCTAGATATCAAAGAGTGAACATCGGCATCATCATGTTCTGTTGTTTCGCAGTCCATAACAAGCTGCTCTCGGCAGAAATCGCAGTTCAGGGCTTTCATTACAGAATGAGCACAAAAGCACCTACATAGCCAAACACAGGCGCGTGAACTCAAACTGTTCAGACCTTCTGTAAACTCAGCAATTTTGAAGGAATGTGCAGCACTTGACAAACAACCAACCTCATCGTCGCTGAAGTCACCGGCGCACATCACAGGAAGCGTGCCTTGGAGGCGAATTCTGCCTTCGCACTCGTGAAGCTGTCGGATGCTGATGTGGTAGTTACCGCCAGCCATTTGTCTGTACTGAAGAAACCTCTTCTCTAGGCCGTCTGTTTGCACTTTTCCGAGTAGCACGTACTTAAAACCGAGCTCATAGACGCAATACTTTGAGAATTCAAGTAGAGCATATGCTGAATGCCACAGAGCATTAAAAGTTTCCTTTGTGGCGTGCAATTGTCGTGTTTATAAAATTTCCATACGTCAAGCCAGATTTTGAAGGCTTTCAAAAAGGATAGCTTGGGGTCATCATTCAACGATGAAATTGGCTCTTCGTATACGTCGCGATAGTGATAGCCCTTGTGTGGCATCTTCACATTAACTACCATCCACCAATGAATAATTATTCTGATGAAGTTGGCAGTTTCTTTCGCACGTGAAAGTACAGGAAAATCGCAGTGCATGTCCAAGGCTTCAGCCACAAAGATGTTGAAAACCTGTAAGGCTAGTTTAACATTTTGCCTTTGTAAATTGCTTGGGTTTAAAGCCTTCGAAGGCAGCCTATAACTGTACTTCAAGAGCTGAGAAGATTCAAGTTTTTGAAGCTTCCTGAGATCCTTGAATGATGCCCACTGTATAATGTCAGGGTGGACGGAATTGTCAGTGAGGTTAAACATAGGAAAATAAAAGTTGGCTTTAGGATTTCTTTAGTTAAGCCAATAATTTCTAGCACACTTTAACAGTTACACAGCGTCAGTGATGTAAAGCATGGGTCGCGTTGCATCGTCTGGATGTGGGTAAATAATCCACCTTATGCGGCATCGTAAACATGCTTAAAGCCTTCATATTGATTGAATTATTATCTGTTACTACATCTAAAACTTTAAAACCAATTCTTTCCAGCCCAAGGATTACCTTCTTTAAGACAGCATGAAGTGACTCCGCATTTAACGTTCACACGGGGAGAATGTGTACAACATCTCGAAACGAGCTTAGCATACTTTGCACCATGAACATGTGCAGTAGTTGCAGCTTCATCTGAGTTCCCTGCTGCCCCTGCAATCTTTCCTCCTTTATAGTCCATAAATGGCTGAGCGTGAATCTCGTCTGCCATTAAAGTAACAGCACTCTCATGCGATTTCAATTTATTAAACCTCTGGCCAATGTATTTAAGAAAATTCTGATCACCTGATTCGTTATCAGGTGATAGGTGGAAAGAGGAGCAGGTGTTTCTAATGGTACTCGGATGCGGCAAAGTCAAACAACCAGAGCCCCTCAAAAACTTGTATGCATGAGGAGATATAGTATGCAGATGCAAGCAAGCACCATTGTTTGAGATGAGTACTGCAGTCACTCTCAAGCAACAACACTTGTTCCCTCAGAAGTTTAACAGAGTCCTTTCTGTTTTTGCGGACGCTTTCCTTAATCTTTTCCATGAGGTTTACTATCAGGTCAGTAAGGCCATCAGATGAACCTTTGTCGTCAGAAAGCTGCTGTAGCTTATTTAATATGTCAAGTAGGACATTGATGTCACCGATTTCGTCAGGCACGACAAAATCTCCTAAACGTTTCCCTGAGTTGCCGTGAAAACACGCCGTGATACGAAGATATGCGAAAACAGTAGCAGAACACTGTAGGACCAGCGCACTCTCATTTGCAATATTCAAGAACATGCTACAGTTTGGGTGATTAATAATAGTCCATTCAAGTGGGACACACTTGACGTTTAAGCGCTCCATCATTTCATGCAGAGATGAAAATTTGCACTGCATTTGTTCTTGTCGATAGCAGGCTGCTGACATTTCAATAGCACGAGCAAGACATTTGCCTCCCGGCGCATTTTTTCGGCATCTGGGGAGCTCCTTGCTGGCACGGCATCTTTCTTTGACAGGTACGAGGGACAGCCAGGGAATTAGGATGGCACTGACCCAAGACGCAGGTGTGGCACTTTTAGAGAGACTTCGAACACCTTTCCTGTCCGGGGATCGGTGTACGATGAGGTATGTTCAAGGCAGGATGCATGAAAGTGTAAGGCGCACACCTGTTTTACAATAGCAAAAGTGCGACGCACCACATTACCAATTCAGTACAATCTAATATCGAGGTAAAGCTTAATTTTTGTCATGGCTCCCCTAAATACTGTTCATTTGTGGCAACAGTAGAGAAAATGACTTCGTACCTTGTTGTTGGCAGTAGGCACAAAATCCTTTCGGGGAATCGCACTGGGCCACTTGTAAAGCTGTTCATCCTTTGGCAAAGGAAACACTTGAACTTTGTTCCCCGTCTTGCAGTTGCTTGAGCACATAGGTACACAATACTTGTTAGGCATGTCGCAGAACGGGCGCAAGGAAAAAAAGCACTGAAGCGACCACGAGGCGACTGGCTCGACGAACTAGCTGCGTGTAACAAGAGGGGAAAAATGAGCCGGGAGGCGACGGGACGGAAAGGCCGGTATGGAGAACCGGAGGCAGCCGCAGGCAATGGCAATGCCCAGGTAGGACGGCGGGTGCTGACGTCACTAGAGAGGGCGCAGGCCTTGAAAAGTTTAGGAGGCGTTGGCATAGGTGCGTCGCTCGCATGAAGGTGCTTCACCAGCATAGTGTCTCGTCATTAGTTGTCGCTGGAGTAATAATGTAGAAATTGCACTGATTAAATCAAATACAACAAACTAATCACAACGGAAACAGCCGGACATGAGCTTCTGACGGCCACAAGGGTCAGGTACCACATGGTGATACTGCGTCGCGGATTGTTTCAACACCGCATCGTTCTAGTCATTTCCAGATCGGTGTCTCACAAGCTCTTATGCTGCTGATTACGTCTTTCATGGTGCCGACAAGAATGACTGACTGCGACAGAATCACGCCAAACAGCTAGCCCACTTGGGCATGTGCCGCCCTAGCAGCGTTAAGAAAATCTTTTCCCACGAACACCTGTTTGACTACTCAGTGTTCGCATGCTTGCCTACAGTGCAAACCTCACTTAAGAACAAGGACTATAGGTTTCGCGTGGCTACAGTGTCGGCAGTATCGTGCTCTGCGGTGAAGAGGCGTTAAGAGACGACGCAACTTACGGCCCGAGAGCTCAACTTCAAAAATTATTTCCTCGCTTTAAACAAAAATTACCTCGATAAAAACTTCAGAAATGGAAGGCAATAAACTGTTTTACGGAATCCGCTTTTGTTTGTATTTTTACTTGGACCACCTCAGGGCGAAATTAACGAGTGTTTTTGGCTCAAAATGCACTTTTTGTAACGATTTTTTTTCCTTCTGCATCCGCAGTTTCATCACCTGTAAAATTTATTATAGGTACTGGACATCTACAGGAACAAAACGGCTATTCCAGAATTTCCGAGAGAAAGTTGATATTTAAAACAAAAAATGACAAAAATAAAAATGACATTTTCATACTTTTTTTGATTAAAAAAATATTTATGCCGTGTAAAGCAGCATGCTCCGAATGGTATCGAAAGACAGAATCTGTGCAAATATCAATGAAAAACTTTTTGGAGTGTTTTCTAAAATTTTGCTTATTTAGCAGTGCCTGTTTTCTCATTTTTTCTGAATATTCAATCTGCTCTCACTTCACGAATAAATTTTTTAGGCGAAAATGCTTCAGGCTTTCATTACGCACATTACGATGTTTCCACGAATTTTTTGAACAAATTGGAGATGGTCGAGCGCAACGCCTGGGATGTTTGGCGTGGAATGATCCAGGTGGAACTATGTGAGTATGACGTCAGGGGACGAAAAGGCGGCATAGTTTCGGTTTCGCGAATTCAAGATGGCGGCCATTAAAATTGATTGTGTCCTCCTATACTTTAATTCTCCCCCGTATGTCGTCAGGGGACGAAATGGCGGCATAGTTTCGGTTTCTCGAATCTAAGAAGGCGGCCATTAAAATTGGCTGTGCCCTCCCATGTATATTTTAAACCCATTGGAAGGCCAGTTGGAGCGTCCAATTGTAATGCCGGCCCACACAAAACAAATTGTTTGCTTCCAATCGGAAAATTTCCCATTATTGGAACCAATTGCAAGCTTCAAATGGAATAGGAGGGGCATTCCAACTGGAACACTTATAGAAAGGTTAACCGCTGGCTTCCTAATCAAGTGGCAGCTCCAAGTAGGCCGCAGGCGAGCATGCACGACACACAAATCATAGGCATAAACGTTACGGCAGTTCCTGTCCCTATGGTTTGTCTGTCTGTCTGTGTTGCCAGGAAGAAAAAAGGAAAGTGCACAGGCCTGTTCACTGGCTCTAGCCGAGCCACTATCGCTACCACGTGCAGATAGTAGGAGAGTTGAAAGATGGGATAGAAAGACAGGATAGTAAAGACGCTTTGAAGACAAGGCCGATTGCGGAGGTAGTGCAATATACCGGGCCAACCGGTGGCGGAAGTGAAGCAAACTTCAAACTCTCCGCCACATTTCCAAAAATAAGTCCAATTGGATCCGCACCAGATATTCTTGCATGTGGCCCACTTAGAGCTAATATAAACGAAAACGTAGCATATGGACGGGCCCCCCAGTATACTCTGTTAAACCACTTAGAGCTGCCACTCATAAAGAGGATCAGTTCGGCCTGATGCTGCATGCGACGCACATTTTCAGCGCTCGATTTGTGAATTGTGGTTCGTACACGAGCGATGAGGGACGCCGTAGTGGAGGGCTTCGGATTTTAGACACATGGGATTCCTTAACATACAACGACATCGCACAGCACACGGACGTTTTTTTTTATTTCGCCTACATCGAAATGCGGCCGCCACGGACGGGATCGAACCCAGGACCTTGGGATCAGGTGCTGAACGCCAAAGCCACTGTAACGGGTCACTTTATTTGTGTTCGTAAATAAAATATTACAGTCGAACCTGGATTATGAAACTCGAAGGGGTTCACGAAATAGTTGATATGCCGGTATATCGATAATTCAGTGTAGAAAAAATGGCGATAGGTAAGCTTATCTATGACCTAGAAGCAAGAATACAATGCATCCATACTTGTGACACGGTGCCTGGCTGACGACGATCTTCTGCCTGGTCAGGTCCGTTGACCGCAACGAGGTGTCCTAGTCCTCCCAGGTTCGGAGAGGCACCAGCCCGGCGGGGGGAGGGGACGCCGGGCATGACGGGAGGATGTGTGCAAGGGTGGCCTTGGGGCGGGAGCACAAGGTGCATATGGGGGTACCGGCTTAAATTTATAGAGATGGGCTGGTGTAAGTAGCGTGTGCGTCTGCAGGGGACGCCAGACTGATTTCTTTGCGGTAGTAAGGGATGGGTGGGGTGGCGGGAGATGAGGGCGCTCAGTGCGGGAGTTTGTGGTGAGCTCAGCAAACGAGTGCATACGCTCCTTCGAGAAATCCCCCACGAGGTCCGCCTGTGCCCGACTTCTAGACTCTCGGGCTAAGGAGTCGGCGGCCTCGTTGCTGGGATTTCCCAAGTGCGCAAGCATTCAGATGAGCTCAGCGCGTTAGAATAGGTGGGGGGGGGGTGCACCAGGGATTGTGCAGGGTGGTGAACCCTGTTCCTGGCATAGTTTAGAATGGCTGTTTTTGACTCACTGATGATGTAACCGACATTTGTGTATGCCAGAGCAATAGCGGTCTTCTTCTCGGCTCCCTCAGGGGTGGTGCCTGAAGGAAGCTCGAAAGTTAGGGAGGCTATGTGGGGGTTGCGGACAACCGCAGTGGCTCCATGCTCATCGCAGGTGGCATCCACCCAAACGCATCCCCATACCATTTTTGTCGCGCTGCCTCGCGCGCCTTTCTCCGACCTTGATTACGGTGGGGGTGCATGTTCCTCAGTAATGGTTTGACATGGATCGAAGTGCAGATCTGGGTAGAGAGTGCTCTTAGTGATGTATTGTTTGCGGAGATAGTGATGCAGGCCTATTGCTGATTGAGTATGTGTCGTCCGGCAGCACCTAATCAAAGGTTCTGGGCTTGTATGTGGACCTCTCGAAGTTCTTGTAATGTGTTATGGACTCCGCGTTCGAGCAGTCTCTTAATTACAGGGAAGCTCACTTGTGGCGTGCACCGTAGCGGTGCCCTAGCGCATGCCATCCGCCTTGTTTGCGGGAGGTGCGGGATTCGACCCCCTGCCGCCGCGTACCCATCGGTCTCTAATGTTCCCCTGGCCTGGTGCTCAGATTCTGTGAGATGAGATGACTGGGAAATTGGTCTTGACCCTACCGCGTGTACGTCACCGCGAACACCCAATAGCCGTTCGAGCGCGCTCCGCACAGGTGCTGGTGGAGTGTCTGCACCGTGGTGTAAGAATATTTTCTTACACCATGGTCTACACTCGATCGCGAAAGCGTTCAACAGCTGCGCTGGTCAAACTCATTAATGAGAAAACAACCGTTGAAGCATTTAATCCAACTCTGTTCTGATGGTCCACCGGTACCGGGCGTGGATATGGGTCACTCTTGGAGAGGGCGGTTGGGGGGGGGGGGGGGAGGTCCGTTTGAACCATGCATTTCTTCGACTTTTTTTTTGTAAAACTAAATTGAGTTCAGCATGGTTTTCCTGTATAAAATTTCCTCTCGCTTTGAGGATTGGGGGCGAACATCCTCCACCCCCTCCCAATATCAGTGTACGAGCACATGGTGCAACCACCGCGCTTCGTGCCGCACGTCGCGGAGATTTCACCTACGGTTAAATTGATGACCAGCTGCTAGTTGTATATAACATGCAACGTCTCCGAGGCTTCTTTAAGCCGTCCTCGTTCGCGTTGGCAGCGCCAGCATACTTGCATTCGTTGTGGCGCTATGGAGCGCTGTCACCATCAGTAGCGGCGCCCTCTTTTTGCCAAGCAACAAGAACAGCAGCTTACACGCCTCCAAGTGATAGAACAGCCTTGCTCTCGCCGTTATTTCCAACTCATGCTGGGACTTTATTGCGAATATATATCGTTTCGTGTTGCGTCACCCCAAACAATTTTTTTTTCTAATAAAACCAAATGCTCGCCATGGCCAGTAGCCAGGCTTCCCTAATATACATCGTTTATTTTATCGGAACTCTGCAAGCTAATTGGGAATTTCGGTGGCGGTGTCTCAGGCAGTGTCGGCGAGGGCGTCCTCGTCGTCGAACTCTCCCTCGTCGTCGGCTGTGGCCTCCTGGTACTGCTGGTACTCGGACACCAGGTCATTCATGTTGGACTCTGCTTCTGTGAATTCCATTTCGTCCATTCCTTCCCCAGTGTACCAGTGCAAGAAGGCCTTGCGGCGGAACATGGCTGCAAATTAAGACGGGCACCACGAATATTAGTTGTTTTTGTAGGCTTTCACGAATTGCAGCGGAACTTATACAGCTAGTTCAATTCTATCCGTCCGAATTATTTCCACCAAGTTACCCAGCTGTTCGGATTTTTGTTTCTGCGCCAACAAGTCCAGCTTTCTCCGGCAAAAATTTTGAAAATTGGAAAATTGTAAGACACTGTTAAGGAAATACTGAACGTAATGGTCCATTATTCTGATATGTAGCAAAATCTTCCTTTTAAAGTGTTTCCAGCGATCGCACCGGAACGCTTTTGAAGATAGCGAAAACGTGAATAGAAAAAAAAACTAAGAGACTGCCTCGGGTGATCTGCGGATATATTGATTGTTTTAGTGAAATCTTGCATTATACGAGAAAACTGCGTTCATGAACGGCTTCCCGCTTAAAAATACTTTTGTCCATAATTCCTGAGTATCCGATTTCAAAAAGCGCCTTTCTCGATCATGAGGATCGGATTGAGCGATGGCGTCCAAAAATAGGCCTACCTAAACTTGCAACAGAAGTGGAATAATCCAAGTTTTCTTTTGTATGCTGAGCGGCGGCGCGGATTAGCGTGAGGAGGGAGTGCTCACACACGCTCGCCATCTAAAGGGCGTAACTACATCCGACATTTGCTTTTAGTAAAAATCGATTTTCGGCTCTTTATGGGGTATGTAGATGTTTATCCGGCAACAAAATACGCATTATGTCGAGAAAATTGGATTTAAAAATTTTCCCGCTTCTCGATTCAAACTCGTGACGTCAAGACAAGCGAAATTCGTGACCACCGCTTAGTGAATAGCGATGTAGACTAGCCTCAGGGATCCACGACCAAAAAACAAAAAAGGAAGAAAACTCTTCAAGCACTGTAGTTTGCTTGCAAAAACGGTCGGTGATGGCGACATCTGTATTTCATTTTTTGACCTTTACCTGGCTAGGGAAGGGGACGGACCTTTGTCCCCGTTTGGGTTGTCCACTGTTCGGGTTAGAGGTGCGCAGGGTTGAATGGGGGAAGTTCTAGAGATTGTGTAGGGTATCTAGGTCTGAGTAGAGTGACTCTAGTTCTGAGGTAGCTCACTCCCCACGGCACGGGAACAAATGCCCATCTCTTTCCCTTTCGCCTAGCCTTAGTCGTAGAAGCTCCGTTTTTTACTGATAAAAGTGTCTTTCGCAATTAGAACGCTGCTACATTTCCATACAGCCCAACTTGAATTTGTCCTCAGAGTCTCTTTAAAGGTGGCCGCTTCGTTACCTCTTTATGAGTGATTTTTACGGGCACTGCTAAATTTGTAACGTCGGAAACATTACCCCTCCTTGATACACGGTCTGCACTTGGTGAACAGGGAAATGTCGCGCTTGTCATCTGAGATGTTTAATGAACGGGGTCATTCCTTGCAGCTTGTGGTTTGTCAGTGAACTGCGCGTACAAAAGTTTTGCCGACACTGTTTGTGACGTCATCTTTGTCACAAAAGAACACCGCATCCAACACACCCCTGTTTTGGTTTAGGTTTTCTGCATTTTGCTCTTTGATGATTGTCTTACTCACAGTTCTATTAACAACAGATTGCAACGAACAGAGAGGGCTTTAAGCAATATTACGGGAGCGCCACCTTAAGATTAAAAAAAATAATAATCCCAAAGTTGCCCTTGAACGATGAAGTAGGCGCTCTATACAACTGCAGATTGTACGTGTGAACTGCAGGCTGTGCTGTGAGTAGAATGTAATTCGAGCAATTCTGATAAATGACTGACCAGTGAATTATTCTGAAATGCGCTTGAACAGCTCCTGAATGGCCGTGCTGTTCCCGATGAACGTCGCAGACATCTTGAGGCCACGGGGTGGGATGTCGCAGACGGCGGTCTTGACGTTGTTCGGGATCCACTCGACAAAGTAGTTCGAGTTCTTGTTCTGGACGTTAAGCATCTGTTCGTCGACCTCCTTCATGCTCATGCGGCCGCGGAAGATGGTGGCTACCGTCAGGTAGCGGCCGTGGCGGGGGTCGCAGGCGGCCATCATGTTCTTGGCGTCGAACATCTGCTGCGTCAGCTCTGGCACGGTCAGCGCCCTGTACTGTTGGCTGCCTCGGGACGTGAGTGGTGCGAAGCCGGGCATGAAGAAGTGCAGACGCGGGAAGGGCACCATGTTGACAGCCAGTTTGCGCAGGTCAGCGTTCAGCTGGCCGGGAAACCTGCGTGTGTATGGTTACTTAAGTTGCTTTAAGACTGTTTTTTTTTGTTGCGTTAAGCACCGCGAACAAGGGCCTGCAGGCGCCGCGCCATTCATGTCCCCAATTGTGCTACGAAGTTATACACAACACAAGCTATTCCCTCTTCAGGTGTGGTGAAGTAGTTTGCAGGCCTAAGCGCCTGTGGCCATTGTGGGCATCGGGCCATTCTTCGACGGCAGTGATCGGTGCCACTCACTACAGCTTCGCATATAGAGATGTCGAGTGACAGTAATAGACTACGATCCCGGAGAAAAGAAAGCTTCGTCACCTGAGGCATGTTGTGACTCCGGACATTGTGACAGAAACCAGGTGGTTGAGGTCCCCGTATGTGGGAGTGGTGAGCTTCAGGGTTCGGAAGCAGATGTCGTATAGCGCCTCGTTGTCAATGCAGTAGGTTTCGTCGGTGTTCTCCACCAGCTGGTGCACGGACAGGGTGGCGTTGTAGGGCTCGACGACGGTGTCGGAGACCTGCAGTTTTGAATGCGCTTGAATTCGCACTTTCTGTCGACGTGGTGCAAAGCCTACCACATCTATGCACAAGAAAAATTTTCTCATTTTTAAGCACTGTGATTCTTCGATTTCTCGCTACCATTGTCGAGCATTAAAGGGACAAGAAATTATTTTGATGGTCAAATTCTAGGGCAGCGATCAGTAGAGGTGGCCTTTGTCAGTATTAATTCGAGTCAAATTCAAAAGCTCTGCGTGGACCCTACACACACCTCCTTCACGCCCCGACGTCATGCAGATGCGGTGGCGCTGATGTCAGTAGCGCCTTTTGCACGGCAGGCAAAATAGGTTCCGCCTGCCCGTGCCCACCAGCTGCTGCAGCTGCTGGCGGGACTGCGCAACTGCATCATGCCCGCGCCCCGATATGTTTCTCGCTGATAGATACCGCATTAAGGAATGGGCCACGGTAGTAAAGCGCGAAGTCTGGGCCTCGATCGCCGCTTCCAGGCAATGTACTTCGTAGCTGGGGAGTTGCGTTCATTCTCCTGAACATCAGCATAGTACGCTTATAATTGCTTAAGGAAAAAAAACACAAATGTCTGCGCACGTAATTATCACGTCGAGCCGTTTTGGTGTTCACGGGGCGCTGACAGGCTGAATCACCACCAAGGAATGAGGTCTTTTGTTAATAGCAGATAATGTTTAAACATGTGTGGAAGTTATACGATCATATAAAGCCGCGTTCATGGCACTTAATATTCACTTCAGGCCATTTCTTAATATGGCCGACATAATTACTTGGTCTGTGTAGAAAGAAGTCTGCTAAATTGTGTCGTTTTTGCACGGCCACGTTGGCATGTTTCTGTACGTGTGCTAAAAGCCAAGTGCTTTTTCACTGCATCAGATGTCATAAGCTGTTTCATGAGGCGGTGCATGATCGCGAAGCTTGTTTGGAAAGAAGCAGCCGCGATCGCATTGCCCGAGTTGATGACGATGATGATGACCTCAGGCTTAATGGCACATACCCACGGCGGGGGATTGGCCAGGGTGCAATGCTGATACAAACGCACTCATGGCCAGGGAGTGGTGTAATTGGATAATTTTGTGACCTAGACTCGAATTTTGATTAAAAATCAAGAATAAAGAAAAACGGAAATGAAAAAGCAGGGAATTCTCATTCTAGCAGAGGAATCTACCTGATGCAATTATATATTCGTGAATAAAATCGCACACTGTTTTCAATGCATATCCCTTGGCGCTTGCCCCGAAGGAGAGGAGAATCGGAATAAATAGAGCAAGCCCCCGTCGAGCGAGGGGATCTCTAAGTAAGCTGTACGGCGAGAAGTTAACCGCAAAGAGGAAAAAGTGATCTATGGACTCAATTTCGCCAAAGACTCAGAGAGGGTGGTCAGAAATATCCCTGATCGACATAAGTAGAGATTTAGTCGCGGTATTCTGCAGCGCACTAGGGTCGTGGACACTTCACATTGCCTTGAACTGCACATCCGCGCACTCCAAGGAAATGCCAGGTGTTGAAAATTCGCTGCAGCAAGGAGAGGCTCATGGCTCAAGTACTGGAGACGCTGGCTGCAGTCAAGTAGACAGTATTAGGGACGAACGGGACAATAGGTCCACCAAGGGCGGACTTTGCAAAAAAATAAACTCTCTCATCAGAAGCAATGCCACAGTGCCCAGGGACCCAGTGAAAGCGTACTTTTGTAATGTGTGGTGGAACAAGAAATTGAAGGGAACGGCTCACAGGAGTATCTCTCGATTTTTCGAGCACTATCAAGACGGAAAGGCTGTCTGAAAGTATAACAACCTGAGAGATACTGCAGGGATTCCTTATTAAGGCCAACTCAATGGCCTGAAACTAGGCGACAAAAATAGGGGTATAGTCAGGAGCTTGAAATGAATAACTCTATTCAAGAGCCCTTGAGTAAATGCCAATGGCTGCTTTTTCATTTTTCTGGGAGGCGTCTGTAAAAACAGCAGTATGGTTAGGGAAATTATCCAGACACTCCTTAATAAGCCCATTTAAAACATTTGCAGGCAGATTCTTAGCATTCCTTGGGAAGGTGTCGTCAAAGGGGACTACAGTATCAGCCCGGCGGTGGTTAACTGGTACTACAGAATTTATTGATACAGAAATTTTTGACAGCAGGGAATTAGTGAACACAACCTGAGGAAGCTTATACCTAGGCCAAAAATTACCAAAGAATAGAGATGGGTTCGTTGTAAATATAGGGTTAGCCAATTCAGGAACAGGCTCCAAAGACATTAAAAACGTCCGCACAGTGAGAAGCTGAGCCGCAAATTTAGATCAGGTATCCGCTTCTCCAAGTACAGCGCAGCGTTAGCAACTGATTTAGGCAGACCTAAGCAAAGGCGCAGAGCGCGTCGCTCAATAACAAACCGGGGTTCAAGCTTGTACCTTGTGCACCCAGAAAAGAGAACAGAGCCAAATTCAAGTACACATGTCTTATACAGAAAGAGCAAAGTGTCCCGACGCATACCAAATTTTTTGTTGCTGATCCTCTCCAACCAGCCAAGGGCACGCTCACCCTTAAAGCACAATGCTTCTAATCAAGTAGGGCATAAGCATCCGCGCGCGAGCACCTATCACGCTGAATAATGTCCAAGACACACTGTTCATCTTTGGGCAGGTGGGATCGTCAGCTGCGAGATCAGACTTAGAAGTGCAGACGTCTGAAGCATGAGCACCGCCGCAAACGCGGCAGCGCGTTGCCGACTTGCAAGATTTGCCACTCTGACCAAAACGCCAGCAGTTCTTACATTGTAATGGACGGGGCTGCAGTGGGTCAACACGGTAGATAATGGGCCAGACTTTGATTTCCAATCGGCAAGAGGAGCCCGCAAAAGTTGCTATAACAGACTCAGTTGGAATACGAGAGCCTCCAGCCTCTGTTGCAGCGGTAAACTGAGAGGATGCCCACACCGGCATCATGGAAGTCCAAGAATTTCTTCTGGCGTAGCGGAGGGATACACACCTCGGATTATTCCTTTTACGCAGGCGAGTTGCTCGGGAATAAACGCTTTCACCGGGAGTGAGGCAAAAGAGGTGCACTGCAGCAAGTCTGCAACACAATCCAAATCAGGTGATTTGCACAGAATTCTTCTTTTGGCAAATGGTCGAACCTCGGAAATCTCAAGATATCGAATGGTCGCTGCCTTCAGCTGCTCCTGGATCATATGAGAGTTTTTGATCTTAATTAAACCATCTCCTACAGGGACCAGAGCCACAGGGATACGCTTGGCAAAAAGAATTTAGGCAAACTGGCGAACCAGGCTACCGGACCTGTGCCCGAGGAAGACATAGCCATGTCCGTAAGCCTAAGAAACATGAAGCCTACATCCAAAAGGGAAAAAACCTCGCCAAATCCCCCACTCGCGGAACGGCCTCACCAGGAGTTTACAGGATCAGCAGCACCAAGACACGCTTCAGCAGCGAGGCCAGATGAAGCGGGAGGCGACATAGAACAGCCGTAGAACAGCGTCGGGTCGTATCAGCACAATGGACACTAAGGGCCGTTGTTGTTGTTGCCTTCGTGACATGGCACATACCCACGACGGGGGATTGGCCAGGGTTCAGTGGGGAGACCCCATAGAAAAGGGTAAATGGTGCCAAGCTATTTTGCCTTGGGTGAAATTTACGAGTGATTAAAAAGAAAAGAAGGGCCCTTTCTTCTTCTTTGCCGAGTTGTTGTTGTTGTTGTTGTTGTTGTTGTTAGCCTCTCAAAAGATGGCACATACCCACACTGGGGGATCGGCCAAGAATCGGGTAGCTATTCACCTGAACGCAGTTAACAAAAAGGAAAAGCACGTGGGAGCATATCACCGGTGAATTTTTCGTCATGAACAGAAAAGGGATGAGTGTTTTGATTTTAAAATTTTAAGAATAATAATAAAGAGAGTGATTAAATATTAATGATTTAGTCAAAATGTAATAATTGATAGAAAAGAAAAGGTTGAAACACTTAGCAAGGCAGTCGGTGTGATTCTATCAGGAAATTTTGAACAGCGGTGCAAACAGATCTGTGGCTGAACCCAAATGTGGTGGCGCCAAATGATAGCAAGAGCGGGCTGCTCAAACTAAGGCGAAGATGCTGCAAGGGCTCCTCCAGCAACCTTTTTCTCAGTTAGTTGAATCGGCGACAATACAGCCAAAAATGTTCAATAGATTCTGGCTCACGGCAAAATGCACAAAGGGGAGAGAGCGCCAAACCCGACTTGTGTAAATAGAAATTTAGAGGGGGGATGCGGCAGCGTAGCCTCGTCAGTGATACTTCAAGCTGCCGAGAGCAACAAATTTTCCTGTTCCAATAATATTTAAGGTGCTCATAATCCGCCGATGTTAAAAGTGATGTGTCTTGCGTGCTTAAAAACGCACGTCGCCGAAATCTAGATGCTGTAATGTAGGCTGTAGCCGGGATGATTGGCAACACGGGGCCGCTGAGGGAAGCCTTTGCGAGATTATCAGCAATCTCATTTACAGTCACACTGCTGTGGCCGGGAACCCATACTAAATGAACAAGGCTCAAATGCGGAGGAAGTAGGGATAAGAAAGTTGATAAAATGGGACCGTCAACCTGTGCAGCGAGGGACGAACACAAAGATAAAGAATCAGTAATTACTGCAACTGCTGTAATAGAGGGGTCTAGCTTGCGTAGAGCAAGTACAACTGCTAGAAACTCTGCTTGAAAAATAGGGGTGAAATCTGGAAGGCGCAGAGAAAAGGACCAGTCTAAATGGGAGCAAAATATTCCCACACCTGCTTTTTCATTGCATTGCGATGCATCAGTGGCTATTGCTATATCGGTTGGTAGGGTCCTCAGATGATCTTCTAGAAGGCCATTTAGAATACTCGGTGGCAAAAGTTTTGCATTTTTTGGGAATATGTCGTCGAAAACAATGTGGATAGTGGGCCCATTCCGAAGCGCAGGAAGGATATCATAAATGTTTACATCTAAAGGCTGAAGTAATCTTTGCACAAACACTACCTGAGGGGAATTGAAACGAGACCAGGGGACACCAAAAAAGGAGGTCGGCTGAGAACAGAAAATGCTTTGGGAACGGTGGAAATGGGATTCATAGATCTTGAGGTAAGTTTGCACAGTTAAAAATTGAAGTCGTGATAAGAGAGACGGAATGCGGGCTTCAAGGTACAGCACATTGATAGCCACAAATTTTGGAAGGCCGAGGCACATGCGAAGTGCTTCCCTCTCTAAAAGGACGAGAGGGCGAAGTTTATATGTAGCCGAGCCTGAAAACAACACTGATCCAAATTCTAAAATTGGCCTGACATACATTATGTAGATCATTAATAGCGCATCTCTGCGCATGCCGTACCGGTGATGACATAATCTCCGTAACATGCCCACGGCACGAGCCCCTTTCGCCGCGACATGGTCAATGTCAGGTCGCCAGGTGAGTTTGTTGTCATGAATGACCCCTAGGTATTTTAGGGATTGAACCTGCGGTATTATTTTTAACTGGCAAGTGAGAGAGACCACTACAGGAGTGAATAGAGGGAAAACAAGAGTAGCGCACTTGCCAACATTTAACTTCAGGTGTAATGCGCTCAACCAGTGCTCAAGTGTATTCAAATATGACTGCAACAGACCATACAGAGAATGTATATCCGGCGCAGCAGCAAAAAACGCAATGTCGTCCGCATAGACGTAAGTGCGTACATGGCGGTGGAGAGGAATTGAGCTTAACAGAATATTAAAGAGCACAGGAGAAAGAACAGCTCCTTGCGGTACACCTCGCGTTTGTCTGTACCTCTCTGAATGAACACCACTATGGACGCCAAAGAATTCCCTGTTATGAAGAAATGCAGATATCCATGCAACTATATAATCTGGAAATTGAAGAGACTGTAGCCTATGTATCAGGATGGAGTGTTCTACACTGTCGTAAGCTTTGGCGACATCTAACGTAACCAAAGCCGCGACTAGGCGTTGACGACGAGCAAGGAGAATTCTGCTCTCAAGATCAGCATGTACATTCCATATCGAACACCGTGGCCGGAAACCAAGTTGGCACGGGCTGAGTATACTTTTGCGGTCCACAATGGCTGACACCCGAATTAGTAACAACCTTTCTATCAACTTTACCACGTTTGATGTTAAAGAAATTGGTCTAATATTATCCAATTCATAGCCTCCACCCTGATTTTTAAGTAAAGGGATCACCTTGGACAGCTTCCACTCAGAAGGTATCCAAGCGTGTTTGAGAGAGTAGTTTATTAGGTGCAATAAGGAGTTGG
Organism: Amblyomma americanum; assembly: GCF_052857255.1. NCBI lineage: Eukaryota > Metazoa > Arthropoda > Arachnida > Ixodida > Ixodidae > Amblyomma > Amblyomma americanum. The sequence continues at coordinate 142,039,523 of NC_135497.1, forward strand.
GAGACTCTTCAAATAGAAACTTGAGCATCTTTGTGGTAACACCATCAGGGCCAGTAGCAGCAGCTGGCAATCTCTGGACAACTTGGGAAAGCTCTGATAGATTTACTTGTGAGGCATTATCATTTGGTACGACTGGTGCAAACAACAATGGTCGCATAGGTAGTAAAGACGAGAACCGCTTTTGCAGGCCTGTGGCTATTAATTCAACCGCCTGGATAGCTTCTACAGGTGACATAACTAATGACTGAAAATTATGAGAGGACATGAGCTGTTTCCTAGACCGTAGAAAACCGAATAGTGCACGTCGGTTGTCCTCCTTTGAAAGATAATCGAAGTGTTCTGAGTCATATTTTTCCTTTGCGCGAGAAACTGTGCGTTTAAAGGTGGCTGCAATAAATTTATAATCACTCCAGTTATTCGGACATTGGTTATGAAGAAGCTTTTCCATGCTGCCTTCCTCCGCCTGTAATCTCTTGTACAGTCCGCATTCCACCAGTTAGAAGAATTCCCTTTTATTGGCCTCACCAGGAACTCCGACTTTTTACGGCTTTCCTCAATAGCCAGACATATTCTTACTGACTGGTGGACCTCGGCGATGTTAGACCCTGGAGCAAGGGCAGAGCGCAACGCCGTCTGAAATCTGTCATAATTTACATGTGACCGCAACTGAGAAGACGCCGGAGTAACACGACATATGATATCAAAATGAATAGGTATATGATCACTTGAAGTGCCGCTATCAACTGTCGACCAATTCGTTACGCCAATTCCAGGACTAATGAACGTGATATCTAAAACAGATTGAGTGTGTGAGCGAAGATAAGTGGCCGATCCTGAATTTAAGCACATCAGGTTGTGATCAGAAACCCAGTCCCAAAGGCGCTTGCCGCATGAATTAGTCCTAAAACCCCAAGACACATGGTGAGAATTGAAGTCCCCAGCCACGAGAACTGGGTTTTTACAGTTTACGAGTAAAAAATTCAGAGGTCTAACATCCTGGACTCCATTGGGGAAATAACAATTTGCTATTGAAAATGGAGAGCACCGAGGAAGTACAAAGTCTATCGCCAAAATCTCACAGTCAGGAGACATTTGTTGAAGAGATACCACAGCCCTGTGGCAAAATTTTGAAGAGACTAAAGTTAGTAAACCCCCGCCTCTTGACTGGCGGTCTAGGCGAAATGACCGGTAATTTTTGATATGAAAATGTTTGTCAGTTGAAAGCCACGTTTCTTGCAGAATTATGACATCCGGATTAAGCTGAGTAGAAAGGCAGTGTAAATCTGTGGAAGCGGAAAGAATAGAGCGACAGTTCCACTGCAGAACTCGCAACGACGCTATGGTTGCGAAAGTCTAGCAGCAGCAACTGCCTGCTCCAAAATGGTATCCTTGGGTTTAGTGCCAAGCTGCTTCTTCTTTGATTTGGGCTGGGTGCCCTGAGAAGACAACGAATAAGACATGGGGGACCCACTGCGCTTAAGAAGCCGTGCATCAGGCTCCACCATCTCGGAATCATACATTATATCAACATCCCTCGAAGTACCCGAGGTAGGTACAGCGGAAGGGACAGAAGTTTGTTCCTGGGGTTGTGATGCTACTGGAATTTGAGACCGGATAAGAGGAGAGGGAATTGTCGAAAGAGGTGCCAAACTAGCCTGCACGGCATGTGTAATCTGAGTCTCTAGAACATTTGTAAAGCACTCCGACACACTTGCGACAATCTTTTCTACCATTTTAGACATCGAAGCCTCCGCAGCAGCCGCAATTGCCTGGGACAGCGTTGAGTCTAGCATGACACCTTGCCGAGCGGTCACACCGGCATAACCGCGGGCACGTTCTTTGACCTCTGAAATAGCGTCACGGCGCGAACAGCGTTTCCTGTCAATTATTTCCAGAATTTGAATTTCCTGAGCTCGAGAGGGACAATTTGAGTAGTTTGCAGAGTGCGCACCACCGCAAAAGGCAACACTTCTCATTCTCCTCAGAGCAGGTGCTTTTTGCGTGACCATCCCCACAGTTGCAACACCTCAAGTTGGATTTGCAACCGCCAGCGCTATGTCCATAACGCCAGCAGTTGTTACACTGCAGAGGCCGAGATGATAATGGGTCTACACGAAAAATTAGAGGCCATGCCTTGATTTCAGAGGGGCAGGAAGTGCCGGCAAAGGTAGCAATCACTGATTCAGTGGGCATCCGCACGTTGTTTACATCCCGGCTACAGCGGTGCACAGCAACAACACCTGCAGCCGACAGAAGCTCAAGAGTCTCTGCCGGAGACAGGGAAGAGTCTACACCTCGTACAATACATTTCGTGCACGCCAGATGAGAAGGGATGAAAGAACTTACCCGAAGGGAGGCAAAGGATGAGGAGTTTAGTAAATATCTTACACAGGCGAGGTCTGGCGATCTGCACAGAATCCCACCACGTCCAAACTGGCGAACCTCTGAGATTGACTCATAATGAGAAGTAGTCGACTGGAGAGCAGCCCGAACAGCACCAGGGTTGTTCATCCTGAAAGCACCACCATCCTTAGGCACCAGCGCGACAGGGATACTGCCGACACCACTGCGCAAAAAAGCTTCCAACGGTATTAGATCAGTTGACGGAGAAGCCGACCAGAGGGAACTCCCCTGGCCGGGAGACTGGGTGGACATAGTCCGGGCTTACTGCCTTACCGCGCAAAGACGCAGAGAGAAAATGCCACAATCAGCCACCCGAAACTTAACCGATCGTTCCCAGCAGAGCAGAGCCGTCGGGGCAGCGATGAACAGGACGAACGCCACTGGGTCGAACGATGTCCTCCTAACAGAGCCAAGCTGGTCGTCTCACGGTGGCCAAGAGGTGCCGAGAGGCCGAGCGAATCTTCTTCTTCTTCTTCTTCTTCACCCCAGGTATATGGCCGAGTTGCAGCGTGCTTTTGTCTTCGTTTTTGCCATCGCATGACAACGGCCTCCAAAGTATCTCATAAAGCTAGCGCAAATAGATGAGAGCACACGAAGCTGCGTCCAGCACACGTAGTTGCAGGCGAGTGGAATTTTTCGGCTTGAGCCCCTGCGTCTTTCAATCAGACTCCTGCGTTGCTAGGAAAATGTTTCGGTTTGGTTTGGTTTGGTTTATGGAGTTTTAACTTTCCAAAGCGACCCAGGCTATGAGGGACGCCGTAGTGGAGCACCCCGGAAATTTCGACCACCTGGGGTTCTTTAACATACACTGATATCGCACAGTACACGGGCCTCTAGAATTTCGCCTCCATCGAAATTCGACCGCCGCCGCGGCCGAGGTCGAACCCACGTGTTTGGGGTTAGCAGCCGAGCGCCATAACCACTGAGCCACCGCGGCGGCTATGCAAACGTTTCATTTAGGGGGTACACTAACAGAAACTGTCGGGTGAAACAATGCAGCGAGATTGAGAGGAGACGGGGAAATTGAAAGTATTTTCGTTATTTATGCATGAGATGTAACCAAATTTGGCACAACTGTGAACTTTTTATGCTAATTTCAGTGCTGTGCTTTACTTTCAGCTGGCTGGTACAGATGTTGGGTTATTATAATTAACACCGTCGTCAAGTCATCGAGTGTGGAATAATTAAGTAGAAAGTGCGCAAATTTTTTATGCCAACATGTTCACAAAGCCCTGCTTTGTGTGATGACGCTACTGTTCTTTTTTTTTATGCAAAGTAAGTATGCAAACAAAAGTTAAACTCTAGCATGCATATTTACGTGAACACATTTCTTAGAAAAATAACTTCAACATGCTACTGCATGTGTACAAAAAATTGTCAGATTTATTACACTACTCAATCTCTCAGGACCGCGGTGGTTCAGTGGTTATGGCGCTCAGCTGGTGACCCCAAAGACGCGGGTTCGATCCCAGCCGCCGCGGTCGAATTTCGATGGAGGCGAAATTCTAGAGGTCCGTGTACTGCGCGATGTCAGCGTACGTTAAATAAGCCCAGGGGGTCGAAATTTCTGGAGCCCTTCACTACGGCGTCTCTCATAGCCTGAGTTGCTTTGGGACGTTAAACCTTCATAAACAAAACCATAAATAAATCAACGTCTCAGGATTCATTCGCAGCAAATATAATTATTCTATTTTTATTCGTTGCGAAATTACGAAGGGATGAGTGATGCCAATCGTAGAAAACGTGAAAGCTGAGAAAACCAACCTTAAAGTTTATTCTCTCGTTGGCTTCGTTCACCCTCGTAGCTTTTTCTTTTGGTCAAAGAAATGAGGCACTGCAATAAATGTAACCTCTGATCTTCTAATCATTCCGCTTCCAAGTGATACTAAGACAGTGGTGCACCGTCGTCGGAAACCCGTGGAATTCGCGATGCGCCGAGGCCACCAGAAGAGCGATTCGCTCAATCTTCGACGCCCACACATCTAAAAAGCGTAATTTTCTAAATTTCTACTGCACAAAAAAATTGCGATCAGTTTGGCCATTTTAATAAGGTGACAAATCGGCCTCGTTGGTGCATGATCTTGTGGCGAAAAGCAGCGCTTACACGCGACAGAGGAGACTGGAGACACGACGCTGTCCCCACTTGCCTCGCTGCGCGGCACGCGTGTCAAGTGACGGTGAGCGCACGTCTGCTCCGCCGAAACAACGCCAGAGCTTCTCCTCACTGCTATCCCGAAGTGGAATTATTCCGGCTTGTACAGAGCGTCAAAAAGTGGTTATTTTATTCCACGTCTAGCGTAGAAATCAACGGCAGCAACGCTTTCTGTTCGCAACTGATCATATATACAACACACAGTGCCAAACAATATCTCTGAATAGGCCGTACGTGGTCAACGCGAGCCTGTGCACTTCGAGAAATTACGAAGTTCAAAGCATCAACAGCATCAACCACTTGGTGATTCGCAGAAACCGACAACGCGCCTACAAGCCTACCGCGAGCCCGCTAGCGACTGCAGTGACACCTTGTTTGTTTGCAAACATGCAGCAGGTCTGCGGGAATACGGTGGCCGCAGCTGGCAAAAGACAGGGTTAATAGGAGAGACATGGGAGAGGCCTTTGCCCTGCAGTGGGCCTAGTCAGGCTTATGGTGATGGTGATGGTGCAGCATGTCTATAATTTACAATTTCTATTTAAATCGCTGCTCGCACTGACTCGCAGTCTGCTAGGGCGACAGCTCACCTCGCATTCTTTGCCTTAGCACACTAAGCCGCTCCTCAGTCACTGGGCAGCCTGACGCCCACTGCCCATTGGGCATGCTCAGGTGGCGTGGGCGGGATTGCGCAGCCCCGACCTGTTTTCTGTTAGCACGAAAGCAATCCTAGCCAACCCCTAACGATTTCGACGATGTCTCACGCGGAGAAAATGAAGACTCAGCCAGACTCAGTAAGGAAATGGGTGTGCATGGCAATGAAGCTCAATTCTGGGGATGGTCCTGCAGGGTAAGGACAGCAACACATGGTATGGCACATGGTGGTGTTTATTGTGTATGGGGGTTTAACGTCCCAAAGCGACTCAGGCTATGAGGGACGCCGTAGTGAAGGGCTCCGGAGATTTCGACCACCTCGGGTTCTTTAGCGTGCACTGGCATCGCACAGTACACGGACCTCTAGAATTTCGCCTCCATCGGAATTCGACCGCCACGGCCGGGATCGAACCCGCGTCTTTCGGGCCAGCAGCCGAGCGCCATAACCACTCAGCCACCACGGCGGCCCTGATATGGCACATGAAGAATGTCCCAAACATGGTTAGGACGCCCGAAATTTGCCTTCGAATGACCTTGACCGAATTCGACTGCCGGTGAATCTGGCTGTGCTCAGGTGGAAGACAAGCTTCACCTCGTCTCGAAATGGAATTGGCCCACCTCCAAAAATAAGAGTTGGCCCACCCCCTAAAATTTGAAAATTGACCTACGTTCGGGACCGACATGCGACACCCCCAGAATGGGTTTGGCCCACCCTCAAAATTTGGGAGGCCCACCATGCTTTCGCGCACTATTTCGTGCTTAGCAATGATAAACCGCTAGCCATTTTTTTTTCGGCACGTCGTTGTGTAAGAGTTGAGGGAAGCTAAGAAGCATCATTTTTAATCGCCGATATCTTCGGTGTTAAAGGGCTGTAGACACCAAAAATTTGCTCGCATGTTTTCTGCTTTCAAATGATGCTTTAGACATTAGAATACATGTATCGCCGCGTTGTTTTCGCCTACGACTGATAAATAATATATAATTGAATTTCTTCTTTCATGCTGTTTCGGTTTCATCAACCGAACGATGGCTGTGACGTGTAGTTGGACTTGGAGTATCGGGAGGCAGGAAAAAAACGGCAGTATGACTGCTGATACGTCGTTTGTTTTCATTCCAGCTCTTGAAGCAGGCTTGTTTAAGCGTTACAGTGAATTAAAACTACGTGTCAGCGTTTATATTGCAGTTTTTTTCGTGTCTCACATGATCTAAAGTCGAACTACATGCCACAACCATCGTTCGGTTGATGAAACCGAAACAGCATGAGGGAAGGAATTCAGTACTCAGTGATTTAGCGGTTGTATGCGAATACCAGACGATGATCCATGTATTATAATGCCTAAAGCATCATATGGAAGAATAAAACGCGTAACTAAATTTACATGTCTGTAGTCTTTTAATGAAGCTAGCTTATAATTTTTTTTTTTGCTGTTCGGTGACGAGTGATGGAATAGCGATCGCTCGTGCGCTTTTCCTAACCTCAGTGTATACCATTTCATGGTCCCTTTAAGGTCACAGCCGTCGTGCGCTTGCACTCTGCAGCTGTTTTCGCGCCATTCGTTTGGCAGCAGCGGTGGGTGACGTAAAGTCTCGCATCTTCACGCGCGAGTGCGGTGTTCGATACCACCGTAGTAGGTAGACATCAAGAAAGAAAGAAGCTCGCTGAGGTCACCACATGCGGACGTGGTGAAGCCTTCATATCTGACGGCAGTTTAATAATAATAATAATAATAATAATAATAATAATAATAATAATAATAATAATAATAATTGGTTTTTCTGGGGAAAGGAAATGGCGCAGTATCTGTCTCATATATCGTTGGACACGTGAACCGCGCCGTAAGGGAAGGGATGAGGGAGGGAGTGAAAGAAGAAAGAGGTGCCGTAGTGGAGGGCTCCGGAATAATTTCGACCACCTGGGGATCTTTAACGTGCACTGACATCGCACAGCACACGGGCGGCTTAGCGTTTTTCCTCCACAAAAGTTTGCGTCTCGCTGGTATTGACGCTGTCCTGGCTTAAGACACGTGCCGGCGGCGCGGAAGCTGTCACGACGAATGCGCACCTTGGGGGAGGGCATGACGCTGAAGGTGTTCATGATGCGGTCCGGGTACTCCTCCCGGATCTTCGAGATGAGCAGCGTGCCCATGCCGGAGCCGGTGCCTCCGCCCAGGGAATGGGCCAGCTGGAAGCCCTGCAGGCAGTCGCAGCTCTCTGCCTCCTTGCGCACCACGTCCAGCACGGAGTCCACCAACTCGGCGCCCTCAGTGTAGTGGCCCTTGGCCCAGTTGTTGCCGGCGCCGCTCTGGCCTGCGAAAGTTACCGCGCATATGTACGCCACCTGCATATCCCCGCGCTGCTGGGAGCCGCTGTTTTGAGCCAATAAGCGTTGACCAAAAAGGTAGCCGCTAAGGCGCTTTGCGCTGAAACCTTTCCTGTTTCTACGCGAGTTTTTCTTCAGTCGCATGATAGTGAAGCGGTCTTCAGATCAAATTCGCCGACCTTATAAAATAACTTTTCATATTTCAAGATGGAAACTCAGCGCTCAGGAACGTATGTCAGGCGCATAAGGCAGCAAGCTTCGTGTTGCAATGGTCGCCTCAGTTGCTGTTCACTTGCATTTTGTACGCAGCGAATTTTCCACCGAAAGAGTGGAAACAGCCAAGATTATACAGCCGACTATGAATGCCGATTCTGAGCACAGGTACGAGCAAATCGAGTTACCTTTGTTAACCCTAAGCTGTGGCTGAACCTAACGAACACTACGATGGGCTAAGAGCAGCTGCTGCAAGAAACTTCCGGCTAGGGACGGCTAGAATTAAGCCCGGCTCCCCACGAACCTTTGCGCACACACGTGCAGCTGATGACGTTGAGCTGAACTTGATCAGTACATGCTAAAACAGCAACGGAGATATGAAGCTAAAAGAGACGCTTAGCGAATATGAAATTGTCGGGCCTGAACAGTTGACCGAAAGGTCCCGATCTGACGGAGTCCATGGTTCCTGGCTCCAAGTCGAGGAGGATGGCACGGGGAACATACTTGCCGCCTGAAAAATACAAACCAGGTTTTTTTTTCTTTACAGCCGTCAGTATTTTACTACCGTTGCGTGAACTGGAACATTGCCAGCGAGTCTGCCACGCAGTTTCTAATGCTGAACGCATGCGGAGCAGACGAGCGCCATCGAACAGGGAACTGTGGGTTCGCCACATGGGGCATGTCTGCATGCGCATAAAGGCACATAGACATAATGGCGAAAACATTTCGATGCCGCTGCGTTACACGACAGAGCAGAACGTTTTCGAGCGCTCATGCACCATTGGGAGTGCGTTTGTGATGCTATCATCATGATCAGCATTCGCAGCCCCTTTGATAAAACTTACGTTTGCACAGTAGGTGTGCTATTAGAACACATACGGTATTCGTCCGTCATGCTTCTCGTCAAAATTTTCAATGAGGAAATAGTATGTGTCGAAAGAAATGTGCCAAAAAAACAACTATAGACTGTTAAAACTCAAGAATGTAGCGGCGAATGCTCTTCTTAAAGCCCCTCCAGCCAGTCGCTTCGGTCGGTTTTCATGAGGCAGGGGCTAAGCACGAAAAGGAAAGAGTACGGCGTTTGTACCCGTGCCGTGTGGAGTGCGTTCTTCGTTATTCGGGTTATGAGAGCGGAGTAGTTAAATGGGGAGTTGAAAAGACGGTGCGGTGTTGCTAGGGCTGAGGACGTGTCCCTTTCCTGCCTAGCTGCTGCTGCAGAGCCAAACGCCTTTAGCTGCACGGAGTAAATTGGACCACCCAGGGTTCTTTAACATACACTGACATCGCACAGCACATGGGTCTTTTCCATTTCGCATCCACCGAAACGCGGCCGTCGCGGCTGGAATTGAACCTGCGTCCTCGATTCCAACAGCCGATCGCACTAACCACTGAGCCACCACGGCGGGGTTTCAAATTCGCCATCATTTACGTTACTCGCTTGCCCAGTATTGCCCCCTCGCGGACGAGAATCTACAGGTGCCGAGAACACGCGCAAGTCAAGCAAGAGCATTTCGTTAATGAGGGCAAGCTAAAGCAAAAAAAAAAAGAAAATTCAGCCAATCGCTGAATGGTACCTGCGCCATCACGTCACCTCTGCCGCAAGAAACGATCAAGAGAAATAAGCTATCGGCATGCCTTTTTGTTTTTGTTCTTTTGGCGCGAAAAACATTTAAACATGGATAAATGCTTAGAAGAGAACACAAGGTGCGAGACGCCTATCATCTCCAAATTCAGATAAGCATACAGTGGTAGAGGTGCGGTCTAGTTGGCTCTTCATATCTTAAAACGGCGAAAAGGACGCGGACAATGACAAAAGTGGACGCATACTGCTGAGTTTGTGTCCACTCCCTTCATTGTCCGCGTCCGTTGCGCTGTTTTCAGATAAGCAGACGCATGTATCCAACAAAGGCGGCCGTGCCTGACGGCTGCTGCGTCGCATGCACACATGTTGCGACAGTTCGCAGGTCATGGCGTCCGTGGCCTTAGTGCGCGCGAACAATGTTACGGTGATCCCTGATACAGCATATAGATTTGCCGTTTAAAATGTCGAGGACGAATTCCGCTGACATTCACAAGTTCCCGCCAAGAAATGAACGAAACCGTACGCGTGTGACCATATTCCGGCCACGGGTGCATCGGCCTAGGAAGTTTTGCAACAGGTGGTACGTTTACATGCACCTCATTTCTTGCACCTCATTTCAGAACTGCCTCCAGTCACATCCAGTCCAATTTTAACAAAGTTGGCTGCGAGTAATCCAAATAAAAGGGATCGGACTCCTGGTGGAAGGAAGTCAGAAATGAAACAAATATTTACGTATAAAAACGAGATGAGGACGTCCCCAAAAAGTGCACTCATTGGTTTCGCGAAATCGGAGTTCCTGTTCAAAAATCGCAGTGAGGGCCTGGTAGCATACAGCATATGCCCCGTATACACAGGACGTACTGGCTTCGAACGTCAGCACCGCCGGTGATTCAATAGTTTTTTAATGGTCACAAAAGCATCTTTCGACCAGATGCTCGGCTTCTTCAGGCCGCCACCGGGTTTCTGATAATGCCGTCACTTCGAGGGGTAAATCAATTACTGCACGTTTTTTGGTAGCTATGGGCAGCTGCAGCTCGTTCCACGCATTTCCTATTGGTTGTATATTTCTACAACCTCTGGCGAGCGGTGAGGATCCTACTTTTGCGGCGTTCCCCAACACTGCAGATCATCACCTCTGCAGATAATTCGTGCCCCGCGGTCCAGAACGACACCTCGGAAATTTCCCAAAACTAACATTGGCGCCAAACACCATACGGAACTTCTGTGTAATGGCGAGGGCCCACATCGTCAGCGCAGGCGAGAACACGAACCGCGTTTGCTCGTTTTTACGGCCGCGATGGGCATCTAGCCCCATGCGTGCCCACGAATAGCCGTGCGAGTGGCTCCGGAACTCCCGACGGAGGCTGCAGAGGAAAATTGAAACCATATGCGCGAAGGCAATGCCCTGGCTCGCTCTTGTGCGAGAGGGTCGCGCGGCGGCACGAGAAGGTGATTTTTACGGCTACCGGAAGTGTGCCCATGACGTCGTGGCTGCCGTGGCTCCAGCGAATGAGAGTGTGTGGTGGCCTGGCGACGTCATGGTACAGTGACGTCTTTGTTCCACGATTTTAGTTCCAAAATTGGTCACTGCAAGTACACCAATCGGCCCGCGAATTTTGAAAAACACGGTTTTTAAAAGTTCATAATAAATTGCTGGCTCAGTTCTGAAGACTCATACTTGGTGTGAATGCTTCTTAGCATCATTTCTAAGCATTGAAAACATTTACAAGTGACTTTTTATTCATTGCATAGTCCCTTTAATGCCTTCATACAATATCAGGCGACTGGGTAGCGAGGTGGATCTACAATAAACGTTTTTCCTAGAACTCTCGTCCATTAAGCTTTTCTTCCCAGTAGTAAACTGGTAACCAAAAAGTTAACTTTAGTAAGTAAAAAATTACAGTGATATTTTTTGCAGCTAGCGCATGCTAACATGGAGTGTTGGACCAGGCTTGTGGCGTGCGAGAAAAAAGCATACTTTTTGACGTGCCCATTCAAGCATGTCACAAGGTCGCCAAACTCTGGCAGCGATTTGATAACCAGTTGTTGAACAACATTCCTCTGGTTTTTGTGTTGGAGAAACATTGTGGCATTCTCTGGTTGTAATAGCTTTTTTTTACAATTACCCCGGTGTGCATCACGACAGTGACGATACATGCACCTGGGAATTCCAGCCTGCCTCGATTCAAGCTAGATATCAAAGAGTGAACATCGGCATCATCATGTTCTGTTGTTTCGCAGTCCATAATAAGCTGCTCTCGGCAGAAATCGCAGTTCAGGGCTTTCATTACAGAATGAGCACAAAAGCACCTACATAGCCAAACACAGGCGCGCGTGAAATCAAACTGTTCAGACCTTCTGTAAACTCAGCAATTTTGAAGGAATGTGCAGCACTTGACAAACAACCGACCTCATCGTCGCTGAAGTCACCGGCGCACATCACAGGAAGCGTGCCTTGGAGGCGAATTCTGCCTTCGCACTCGTGAAGCTGTCGGATGCTGATGTGGTAGTTACCGCCAGCCATTTGTCTGTACTGAAGAAACCTCTTCTCTAGGCCGTCTGTTTGCACTTTTCCGAGTAGCACGTACTTAAAACCGAGCTCATAGACGCAATACTTTGAGAATTCAAGTAGAGCATATGCTGAATGCCACAGAGCATTAAAAGTTTCCTTTGTGGCGTGCAATTGTCGTGTTTATAAAATTTCCATACGTCAAGCCAGATTTTGAAGGCTTTCAAAAAGGATAGCTTGGGGTCATCATTCAACGATGAAATTGGCTCTTCGTATACGTCGCGATAGTGATAGCCCTTGTGTGGCATCTTCACATTAACTACCATCCACCAATGAATAATTATTCTGATGAAGTTGGCAGTTTCTTTCGCACGTGAAAGTACAGGAAAATCGCAGTGCATGTCGAAGGCTTCAGCCACAAAGATGTTGAAAACCTGTAAGGCTAGTTTAACATTTTGCCTTTGTAAATTGCTTGGGTTTAAAGCCTTCGAAGGCAGCCTATAACTGTACTTCAAGAGCTGAGAAGATTCAAGTTTGTGAAGCTTTCTGAGATCCTTGAATGATGCCCACTGTATAATGTCAGGGTGGACGGAATTGTCAGTGAGGTTAAACATAGGAAAATAAAAGTTGGCTTTAGGATTTCTTTAGTTAAGCCAATTATTTCTAGCACACTTTAACAGTTACACAGCGTCAATGATGTAAAACATGGGTCGCGTTGCATCGTCTAGATGTGGGTAAATAATCCTCACCTTATGCGGCATCGTAAAGTCCATAAATGGCTGAGCGTGAATCTCGTCTGCCATTAAAGTAACAGCACTCTCATGCGATTTCAATTTATTAAACCTCTGGCCAATGTATTTAAGAAAATTCTGATCACCTGATTCGTTATCAGGTGATAGGTGGAAAGAGGAGCAGATGTTTCTAATGGTACTCGGATGCGGCAAAGTCAAACAACCAGAGCCCCTCAAAAACTTGTATGCATGAGGAGATATAGTATGCAGATGCAAGCAAGCACCATTGTTTGAGATGAGTACTGCAGTCACTCTCAAGCAACAACACTTGTTCCCTCAGAAGTTTAACAGAGTCCTTTCTGTTTTTGCGGACGCTTTCCTTAATCTTTTCCATGAGGTTTACTATCAGGTCAGTAAGGCCATCAGATGAACCTTTGTCGTCAGAAATCTGCTGTAGCTTATTTAATATGTCAAGTAGGACATTGATGTCACCGATTTCGTCAGGCACGACAAAATCTCCTAAACGTTTCACTGAGTTGCCGTGAAAACACGCCGTGATACGAAGATATGCGAAAACAGTAACAGAACACTGTAGGACCAGCGCACTCTCATTTGCAATATTCAAGAACATGCTACAGTTTGGGTGATTAATAATAGTCCATTCAACCGGGACACACTTGACGTTTAAGCGCTCCATCATTTCATGCAGAGATGAAAATTTGCACTGCATTTGTTCTTGTCGATAGCAGGCTGCTGACACTTCAATAGCACGAGCAAGACATTTGCCTCCCGGCGCATTTCTTCGGCATCTGGGGAGCTCCTTGCTGGCACGGCATCTTTCTTTGACAGGTACGAGGGACAGCCAGGGAATTAGGATGGCACTGACCCAAGACGCAGGTGTGGCACTTTTAGAGGGACTTCGAACACCTTTCCTGTCCGGGGATTGGTGTACGATGAGGTATGTTCAAGGCAGGATGCATGGAAGTGTAAGGCGCACACCTGTTTTACAATAGCAAAAGTGCGACGCACCACATTACCAATGCAGTACAATCTAATATCGAGGTAAAGCTTAATTTTTGTCATGGCTCCCTTAAATACTGTTCATTTGTGGCAACAGTAGAGAAAATGACTTCGTACCTTGTTGTTGGCAGTAGGCACAAAATCCTTTCGGGGAATCGCACTGAGCCACTTGTAAAGCTGTTCATCCTTTGGCAAAGGAAACACTTGAACCTTGTTCCCCGTCTTGTAGTTGCTTGAGCACATATGTACACAATACTTGTTAGGCATGTCGAAGCCCGCATGTCGCAGAACGGGCGCAAGGAAAACAGCACTGAAGCGACCACGAGGCGACTGGCTCGACGAACTAGCTGCGTGTAACAAGAGGGGAAAAATGAGCCGGGAGGCGACGGGACGGAAAGGCCGGTATGGAGAACCGGAGGCAGCCGCAGGCAATGGCAATGCCCAGGTAGGACGGTGGGTGCTGACGTCGCTAGAGAGGGCACAGGCCTTGAAAAGTTTAGGAGGCGTTGGCATAGGTGCGTCGCTCGCATGAAGGTGCTTCACCAGCATAGTGTCTCGTCTATAGTTGTCGCTGGAGTATTAATGTAGAAATTGCACTGATTAAATCAAATACAACAAACTAATCACAACGGAAACAACCGGACATGAGCTTCTGACGGCCACAAAGGTCAGGTACCACATGGTGCTACTGCGTCACGGATTGTTTCAACACCGCATCGTTCTAGTCATTTCCAGATCGGTGTCTCACAAGCTCTTATGCTGCTGATTACGTCTTTCATGGCGCCGACAAGAATGACTGACTGCGACAAAATCACGCCAAACAGCTAGCCCACTTGGGCATGTGCCGCACTAGCAGCGTTAAGGAAATCATTTCGCACGAACACCTGTTTGACTACTCAGTGTTCCCATGCTTGCCTGCAGTGCAAACCTCACTTAAGAACAAGGACTATAGTTTTCGCGTGGCTACAGTGTCTGCAGTATCGTGCTCTGCGGTGAAGAGGCGTTAAGAGACGACGCAACTTACGGCCCGAGAGCTCAACTTCAAAAATTATTTCCTCGCTTTAAACAAAAATTACCTCGATAAAAACTTCAGAAATGGAAGGCAATAAGCTGTTTTACGTAATCCGCTATTGTTTGTATTTTTACTTGGACCACCTCAGGATGAAATTAACGAGTGTTTTGGCTCAAAATTCACTTTTTGTAACTAGATTTTTTCCTTCTGCATCCGCAGTTTCATCACCAGTAAAATTTATTATAGGTACTGGACATCTACAGGAACAAAACGGCTATTCCAGAATTTCCGAGAGAAAGTTCATATTTAAAACAAAAAATATCAAATATGACACATTTTCATACTTTTTTCGATTAAAAAAAATATTTATGCCGTGTAAAGTAGCATGCTCCGAATTGTATCGAAAGACAGAATCTGTGCAAATGTCAATGAAAAACTTTTTGGAGTGTTTTCTAAATATTTGCTTATTTAGCAGTGCCTGTTTTCTCATTTTTTTCTGAATATTCAATCTTCCCTCACTTCACGAATAAATTTTTTAGGCAAAAATGCTTCAGGCTTTCATTACGCACATTACGATGTTTCCACGAATTTTTTGAACAAATTGGAGATGGTCGAGCGCAACGCCTGGGATGTTTGGCGTGGAATGATCCAGGTAGAACTATGTGAGTATGACGTCAGGGGACGAAAAGGCGGCATAGTTTCGGTTTCTCGAATCTAAGAAGGCGGCCATTAAAATTGGTTGTGCCCTCCCATGTATATTTTGAACCCATTGGAAGGCCAGTTGGAGCGTCCAATTGTAATGCCGGCCCACACAAAACAAATTGTTTGCTTCCAATCGGAAAATATCCCATTATTTACTTGGAACCAATTGCAAGCTTCAAATGGAATAGGAGGGGCATTCCAACTGGAACACTTAGAGAAAGGTTAACCGCTGGCTTCCTAATCAAGTGGCAGATCCAAGTAGGCCGCAGGCGAGCATGCATGACACACAAACCATAGGCATAAACGTTGCGGCAGTTCCTGTCCCTATGGTTTGTCTGTCTGTCTGTGTTGCCAGGAAGAAAAAAGGAAAGTGCACAGGCCTGCTCACTGGCTCAAGCCGAGCCACAATCGCTACCACGTGCAGATAGAAGGAGAGTTGAAAGATGGGATAGAAAGACAGGATAGTAAAGACGCGTTGAAGACAAGGCCGATTGCGGAGGTAGTGCAATATACCGGGCATACCGGTGGCGGAAGTGAAGCAGACTTCAAACTCTCCGCCACATTTCCAAAAATAAGTCCAATTGGATCCGTACCAGATATTCTTGCATGTGGCCCACTCAGAGCTAATATAAACGAAAACGTAGCATATGGACGGGCCCCCCAGTATACTCTGTTAAACCACTTAGAGCTGCCACTCATAAAGAGGATCAGTTCGGCCTGATGCTGCATGCGACGCACATTTTCAGCGCTCGATTTGTGAATTGTGGTTCGTACACGAGCGATGAGGGAAGCCGTAGTGGAGGGCTTCGGATTTTAGACCACATGGGATTCCTTAACTTACAACGACATCGCACAGCACACGGGCGTTTTTTTATTTCGCCTACATCGAAATGTGGCCGCCACGGACGGGATCGAACCCAGGACCTTGGGATCAGGTGCTGAACGCCAAAGCCACTGTAACGGGTCACTTTATTTGTGTTCGTAAATAAAATATTACAGTCGAACCTGGATTATGAAACTCGAAGGGGTTCACGAAATAGTTGATATACCGGTATATCGATAATTCAGTGTAGGAAAAATGGCGATAGATAAGCTTATCTATGACCTAGAAGCAAGAATGCAATGCATCCATTCTTGTGACACGGTGCCTGGCTGACGACGATCTTCTGCCTGGTCAGGTCCGTTGACCGCAACGAGGTGTCCTAGTCCTCCCAAGTTCGGAGAGGCACCAGCCCGGCGGGGGAGGGGACGCCGGGCATGACGGGAGGATGTGTGCAAGGGTGGCCTTGGGGCGGGAGCACAAGGTGCATATGGGGGTACCGGCTTAAATTTATAGAGATGGGCTGGTGTAAGTAGCGTGTGCGTCTGCAGGGGACGCCAGACTGATTTCTTTGCGGTAGTAAGGGATGGGTGGGGTGGCGGGAGATGAGGGCACTCAGCGCGGGAGTTTGTGGTGAGCTCAGCAAGCGAGTGCATACGCTCCTTCGAGAAATTCCCCACGAGGTCCGCCTGTGCCCGACTTCTAGACTCTCGGGCTAAGGAGTCGGCGGCCTCGTTGCTGGGATTTCCCAAGTGCGCAAGCATTCAGATGAGCTCAGCGCGTTAGAATAGGTGGGGGGGGGGGGTGCACCAGGGATTGTGCAGGGTGGTGAACCCTGTTCCTGGCATAGTTTAGAATGGCTGTTTTTGACTCACTGATGATGTAACCGACATTTGTGTATGCCAGAGCAATAGCGGTCTTCTCGGCTCCCTCAGGGGTGGTGCCTGAAGGAAGCTCGAAAGTTAGGGAGGCTATGTGGGGGTTGCGGACAACCGCAGTGGCTCCATGCTCATCGCAGGTGGCATCCACCCAAACGCATCCCCATACCATTTATGTCGCGCTGCCTCGCGCGCCTTTCTCCGACCTTGATTACGGTGGGGGTGCATGTTCCTCGGTAATGGTTTGACATGGATCGAAGTGCAGATCTGGGTAGGGAGTGTTCTTAGTGATGTATTGTTTGCGGAGATAGTGATGCAGGCCTATTGCTGATTGAGTATGTGTCGTCCGGCAGCACGTAATCAAAGGTTCTGGGCTTGTATGTGGACCTCTCGAAGTTCTTGTAATGTTATGGACTCCGCGTTCGAGCAGTCTCTTAATTACAGGGAAGCTCACTTGTGGCGTGCACCGTAGCGGTGCCCTAGCGCATGCCATCCGCCTTGTTTGCGGGAGGTGCGGGATTCGACCCCCTGCCGCCGCGTACCCATCGGTCTCTAATGTTCCCCTGGCCTGGTGCTCAGATTCTGTGAGATGAGATGATTGGGAAATTGGTCTTGACCCTACCGCGTGTACGTCACCGCGAACACCCAATAGCCGTTCGAGCACGCTCCGCACAGGTGCTGGTGGAGTGTCTGCACCGTGGTGTAAGAATATTTTCTTACACCATGGTCTACACTCAATCTCGAAAGCGTTCAACAGCTGCGCTGGTCAAACGCATTTATGAGAAAACAACCGTTGAAGCATTTTATCCAACTCTGTTCTGATGGTCCACCGGTACCGGGCGTGGATAGGGGTCACTCTTGGAGAGGGCGGTTGGGGTGGGGGGGGGGGGGGAAGGTCCGTTTGAACCATGCATTTCTTCGACTTTTTTTTTGTAAAACTAAATTGAGTTCAGCATGGTTTTCCTGTATAAAATTTCCTCTCGCTTTGAGGATTGGGGGCGAACATCCTCCACCCCCTCCCAATATCAGTATACGAGCACATGGTGCAACCACCGCGCTTCGTGCCGCACGTCGCGGAGATTTCACCTACGGTTAAATTGATGATCAGCTGCTAATTGTATATAACATGCAACGTCTCCGAGGCTTCTTTAAGCCGTCCTCGTTCGCGTTGGCAGCGCCAGCATACTTGCATTCGTTGTGGCGCTATGGAGCGCTGTCACCATCAGTAGCGGCGCCCTCTTTTTGCCAAGCAACAAGAACAGGAGCTTACACGCCTCCAAGTGATAGAACAGCCTTGCTCTCGCCGTTATTTCCAACTCATGCTGGGACTTTATTGCGAATATATATCGTTTCGTGTTGCGTCACACCAATTTTTTTTTTCTAGTAAAACCAAATGCTCGCCATGGCCAGTAGCCTGGCTTGCCTAATATACATCGTTAACTTTATCGGAACTCTGCAAGCCAAATGGGAATTTCGGTGGCGGTGTCTCAGGCAGTGTCGGCGAGGGCGTCCTCGTCGTCGAACTCTCCCTCGTCGTCGGCTGTGGCCTCCTGGTACTGCTGGTACTCGGACACCAGGTCATTCATGTTGGACTCTGCTTCGGTGAATTCTATTTCGTCCATGCCTTCCCCAGTGTACCAGTGCAAGAAGGCCTTGCGGCGGAACATGGCTGCAAATTAAGACGGGCACCACGAATATTAGTTGTTTTTGTAGGCTTTCACGAATTGCAGCGGAACTTATACAGCTAGTTCAATTCTATCCGTCCGAATTATTTCCACCAAGTTACCCAGCTGTTCGGATTTTTGTTTCTGCGCCAACAAGTCCAGCTTTCTCCGGCAAAAATTTTGAAAATTAGAAAATTGTAAGACACTGTTAAGGAAATATTGAAGGTAATGGTTCATTATTCTGATATGTAGCAAAATCTTCCTTTTAAAGTGTTTCCAGCGATCGCACCGGAACGCTTTTGAAGATAGCGAAAACGTGAATAGAAAAAAGAATAAGAGACTGCCTCGGGTGATCTGCGGATATATTGATTGTTTTAGTGAAATCTTGCATTATACGAGAAAACTGCGTTCATGAACGGCTTCCCGCTTAAAAATACTTTTGTCCATAATTCCTGAGTATCCGATTTCAAAAAGCGCCTTTCTCGATCATGAGGATCGGATTGAGCGATGACGTCCAAAAATAGGCCTGCATAAACTTGCAACAGAAGTGGAATAATCCAAGTTTTCTTTTGTATGCTGAGCGGCGGCGCGGATTAGCGTGAGGAGGGAGTGCTCACACACGCTCGCCATCTAAAGGGCGTAACTACATCCGACATTTGCTTTTAGTAAAAATCGATTTTCGGCTCTTTATGGGGTATGTAGATGTTTATCCGGCAACAAAATACGCATTATGTCGAGAAAATTGGATTTAAAAATTTTCCCGCTTCTCGATTCAAACTCGTGACATCAAGACAAGCGAAATTCGTGACTACCGCTTAGTGAATAGCGATGTAGACTAGCCTCAGGGATCCACGACCAAAAAACAAAAAAGGAAGAAATTTCTTGAAGCACTGTAGTTTGCTTGCAAAAACGGTCGGTGATGGCGGCATCTGTATTTCATTTTTTGACCTTTACCTGGCTAGGGAAGGGGACGGACCTTTGTCCCCGTTTGGGTTGTCCACTGTTCGGGTTAGAGGTGCGCAGGGTTGAATGGGGGAAGTTCTAGAGATTGTGTAGGGTATCTAGGTCTGAGTAGAGTGACTCTAGGTCTGAGGTAGCTCACTCCCCACGGCACGGGAACAAATGCCCATCTCTTTCCCTTTCGCCTAGCCTTAGTGGTAGAAGCTCCGTTTTTTAGTGATAAAAGTGTCTTTCGCAATTAGAACGCTGCTACATTTCCATACAGGCCAACTTGAATTTGTCCTCAGAGTCTCTTTAAAGGTGGCCGCTTCGTTACCTCTTTATGAGTGATTTTTACGGGCACTGCTAAATTTGTAACGTCGGAAACATTACCCCTCCTTGATACACGGTCTGCACTTGGTGAACAGGGAAATGTCGCGCTTGTCATCTGAGATGTTTAATGAACGGGGTCGTTCCTTGCAGCTTGTGGTTTGTCAGTGAAATGCGCGTACAAAAGTTTTGCCGACACTGTTTGTGACGTCATCTTTGTCACAAAAGAACACCGCATCCAACACACCCCTGTTTTGGTTTAGGTTTTCTGCTTTTTGCTCTTTGATGATTGTTTTACTCACAGTTCTATTAACAACAGATTGCAACGAACAGAAAGGGCTTTAAGCAATATTACGGGAGCGCCACCTTAAGATTAAAAAAAATAATAATCCCAAAGTTGCCCTTGAACGATGAAGTAGGCGCTCTATGCAACTGCAGATTGTACGTGTGAACTGCATGCTGTGCTATGAGTAGAATGTAATTCGAGCAATTCTGATAAATGACTGACCAGTGAATTGTTCTGAAATGCGCTTGAACAGCTCCTGAATGGCCGTGCTGTTCCCGATGAACGTCGCAGACATCTTCAGGCCACGGGGTGGGATGTCGCAGACGGCGGTCTTGACGTTGTTCGGGATCCACTCGACAAAGTAGTTCGAGTTCTTGTTCTGGACGTTAAGCATCTGTTCGTCGACCTCCTTCATGCTCATGCGGCCGCGGAAGATGGTGGCTACCGTCAGGTAGCGGCCGTGGCGGGGGTCGCAGGCGGCCATCATGTTCTTGGCGTCGAACATCTGCTGCGTCAGCTCTGGCACGGTCAGCGCCCTGTACTGTTGGCTGCCTCGGGACGTGAGTGGTGCGAAGCCGGGCATGAAGAAGTGCAGACGCGGGAAGGGCACCATGTTGACAGCCAGTTTGCGCAGGTCAGCGTTCAGCTGGCCGGGAAACCTGCGTGTGTATGGTTACTTAAGTTGCTTTAAGACTGTTTTTTTTTTGTTGCGTTAAGCACCGCGAACAAGGGCCTGCAGGCGCCGCGCCATTCATGTCCCCAATTGTGCTACGAAGTTATACACAACACAAGCTATTCCCTCTTCAGGTGTGGTGAAGTAGTTTGCAGGCCTAAGCGCCTGTGGCCATTGTGGGGATCGGGCCATTCTTGCGTTAAGCACCGCGAACAAGGGCCTGCAGGCGCCGCGCCATTCATGTCCCCAATTGTGCTACGAAGTTATACACAACACAAGCTATTCCCTCTTCAGGTGTGGTGAAGTAGTTTGCAGGCCTAAGCGCCTGTGGCCATTGTGGGCATCGGGCCATTCTTCGACGGCAGTGATCGGTGCCACTCACTACAGCTTCGCATATAGAGATGTCGAGTGACAGTAATAGACTACGATCCCTGAGAAAAGAAAGCTTCTTCACCTGAGGCATGTTGTGACTCCGGACATTGTGACAGAAACCAGGTGGTTGAGGTCCCCGTATGTGGGAGTGGTGAGCTTCAGGGTTCGGAAGCAGATGTCGTATAGCGCCTCGTTGTCAATGCAGTAGGTTTCGTCGGTGTTCTCCACCAGCTGGTGCACGGACAGGGTGGCGTTGTAGGGCTCGACGACGGTGTCGGAGACCTGCAGTTTTGAATGCGCTTGAATTCGCACTTTCTGTCGACGTGGAGCAAAGCCTACATCTATGCACAAGAAAAATTTTCTCATTTTTAAGCACTGTGATTCTTCGATTTCTCGCTACCATTGTCGAGCATTAAAGGGACAAGAAATTATTTTGATGGTCAAATTCTAGGGCAGCGATCAGTAGAGGTGGCCTTTGTCAGTATTAATTCGAGTCAAATTCAAAAGCTCTGCGTGGACACTACACACACCTCCTTCACGCCCCGACGTCATGCAGATGCGGTGGCGCTGATGTCAGTAGCGCCTTTGGCACGGCAGGCAAAATAGGTTCCGCCTGCCCGTGCCCACCAGCTGCTGCAGCTGCTGGCGGGACTGCGCAACTGCATCATGCCCGCGCCTCGATGTTTCTCGCTGATAGATACCGCATTAAGGAATGGGCCACGGTAGTAAAGCGCGAAGTCTGGGCCTCGATCGCCGCTTCAAGGCAATGTACTTCGTAGCTGGGGAGTTGCGTTCATTCTCCTGAACATCATCATAGTACGCTTATAATTGCTTAAGGGAAAAAAAACACAAATGTCTGCGCACGTAATTATCACGTCGAGCCGTTTGGGTGTTCACAGGGCGCTGACAGGCTGAATCACCACCAAGGAATGCGGTCTTTTGTTGATAGCAGATAATGTTTAAACGTGTGTGGAAGTTATACGATCATATAAAGTCGCGTTCATGGCACTTAATATTCACTTCAGACCATTTCTTAATATGGCCGACATAATTACTTGGTCTGTGTTGAAAGAAGTCTGCTAAATTGTGTCGTTTCTGCACGGCCACGTTGGCATGTTTCTGTACGTGTGCTAAAAGCCACGTGCTTTTTCACTGCATCATATGTCATAAGCTGTTTCATGAGGCGGTGCATGATGGCGAAGCTTGTTTGGAAAGAAGCAGCCGCGATCGCATTGCCCGAGTTGATGACGATGATGATGACCTCAGGCTTAATGGCACATACCCACGGCGGGGGATTGGCCTGGGTGCAATGCTGATACAAACGCACTCATGACCAAAGAGTGGTGTAACTGGATAATTTTGTGACCTAGACTCGAATTTTGATTAAAAATCAAGAATAAAGAAAAACGGAAATGAAAAAGCAGGGAATTCTCATTCTAGGAGAGGAATCTACCTGATGCAATTATATATTCGTAAATAAAATCGCACACTGGTTTCAATGCATATCCCTTGGCGCTTGCCCCATGGGAGAGGAGAATCGGAATAAATAGAGCAAGCCCCCGTCGAGCGAGGGGTTCTCTAAGTAAGCTCTACGGCGAGAAGTTAATCGCAAAGAGGAAAAAGTGATCTGTGGACTCAATTTCGCCAGACTCAGAGAGGGTGGTCAGAAATATCCCTGATCGACATAAGTAGAGATTTAGTCGCGGTATTCTGCAGCGCAGTAGGGTCGTGGACACTTCACATTGCCTTGAACTGCACATCCGCGCACTCCAAGGAAATGCCAGGTGTTGAAAATTCGCTGCAGCAAGGAGAGGCTCATGGCTCAAGTACTGGAGACGCTGGCTGCAGTCAAGTAGACAGTATTAGGGGTGAACGGGACAATAGGTCCACCAAGGGCGGACTTTGCAAAAAAAATAAACTCTCTCATCAGAAGCAATGCCACAGTGCCCAGGGACCCAGTGAAAGCGTACTTTTGTAATATGTGGTGGAACAAGAAATTGAAGGGAACGGCTCATAGGAAAATCCCTCGATTTTTCGAGCACTAACAAGACGGAAAGGCTGTCTGAAAGTATAACAACCTGAGAGATACTGCAGGGATTCCTTATTAAGGCCAACTCAATGGCCAGAAACTCGGCGACAAAAATAGGGGGATAGTCAGGAGCCCGAAATGAATAACTCTATTCAAGAGCCCTTGAGTAAATGCCTATGGCTGCTTTTTCATTTTTCTGGGAGGCGTCTGTAAAAACGGTAGTATGGTTAGGGAAATTATCCAGACACTCCTTAATAAGCCCATTTAAAACATTTGCAGGCAGATTCTTAGCACTCCTTGGGAAGGTGTCGTCAAAGGGGACTACAGTATCAGCCCGGCGGTGGTTAACTGGTACTCCAGAAATTATTGATACAGAAATTTTTGACAGCAGGGAATTAGTGAACACAACCTGAGGAAGCTTATACCTAGGCCAAAAATTACCAAAGAATAGAGATGGGTTCGTTGTAAATATAGGGTTAGCCAATTCAGGAACAGGCTCCAAAGACATTAAAAACGTCCGCACAGTGAGAAGCTGAGCCGCAAATTTAGATCAGGTATCCGCGCCTCCAAGTACAGCGCAGCGTTAGCAACTGATTTAGGCAGACCTAAGCAAAGGAGCAAAGCGCGTCGCTCAATAACAAACCGGGGTTCAAGCTTGTACCTTGTGCACCCAGAAAAGAGAACAGAGCCAAATTCAAGTACACAGGTCTTATACAGAAACAGCAAAGTGTCCCGACTCATACAAAATTTTTTGTTGCTGATCCTCTCCAACCGGCCAAGGGCACGCTCACCTTTAAAGCACAATGCTTCTAATCAAATAGGGCATAAGCATCCGCGCGCGAGCACCTATCGCGCTGAATAATGTCCAAGACACACTGTTCATCGGCACGCTTTGGGCAGGTGGGATCGTCAGCTGCGTGATCAGACTTAGAAGTGCAGACGTCTGAAGCATGAGCACCGCCGCAAACGCGGCAGCGCGTTGCCGACTTGCAAGATTTGCCACTCTGACCAAAACGCCAGCAGTTCTTACATTGTAATGGACGGGGCTGCAGTGGGTCAACACGGTAGACAATGGGCCAGACTTTGATTTCCAATCGGCAAGAGGAGCCCGCAAAAGTTGCTATAACAGACTCAGTTGGAATACGAGAGCCTCCAGCCTCTGTTGCAGCGGTAAACTGAGAGGATGCCCACACCGGCATCATGGAAGTCCAAGAATTTCTTCTGGCGTAGCGGAGGGATACACACCGCGGATTATTCCTTTTACGCAGGCGAGTTGCTCGGGAATAAACGCTTTCACCGGGAGTGAGGCAAAAGATGTGCACTGCAGCAAGTCTGCAACACAATCCAAATCAGGTGATTTGCACAGAATTCTTCTTTTGGCAAATTGTCGAACCTCGGAAATCTCAAGATATCGAATAGTCGCTGCCTTCAGCTGCTCCTGGATCATATGAGAGTTTTTGATCTTAATTAAACCATCTCCTACAGGGACCAGAGCCACAGGGATACGCTTGGCAAAAAGAATTTAGGCAAACTGGCGAACCAGGCTACTGGACCTGTGCCCGAGGAAGACATAGCCATGTCCGTAAGCCTAAGAAACATGAAGCCTACATCCAAAAGGGAAAAAACCTGGCCAAATCCCCCACTCGCGGAACGGCCTCACCAGGAGTTTACAGGATCAGCAGCACCAAGACACGCTTCAGCAGCGAGGCCAGATGAAGCGGGAGGCGACATAGAACAGCCGTAGAACAGCGTCGGGTCGTATCAGCACAATGGACACTAAGGGCCGTTGTTGTTGTTGCCTTCGTGACATGGCACATACCCACGACGGGGGATTGGTCAGGGTTCAGTGGGGAGACCCCATAGAACAGGGTAAATGGTGCCAAGCTATTTTGCCTTGGGTGAAATTTACGAGTGATTAAAAAGAAAAGAAGGGCCCTTTCTTCTTCTTTACCGAGTTGTTGTTGTTTTTGGTTTTAGCCGATCAAAAGATGGCACATACCCACACTGGGGGATCGGCCAAGAATCGGGTGGCTATTCACCTGAACGCAGTTAACAAAAAGGAAAAGCACGTGGGAGCATAACACCGGTGAATTTTTCGTCATGAACAGAAAAGGGATGAGTGTTTTGATTTTAAAATTTTAAGAATAATAATAAAGATAGTGATTAAATAATAATGATTTAGTCAAAATGTAATAATTGATAGAAAAGAAAAGGTTGAAACACTTAGCAAGGCAGTCGGTGAGATTCTATCAAGAAATTTTGAACAGCGGTGCAAACAGATCTGTGGCTGAACCCAAATGTGGTGGCGCCAAATGATAGCAAGAGCGGGCTGCTCAAACTAAGGCCAAGATGCTGCAAGGGCTCCTCCAGCAACCTTTTTCTCAGTGAGTTGAATCGGCGACAATACAGCCATAAATGTTCAATGGATTCTGGCTCACGGCAAAATGCACAAAGGGGAGAGAGCGCCAAACCAGACTTGTGTAAATAGAAATTTAGAGGGGGGATGCGGCAGCGTAGCCTCGTCAGTGATACTTCAAGCTGCCGAGAGCAACAAATTTTCCTGTTCCAATAATATTTAAGGTGCTCATAATCCGCCGATGTTAAAAGTGATGTGTCTTGCGAGCTTAAAAACGCACGTCGCCGAAATCTAGATGCTGTAATGTAGGCTGTAGCCGGGATGATTGGCAACACGGGGCCGCTGAGGGAAGCCTTTGCGAGATTATCAGCAATCTCATTTACTGTCACACTGCTGTGGCCGGGAACCCATACTAAATGAACAAGACTCAAATGCGGAGGAAGTAGGGATAAGAAAGTTGATAAAATGGGACCGTCAACCTGTGCAGCGAGGGACGAACACAAAGATAAAGAATCAGTAATTACTGCAACTGCTGTAATAGAGGGGTCTAGCTTGCGTAGAGCAAGTACAACTGCTAGAAACTCTGCTTGAAAAATAGGGGTGAAATCTGGAAGGCGCAGAGAAAAGGACCAGTCTAAATGGGAGCAAAATATTTCCACACCTGCTTTTTCATTGCATTGCGATGCATCAGTGGCTATTGCTATATCGGTTGGTAGGGTCCTCAGATGATCTTCTAGAAGGCCATTTAGAATACTCGGTGGCAAAAGTTTTGCATTTTTTGGGAATATGTCGTCGAAAACAATGTGGATAGTGGGCCCATTCCGAAGCGCAGGAAGGATATCATAAATGTTTACATCTAAAGGCTGAAGTAATCTTTGCGCAAACACTACCTGAGGGGAATTGAAACGAGACCAGGGGACACCAAAAAAGGAGGTCGGCTGAGAACAGAAAATGCTTTGGGAACGGTGGAAATGGGATTCATAGATCCTGAGGTAAGTTTGCACAGTTAAAAATTGAAGTCGTGATAAGAGAGACGGAATGCGGGCTTCAAGGTACAGCACATTGATAGCCACACATTTTGGAAGGCCGAGGCACATGCGAAGTGCTTCCCTCTCTAAAAGGACGAGAGGGCGAAGTTTATATGTAGCCGAGCCTGAAAACAACACTGATCCAAATTCTAAAATTGGCCTGACATACATTATAGCGCATCTCTGCGCATGCCGTACCGGTGATGACATAATCTCCGTAACATGCCCACGGCACGAGCCCCTTTCGCCGCGACATGGTCAATGTGAGGTCGCCAGGTGAGTTTGTTGTCATAAATGACCCCTAGGTATTTTAGGGATTGAACCTGCGGTATTATTTTTAACTGGCAAGTGAGAGAGACCACTACAGGAGTGAATAGAGGGAAAACAAGAGTAGCGCACTTGCCAACATTTAACTTCAGGTGTAATGCGCTCAACCAGTGCTCAAGTGTATTCAAATATGACTGCAACAGACCATACAGAGAATGTATATCCGGCGCAGCAGCAAAAAACGCAATGTCGTCCGCATAGACGTAAGTGCGTACATGGCGGTGGAGAGGAATTGAGCTTAACAGAATATTAAAGAGCACAGGAGAAAGAACAGCTCCTTGCGGTACACCTCGCGTTTGTCTATACCTCTCTGAATGAACACCATTATGGACGCAAAAGAATTCCCTGTTATGAAGAAATGCAGATATCCATGCAACTATATAATCTGGAAATTGAAGAGACTGTAGCCTATGTATCAGGATGGAGTGTTCTACACTGTCGTAAGCTTTGGCGACATCTAACGTAACCAAAGCCGCGACCAGGCGTTGACGACGAGCAAGGAGAATTCTGCTCTCAAGATCAGCATGTATATTCCATATCGAACACCGTGGCCGGAAACCGAGTTGGCACGGGCTGAGTATACTTTTGCGGTCCACAATGGCTGACACCCGAATTAGTAACAACCTTTCTATCAACTTTACCACGTTTGATGTTAAAGAAATTGGCCTAATATTATCCAATTCATAGCCTCCACCCTGATTTTTAAGTAAAGGGATCACCTTGGACAGCTTCCACTCAGAAGGTATCCAAGCGTGTTTGAGAGAGTAGTTTATTAGGTGCAATAAGGAGTTGGGAGACTCTTCAAATAGAATCTTGAGCATCTTTGTGGTAACACCATAAGGGCCAGGAGCAGCAGCTGGCAATCTCTGGACAACTTGTGAAAGCTCTGATAGATTTACTTGTGAGTCATTATCATTTGGTACGACTGGTGCAAACAACAATGTTCGCATAGGTAGGAAAGACGAGAACCGCTTTTGCAGGCCTGTGGCTATTAATTCAACCGCCTGGATAGCTTCTACAGGTAACATAACTAATGACTGAAAATTATGAGAGGACATGAGCTGTTTCCTAGACCGTAGAAAACCGAATAGTGCACGTCGGTTGCCCGCCTTTGAAAGATAATCGAAGTGTTCCGAGTCATATTCTTCCTTTGCGCGAGAAACTGTGCGTTTAAAGGTGGCTGCAATAAATTTATAATCACTCCAGTTATTCGGACATTGGTTATGAAGAAGCTTTTTCCATGCTGCCTTCCTCCGCCTGTAATCTCTTGTACAGTCCGCATTCCACCAGTTAGAAGAATTCCCTTTTATTGGCCTCACCAGGAACTCCGACTTTTTACGGCTTTCCTCAATAGCCAGACATATGCTTGCTGACTGGTGGACCTCGGCGATGTTAGACACAGGAGCAAGGGCAGAGCGCAACGCCGTCTGAAATCTGTCATAATTTACATGTGACCGCAACTGAGAAGACGCCGGAGTAACACCACATATGATATCAAAATGAATAGGTATATGATCACTTGAAGTGCCGCTATCAACTGTCGACCAATTCGTTACGCCAATTGCAGGACTAATGAACGTGAGATCTAAAACAGATTGAGTGTGTGAGCGAAGATAAGTGGCCGATCCTGAATTTAAGCACATCAGGTTGTGATCAGAAACCCAGTCCCAAAGGCGCTTGCCGCACGAATTAGTCCTAAAACCCCAAGACACATGGTGAGAATTGAAGTCCCCAGCCACGAGAACTGGGTTTTTACAGTTTACGAGTAAAAAATCCAGAAGTCTAACATCCTGGACTCCATTGGGGAAATAACAATTTGCTATTGAAAATGGAGAGCACCCAGGAAGTACAAAGTCTATTGCCAAAATCTCACAGTCAGGAGACATTTGTTGAAAAGATACCAAAGCCCTGTGGCAAAATTTTGAAGAGACTAAAGTTAGTAAACCCCCGCCTCTTGACTGGCGGTCTAGGCGAAATGACCGGTAATTTTTGATATGAAAATGTTTGTCGGTTGAAAGCCACGTTTCTTGCAGAATTAAGACATCCGGATTAAGCTGAGTAGAAAGGCAGTGTAAATCTGTGGAAGCGGAAAGAATAGAGCGACAGTTCCACTGCAGAACTCGCAACGAGGCTATGGTTGCGAAAGTCTAGCAGCAGCAACTGCCTGCTCCAAAATGGTATCCTTGGGTTTAGTGCCAAGCTGCTTCGTCTTTGATTTGGGCTGGGTGCCCTGAGAAGACAACGAATGAGACATGGGGGACCCACTGCGCTTAAGAAGCCGCGCATCAGGCTCCACCATCTCGGAATCATACATTATATCAACATCCCTCGAAGTACCCGAGGTAGGTACAGCGGCAGTGACAGAAGTTTGCTCCTGGGGTTGTGATGCTACTGGAATTTGAGACCGGATAAGAGGAGAGGGAATTGTTGTCGAAAGAGGTGCCAAACTAGCCTGCACGGCATGTGTAATCTGAGACGCTAGAACGTTTGTAAAGCACTCCGACACACTTGCGACAATCTTTTCTACCATTTTAGACATCGAAGCCTCCACAGCAGCCGCAATTGCCTGGGACAGCGTTGAGTCTAACATGACACCTTGCCGAGCGGTCACACCGGCATAACCGTGGGCACGTTCTTTGACCTCTGAAATAGCGTCACGGCGCGAACAGCGTTTCCTGTCAATTATTTCCAGAATTTGAATTTCCTGAGCTCGAGAGGGACAATTTGAGTAGTTTGCAGAGTGCGCACCACCGCAAAGGCAACACTTCTTATTCTTCTCAGTGCAGGTGCTTGTTGAATGACCATCCCCACAGTTGCAACACCTCAAGTTGGATTTGCAACCGCCAGCGCTATGTCCATAGCGCCAGCAGTTGTTACACTGCAGAGGCCGAGATGATAATGGGTCTACTCGAATAATTAGAGGCCATGCCTTGATTTAAGATGGGCAGGAAGTGCCGGCAAAGGTAGCAATCACTGATTCAGTGGGCATCCGCACGTTGTTTACATCCCGGCTACAGCGGTGCACAGCAACAACACCTGCAGCCGACAGAAGCTCAAGAGTCTCTGCCGGAGACAGGGAAGAGTCTACACCTCGTTCAATACCTTTCGTGCACGCCAGATGAGAAGGGATGAAAGAACTTACCCGAAGGGAGGCAAAGGATGAGGATTTTAGTAAATCTCTTACACAGGCGAGGTCTGGCGATCTGCACAGAATGCCACCGCGTCCAAACTGGCGAACCTCTGAGATTGACTCATAATGAGAAGTCTTCGACTGGAGAGCAGCCCGAACAGCACCAGGGTTGTTCATCCTGATAGCACCACCATCCCTAGGCACCAGCGCGACAGGGATACTGCCGACACCACTGCGCAAAAAAGCTTCCAACGGTAGGAGATCAGTTGACAGAGAAGCCGACCAGAGGGAACTCCCCTGGCCGGGAGACTGGGTGGACATAGTCCGGACTTACTGCCTTACCGCGCAAAGACGCAGAGAGAAAATGCCACAATCAGCCACCCGAAACTTAGCCGAACGTTCCCAGCAGAGCAGAGCCGTCGGGGCAGCGATGAACAGGACGAACGCGTCGAGACAGAGCTCTTAAGAGGAACCCCGGGGATGTCTCACTTCGTAGCACCGGTACAGCGCCCAGTGTCTTTGGTGGCCGGCGGCGATCGAGTCTTCAGCGAGGGCCCTGCGCGTGCTTTGGGGGCCTGTCAATGCTCCTATATCGTCAATGCTTCTATATCTTCTTCCTCGTTTCTTCTTCCTCGTTTCCAGTTGCAGCGTGCTTTTGTCTTCGTTTTTGCCATTGCATGACAACGGCCTCCAAAGTATCTCATAAAGCTAGCGCAAATAGATGAGAGCACACGAAGCTGCGTCCAGCACACGTAGTTGCAGGCGAGTGGAATTTTTCGGCTTGAGCCCCTGCGTCTTTCAATCAGACTCCTGCGTTGCTAGGGAAATGTTTCGGTTTGGTTTGGTTTGGTTTATGGAGTTTTAACTTTCCAAAGCGACCCAGGCTATGAGGGACGCCGTAGTGGAGCACCCCGGAAATTTCGACCACCTGGGGTTCTTTAACATACACTGACATCGCACAGTACACGGGCCTCTAGAATTTCGCCTCCATCGAAATTCGACCGCCGCCGCGGCCGAGGTCGAACCCACGTCTTTGGGGTTAGCAGCCGAGCGCCATAACCACTGAGCCACCGCGGCGGCTATGCAAACGTTTCATTTAGGGGGTACACTAACAGAAACTGTCGGGTGAAACAATGCAGCGAGATTGAGAGGAGACGCGGAAATTGAAAGTATTTTCGTTATTTATGCATGAGATGTAACCAAATTTGGCACAACTGTGAACTTTTTATGCTAATTTCAGTGCTGTGCTTTATTTTCAGCTGGCTGGTACAGATGTTGGGTTATTATAATTAACACCGTCGTCAAGTCATCGAGTGTGGAATAATTAAGTAGAAAGTGCGCAAATTTTTTATGCCAGCATGTTCACAAAGCCCTGCTTTGTGTGATGACGCTACTGTTTTTTTTTTATGCAAAGTACGTATGCAAACAAAAGTTAAACTCTAGCATGCATATTTACGTGAACACATTTCTTAGAAAAATAACTTCAACATGCTACTGCATGTGTACAAAAAATTGTCAGATTTATTACACTACTCAATCTCTCAGGACCGCGGTGGTTCAGTGGTTATGGCGCTCAGCTGGTGACCCCAAAGACGCGGGTTCGATCCCAGCCGCCGCGGTCGAATTTCGATGGAGGCGAAATTCTAGACGTCCGTGTACTGCGCGATGTCAGCGCACGTTAAATAAGCCCAGGGGGTCGAAATTTCTGGAGCCCTTCACTACGGCGTCTCTCATAGACTGAGTTGCTTTGGGACGTTAAACCTTCATAAACAAAACCATAAATAAATCAACGTCTCAGGATTCATTCGCAGCAAATAGAATCATTCTATTTTTATTCGTTACGAAATTACGAAGGGATCAGTGATGCCAATCGTAGAAAACGTGAAAGCTGAGAAAACCAACCTTAAAGTTTATTCTCTCGTTTGCTTCGTTCACCCTCGTAGCTTTTTCTTTTGGTCAAAGAAATGCGGCACTGCAATCAATGGAACATCTGATCTTCTGATCATTCCGCTTCCAAGGGATACTAAGATAGTGGTGCACCGCCGTCGGAAACCCGTGGAATTCGCGATGCGCCGAGGCCACCAGAAGGGCGATTCGCTCAATCTTCGACGCCCGCACATCAAAAAAGCGTAATTTTCTAAATTTCTACTGCACAAAAAATTGCGATCAGTTTGGCCATTTTAATAAGGTGACAAATCGGCCTCGTTGGTGCATGATCTTGTGGCGAAAAGCAGCGCTTACACGCGACAGAGGAGACTGGAGACACGACGCTGTCCCCACTTGCCTCGCTGCGCGGCACGTGTGTCAAGTGACGGTGAGCGCACGTCTGCTCCGCCGAAACAACGCCAGAGCTTCTCCTCACTGCTATCCCGAAGTGGAATTATTCCGGCTTGTACAGAGCGTCAAAAAGTGGTTATTTTATTCCACGGCTAGCGTAGAAATCAACGGCAGCAACGCTTTCTGTTTGCAACTGATCATATATACAACACACAGTGCCAAACAATATCTCTGAATAGGCCGTACGTGGTCAACGCGAGCCTGTGCACTTCGAGAAATTACGAAGTTCAAAGCATCAACAGCATCAACCACTTGGTGATTCGCAGAAACCGACAACGCGCCTACAAGCCTACCGCGAGCCCGCTAGCGACTGCAGTGACACCTTGTTTGTTTGCAAACATGCAGCAGGTCTGCGGGAATACGGTGGCCGCAGCTGGCAAAAGACAGGGTTAATAGGAGAGACATGGGAGAGGCCTTTGCCCTGCAGTGGGCCTAGTCAGGCTTATGGTGACGATGATGGTGCAGCATGTCTATAATTTACAATTTCTATTTAAATCGCTGCTCGCACTGACCCGCAGTCTGCTAGGGCGACCGCTCACCTCGCATTCTTTGCCTTAGCACACTATACTTAGCCGCTCCTACCCCAAAGATGTCAGTGGGCAGCCTGACGCCCACTGCCCATTGGGCATGCTCAGGTGGCGTGGGCGGGATTGCGCAGCCCCGACCTGTTTTCTGTTAGCACGAAAGCAATCCTAGCCAACCCCTAACGGTTTCGACGATGTCTCACGCGGAGAAAATGAAGCCTCAGCCAGACTCAGTAAGGAAATGCGTGTGCATGGCAATGAAGCTCAATTCTGGGGATGGTCCTGCAGGGTAAGGACAGCAACACATGGTATGGCACATGATGGTGTATATTGTGTATGGGGGTTTAACGTCCCAAAGCGACTCAGGCTATGAGGGACGCCGTAGTGAAGGGCTCCGGAGATTTCGACCACCTCGGGTTCCTTAACGTGCACTGGCATCGCACAGTACACGGACCTCTAGAATTTCGCCTCCATCGAAATTCGACCGCCGCGGCCGGGATCGAACCCGAGTCTTTCGGGCCAGCAGCCGAGCGCCATAACCACTTAGCCACCACGGCGGCCCTGATATGGCACATGAAGAATGTCCCAAACATGGTTAGGACGCCCGAAATTTGCCCTTCGAATGACCTTGACCGAATTCGACTGCCGGTGAATCTGGCTGTGCTCAGGTGGAAGACAGGCTTCACCTCGTCTCGAAATGAAATTGGCCCACCTCCAAAAATAAGAGTTGGCCCACCCCCTAAAATTTGAAAATTGACCTACGTTCGGGACCGACATGCGACACCCCCAGAATGGGTTTGGCCCACCCCCAAAATTTGGGAGGCCCACCATGCTTTCGCGCACTATTTCGTGCTTAGCAATGATAAACCGCTAGCCATTTTTTTTTCGGCACGTCGTTGTGTAAGAGTTGAGGGAAGCTAAGAAGCATCATTTTTAATGCGCCGATATCTTCGGTGTTAAAGGGTTGTAGACACCAAAAATTTGCTCGCATGTTTTCTGCTTTCAAATGATGCTTTAGACATTAGAATACATGTATCGCCGCGTTGTTTTCGCCTACGACCGATAAATAATATAGAATTGAATTTCTTCTTTCATGCTGTTTCGGTTTCATCAACCGAACGATGGCTGTGACGCGTAGTTGGACTTGGAGTATCGTGAGGCAGGAAAAAAACGGCAGTATGACTGCTGATACGTCGTTTGTTTTCATTCCAGCTCTTGAAGCAGGCTTGTTTAAGCGTTACAGTGAATTAAAACTACGTGTCAGCGTTTATATTGCAGTTTTTTTGTGCCTCACATGACCTAAAGTCGAACTACATGCCACAACCATCGTTCGCTTGATGAAACCGAAACAGCATGAGGGAAGGAATTCAGTAATCAGTGATTTAGCAGTTGTATGCGAATACCAGACGATGATCCATGTATTATAATGCCTAAAGCATCATATGGAAGAATAAAACGCGCAACTAAATTTACATGTCTGTAGTCTTTTAATGAAGCTAGCTTATACTTTTTTTCCTGTTCGGTGACGAGTGATGGAATAGCGATCGCTCGTGCGCTTTTCCTAACCTCAGTATATACCATTTCATGGTCCCTTTAAGGTCACAGCCGTCGTGCGCTTGCACTCTGCAGCTGTTTTCGCGCCATTCGTTTGGCAGCAGCGGTGGGTGACGTAAAGTCTCGCATCTTCACGAGCGAGTGCGGTGTCGATACCACCGTAGTAGGTAGACATCAAGAAAGAAAGCTCGCTGAGGTCACCACATGCGGACGTGGTGAAGCCTTCATATCTGACGGCAGTTTAATAATAATAATAATAATATTAATAATAATAATAATTGGTTTTCTGGGGAAAGGAAATGGCGCAGTATCTGTCTCATATATCGTTGGACACCTGAACTGCGCCGTAAGGGAAGGGATGAGGGAGGGAGTGAAAGAATAAAGGAAGAGAGAGGTGCCGTAGTTGAGGGCTCCGGAATAATTTCGACCACCTGGGGATCTTTAACGTGCACTGACATCGCACAGTGCACGGGCGGCTTAGCGTTTTTCCTCCACAAAAGTTTGCGTCTCGCTGGTGTTGACGCTGTCCTGGCTTCAGACACGTGCCGGCGGCGCGGAAGCTGTCACGACGAATGCGCACCTTGGGGGAGGGCATGACGCTGAAGGTGTTCATGATGCGGTCCGGGTACTCCTCCCGGATCTTCGAGATGAGCAGCGTGCCCATGCCGGAGCCGGTGCCTCCGCCCAGGGAATGGGCCAGCTGGAAGCCCTGCAGGCAGTCGCAGCTCTCTGCCTCCTTGCGCACCATGTCCAGCACGGAGTCCACCAACTTGGCGCCCTCAATGTAGTGGCCCTTGGCTCAGTTGTTGCCGGCGCCGCTCTGGCCTGCGAAAGTTACCGCGCATATGTACGCCACCTGCATATCCCCGCGCTGCTGGGAGCCGCTGTTTTGAGCCAATAAGCTTTGACCAAAAAGGTAGCCGCTAAGGCGCTTTGCGCTGAAACCTTTCCTGTTTCTACGCGAATCTTTCTTCAGTCGCATGATAGTGAAGCGGTCTTCAGACCAAATTCGCCGACCTTATAAAATAACTTTTCATATTTTAAGATGGAAACTCAGCGCTCAGGAACGTATGTCAGGCGCATAGGGCAGCAAGCTTCGTGTTGCAATGGTCGCCTCAGTTGCTGTTCACTTGTATTTTGTACGCAGCTAATTTGCCACCGAAAGAGTGGAAACAGCCAAGATTATACAGCCGACTATGAATGCCGATTATGAGCACAGGTACGAGCAAATCGAGTTACCTTTGTTAACCCTAAGCTGTGGCTGGACCTAACGAACACTACGATGGGCTAAGAGCAGCTGCTGCAAGGAACTTCCGGCTAGGGACGGCTAGAATTAAGCCCGGCTCCCCACGAACCTTTGCGCACACACGTGCAGCTGATGACGTTGAGCTGAACTTGATCAGTACATGCTAAAACAGCAACGGAGATATGAAGCTAAAAGAGACGCTTACCGAATATGAAATTGTCGGGCCTGAACAGTTGACCGAAAGGTCCCGATGTGACGGAGTCCATGGTTCCTGGCTCCAAGTCGAAGAGGATGGCACGGGGAACATACTTGCCGCCTGAAAAATACAAACCAGTTTTTTTTCTTTACAGCCGTCAGTATTTTAGTACCGTTGCGTGAACTGGAACATTGCCAGCGAGTCTGCCACGCAGTTTCTAATGCTGAACGCATGCGGAGCAGACGAGCGCCACCGAACAGGGAACTGTGGGGTCGCCACATGGGGCATGTCTGCATGCGCATAAAGGCACATAGACATAATGACGAAAACATTTCGATGCCGCTGCGTTACACGACAGAGCAGAACGTTTTCGAGCGCTCATGCACCATTGGGAGTGCGTTTGTGATGCTATCATCATGATCAGCATTCGCAGCCCCTTTGATAAAACTTACGTTTGCACAGTAGGTATGCTATTAGAACACATACTGTATTCGTCCGTCATACTTCTCGACAAAATTTTCAATGAGGAAATAGTATGTGTCGAGAGAAATGTGCCAAAAACACAACTATAGTCTGTTAAAACTCAAGAATGTAGCGGCGAATGCTCTTCTTAAAGCCCCTCCAGCCAGTCGCTTCGGTCGGTTTTCATGAGGCAGGGGCTAAGCACGAAAAGGAAAGAGTACGGCGTTTGTACCCGTGCCGTGTGGAGTGCGTTCTTCGTTATCCGGGTTATGAGAGCGGAGTAGTTAAATGGGGAGTTGAAAAGACGGTGCGGTGTTGCTAGGGCTGAGGACGTGTCCCTTTCCTGCCTAGCTGCTGCTGCAGAGCCAAACGCCTTTAGCTGCACGGAGTAAATTGGACCACCCAGGGTTCTTTAACATACACTGACATCGCACAGCACATGGGTCTTTTCCATTTCGCATCCACCGAAACGCGGCCGTCGCGGCTGGAATTGAACCTGCGTCCTCGATTCCAACAGCCGATCGCACTAACCACTGAGCCACCACGGCGGGGTTTCAAATTCGCCATCATTTACGTTACTCGCTTGCCCAGTATTGCCCCCTCGCGGACGAGAATCTACAGGTGCCGAGAACACGCGCAAGTCAAGCAAGAGCATTTCGTTAATGAGGGCAAGCTAAAGCAAAAAAGAAAGAAAATTCAGCCAATCGCTGAATGGTACCTGCGCCATCACGTCACCTCTGCCGCAAGAAACGATCAAGAGAAATAAGCTATCGGCATGCCTTTTTGTTTTTGTTCTTTTGGCGCGAAAAACGTTTAAACATGGATAAATGCTTAGAAGAGAACACAAGGTGCGAGACGCCTATCATCTCCAAATTCAGATAAGCATACAGTGGTAGAGGTGCGGTCTTGTTGGCTCTTCATATCTTAAAACGGCGAAAAGGACGCGGACAATGACAAAAGTGGACGCATACTGCTGAGTTTGTGTCCACTCCTGTCATTGTCCGCGTCCGTTGCGCTGTTTTCAGATAAGCAGACGCATGTATCCAACAAAGGCGGCCGTGCCTGACGGCTGCTGCGTCGCATGCACACATGTTGCGACAGTTCGCAGGTCATGGCGTCCGTGGCCTTAGTGCGCGCGAATAGTGTTACGGTGATCCCTGATACGGCATATAGATTTGCCGTTTAAAATGTCGAGGACGAATTCCGCTGACATTCACAAGTTCCCGCCAAGAAATGAACGAAACCGTACGCGTGCGACCATATTCCGGCCACGGGTGCATCGGCCTAAGAAGTTTTGCAACAGGTGGTACGTTTACATGCACCTCATTTCTTGCACCTCATTTCAGAACTGCCTCCAGTCACATCCAGTCCAATTTTAACAAAGTTGGCTGCGAGTAATCCAAATAAAAGGGATCGGACTCCTGGTGGAAGGAAGTCAGAAATGAAACAAATATTTACGTATAAAAACGAGATGAGGACGTCCTCAAAAAGTGCACTCATTGGTTTCGCGAAATCGGAGTTCCTGTTCAAAAATCGCAGTGAGGGCCTGGTAGCATACAGCATATGCCCCGTATACACAGGACGTACTGGGTTCGAATGTCAGCACCGCCGGTGATTCAACAGTTTTTTAATGGTCACAAAAGCATCTTTCGACCAGATGCTCGGCATCTTCAGGCCGCCACCGGGTTTCTGATAATACCGTCACTTCGAGGGGTAAATCAATTACTGCACGTTTTTTGGTAGCTATGGGCAGCTGCAGCTCGTTCCACGCATTTCCTATTGGTTGTATATTTCTACAACCTCTGGCGAGCGGTGAGGATCCTACTGTTGCGGCGTTCCCCAACACTGCAGATCATCACCTCTGCAGATAATTCGTGCCCCGCGGTCCAGAACGACACCTCGGAAATTTCCCAAAACTAACATTGGCGCCAAACACCATACGGAACTTCTGTGTAATGGCGAGGGCCCACATCGTCAGCGCAGGCGAGAACACGAACCGCGTTTGCTCGTTTTTACGATTTTAGTTCCAAAATTGGTCACTGCGAGTACACCAATCGGCCCGCGAATTTTGAAAAACACGGTTTTTAAAAGTTCATAATAAATTGCTGGCTCAGTTCTGAAGACTCATACTTGGTGTGAATGCTTCTTAGCATCATTTCTATGCATTGAAAACATTTACAAGTGACTTTTTATTCGTTGCATAGTCCCTTTATTGCCTTCATACAATATCAGGCGACTGGGTAGCGAGGTGGATCTACAATAAACGTTTTTCCTAGAACTCTCGTCCGGGAAACTTTTGTTCCCAGTAGTAAACTGGTAACCAAAAAGTTAACTTTAGTAAGTAAAAAATTACAGTGATATTTTTTGCAGCTAGCGCATGCTAACATGGAGTGTTGGACCAGGCTTGTGGCGTGCGAGAAAAAAGCATACTTTTTGACGTGCCCATTCAAGCATGTCACAAGGTCGCCAAACTCTGGCAGCGATTCGATAACCAGTTGTTGAACAACATTCCTCTGGTTTTTGTGTTGGCGAAACATTGTGGCATTCTCTGGTTGTAATAGCTTTTTTTGCAATTACCCCGGTGTGCATCACGACAGTGACGACACATGCACTTGGGAATTCCAGCCTGCCTCGATTCAAGCTATAGATACCAAAGAGTGAACATCGGCATCATCATGTTCTGTTGTTTCGCAGTCCATAACAAGCTGCTCTCGGCAGAAATCGCAGTTCAGGGCTTTCATTACAGAATGAGCACAAAAGCACCTACATAGCCAAACACAGGCGCGCGTAAACTCAAACTGTTCAGACCTTCTGTAAACTCAGCAATTTTGAAGGAATGTGCAGCACTTGACAAACAACCGACCTCATCGTCGCTGAAGTCACCGGCGCACATCACAGGAAGCGTGCCTTGGAGGCGAATTCTGCCTTCGCACTCGTGAAGCTGTCGGATGCTGATGTGGTAGTTACCGCCAGCCATTTGTCTGTACTGAAGAAACCTCTTCTCTAGGCCGTCTGTTTGCACTTTTCCGAGTAGCACGTACTTAAAACCGAGCTCATAGACTCAATACTTTGAGAATTCAAGTAGAGCATATGCTGAATGCCACAGAGCATTAAAAGTTTCCTTTGTGGCGTGCAATTGTCGTGTTTATAAAATTTCCATACGTCAAACCAGATTTTGAAGGCTTTCAAAAAGGATAGCTTGGGGTCATCATTCAACGATGAAATTGGCTCTTCGTATACGTCGCGATAGTGATAGCCCTTGTGTGGCATCTTCACATTAACTACCATCCACCAATGAATAATTATTCTGATGAAGTTGGCAGTTTCTTTCGCACGTGAAAGTACAGGAAAATCGCAGTGCATGTCCAAGGCTTCAGCCACAAAGATGTTGAAAACCTGTAAGGCTAGTTTAACATTTTGCCTCTGTAAATTGCTTGGGTTTAAAGCCTTTGAAGGCAGCCTATAACTGTACTTCAAGAACTGAGAAGATTCAAGTTTGTGAAGCTTTCTGAGATCCTTGAATGATGCCCACTGTATAATGTCAGGGTGGACGGAATTGTCAGTGAGGTTAAACATAGGAAAATAAAAGTTGGCTTTAGGATTTCTTTAGTTAAGCCAATTATTTCTAGCACACTTTAACAGTTACACAGCGTCAATGATGTAAAACATGGGTCGCGTTGCATCGTCTAGATGTGGGTAAATAATCCTCACCTTATGCGGCTTCGTAAAGTCCATAAATGGCTGAGCGTGAATCTCGTCTGCCATTAAAGTAACAGCACTCTCATGCGATTTCAATTTATTAAACCTCTGGCCAATGTATTTAAGAAAATTCTGATCACCTGATTCGTTATCAGGTGATAGGTGGAAAGAGGAGCATATGTTTCTAATGGTACTCGGATGCGGCAAAGTCAAACAACCAGAGCCCCTCAAAAACTTGTATGCATGAGGAGATATAGTATGCAGATGCAAGCAAGCACCATTGTTTGAGATGAGTACTGCAGTCACTCTGAAGCAACAACACTTGTTCCCTCAGAAGTTTAACAGAGTCCTTTCTGTTTTTGCGGACGCTTTCCTTAATCTTTTCCATGAGGTTTACTATCAGGTCAGTAAGGCCATCAGATGAACCTTTGTCGTCAGAAATCTGCTGTAGCTTATTTAATATGTCAAGTAGGACATTGATGTCACCGATTTCGTCAGGCACGACAAAATCTCCTAAACGTTTCACTGAGTTGCCGTGAAAACACGCCGTGATACGAAGATATGCGAAAACAGTAACAGAACACTGTCGGACCAGCGCACTCTCATTTGCAATATTCAAGAACATGCTACAGTTTGGGTGATTAATAATAGTCCATTCAACCGGGACACACTTGACGTTTAAGCGCTCCATCATTTCATGCAGAGATGAAAATTTGCACTGCATTTGTTCTTGTCGATAGCAGGCTGCTGACACTTCAATAGCACGAGCAAGACATTTGCCTCCCGGCGCATTTTTTCGGCATCTGGGGAGCTCCTTGCTGGCACGGCATCTTTCTTTGACAGGTACGAGGGACAGCCAGGGAATTAGGATGGCACTGACCCAAGACGCAGGTGTGGCACTTTTAGAGGGACTTCGAACACCTTTCCTGTCCGGGGATTGGTGTACGATGAGGTATGTTCAAGGCAGGATGCATGGAAGTGTAAGGCGCACACCTGT
The DNA here is from genome assembly GCF_052857255.1 of Amblyomma americanum. Taxonomy (NCBI): domain Eukaryota; kingdom Metazoa; phylum Arthropoda; class Arachnida; order Ixodida; family Ixodidae; genus Amblyomma; species Amblyomma americanum. Next base: position 142,080,665 of record NC_135497.1, read on the forward strand.
TTTACAATAGCAAAAGTGCGACGCACCACATTACCAATGCAGTACAATCTAATATCGAGGTAAAGCTTAATTTTTGTCATGGCTCCCTTAAATACTGTTCATGTAGAGAAAATGGCTTCGTACCTTGTTGGCAGTAGGCACAAATCCTTCCGGGGAATCGCACTGAGCCACTTGTAAAGCTGTTCATCCTTTGGCAAAGGAAACAATTGAACCTTGTTCCCCGTCTTGTAGTTGCTTGAGCACATAGGTACACAATACTTGTTAGGCATGTCGAAGCCTGCATGTCGCAGAACGGGCGCAAGGAAAACAGCACTGAAGCGACCACGAGGCGACTGGCTCGACGAACTAGCTGCGTGTAACAAGAGGGGAAAAATGAGCCGGGAGGCGACGGGACGGAAAGGCCGGTATGGAGAACCGGAGGCAGCCGCAGGCAATGGCAATGCCCAGGTAGGACGGCGGGTGCTGACGTCACTAGAGAGGGCGCAGGCCTTGAAAAGTTTAGGAGGCGTTGGCATAGGTGCGTCGCTCGCATGAAGGTGCTTCACCAGCATAGTGTCTCGTCTATAGTTGTCGCTGGAGTATTAATGTAGAAATTGCACTGATTAAATCAAATACAACAAACTAATCACAACGGAAACAACCGGACATGAGCTTCTGACGGCCACAAGGGTCAGGTACCACATGGTGCTACTGCGTCGCGGATTGTTTCAACACCGCATCGTTCTAGTCATTTTCAGATCAGTGTCTCACAAGCTCTTATGCTGCTGATTACGTCTTTCATGGCGCCGACAAGAATGACTGACTGCGACAGAATCACACCAAACAGCTAGCCCACTTGGGCTTGTGCCGCCCTAGCAGCGTTAAGAAAATCTTTTCCCACGAACACCTGTTCGACTACTCAGTGTTCCCATGCTTACCTGCAGTGCAAACCTCACTTAAGAACTAGGACTATAGTTTTCGCGTGGCTACAGTGTCGGCAGTATCGTGCTCTGCGGTGAAGAGGCGTTAAGAGACGACGCAACTTACGGCCCGAGAGCTCAACTTCAAAAATTATTTCCTCGCTTTAAACAAAAATTACCTCGATAAAAACTTCAGAAATGGAAGGCAATAAGCTGTTTTACGTAATCCGCTATTGTTTGTATTTTTACTTGGAGCACCTCAGGGTGAAATTAACGAGTGTTTTGGCTCAAAATTCACTTTTTGTAACTAGGTTTTTTTCCTTCTGCATCCGCAGTTTCATCACCTGTAAAATTTATTATAGGTACTGGACATCTACAGGAACAAAACGGCTATTCCAGAATTTCCGAGAGAAAGTTCATATTTAAAACAAAAAATGTCAAAAATGACACATTTTCATACTTTTTTCGATTAAAAAAAATATTTATGCCGTGTAAAGCAGCATGCTCCGAATTGTATCGAAAGGCAGAATCTCTGCAAATGTCAATGAAAAACTTTTTGGAGTGTTTTCTAAATATTTGCTTATTTAGCAGTGCCTGTTTTCTCATTTTTTCTGAATATTCAATCTTCCCTCACTTCACGAATAAATTTTTTAGGCAAAAATGCTTCAGGCTTTCATTACGCACATTACGATGTTTCCACGAATTTTTTGAACAAATTGGAGATGGTCGAGCGTAACGCCTGGGATGTTTGGCGTGGAATGATCCAGGTAGAACTATGTGAGTATGACGTCAGGGGACGAAAAGGCGGCATAGTTTCGGTTTCTCGAATCTAAGAAGGCGGCCATTAAAATTGGTTGTGCCCTCCCATGTATATTTTGAACCCATTGGAAGGCCAGTTGGAGCGTCCAATTGTAATGCCGGCCAACACAAAACAAATTGTTTGCTTCCAATCGGAAAATATCCCATTATTTACTTGGAACCAATTGCAAGCTTCAAATGGAATAGGAGGGGCATTCCAACTGGAACACTTATAGAAAGGTTAACCGCTGGCTTCCTAATCAAGTGGCAGCTCCAAGTAGGCCGCAGGCGAGCATGCATAACAGACAAACCATAGGCATAAACGTTGCGGCAGTTCCTGTCCCTATGGTTTGTCTGTCTGTCTGTGTTGCCAGGAAGAAAAAAGGAAAGTGCACAGGCCTGCTCACTGGCTCAAGCCGAGCCACAATCGCTACCACGTGCAGATAGTATTAAAGTTGAAAGATGGGATAGAAAGACAGGATAGTAAAGACGCGTTGAAGACAAGGCCGATTGCGGAGGTAGTGCAATATACCGGGCCAACCGGTGGCGGAAGTGAAGCAGACTTCAAACTCTCCGCCACATTTCCAAAAATAAGTCCAATTGGATCCGTACCAGATATTCTTGCATGTGGCCCACTTAGAGCTAATATAAACGAAAACGTAGCATATGGACGGGCCCCCCAGTATACTCTGTTAAACCACTTAGAGCTGCCACTCATAAAGAGGATCAGTTCGGCCTGATGCTACATGCGACGCACATTTTCAGCGCTCGATTTGTGAATTGTGGTTCGTACACGAGAGATGAGGGACGCCGTAGTGGAGGGCTTCGGATTTTAGACCACATGGGATTCCTTAACATACAACGACATCGCACAGCACACGGGCGTTTTTTTATTTCGCCTACATCGAAATGCGGCCGCCACGGACGGGATCGAACCCAGGACCTTGGGATCAGGTGCTGAACGCCAAAGCCACTGTAACGGGTCACTTTAAGTGTGTTCGTAAATAAAATATTACAGTCGAACCTGGATTATGAAACTCGAAGGGGTTCACGAAATAGTTGATATACCGGTATATCGATAATTCAGTGTAGGAAAAATGGCGATAGGTAAGCTTATCTATGACCTAGAAGCAAGAATGCAATGCATCCATTCTTGTGACACGGTGCCTGGCTGACGACGATCTTCTGAATGGTCAGGTCCGTTGACCGCAACGAGGTGTCCTAGTCCTCTCAGGTTCGGAGAGGCACCAGCCCGGCGGGGGGAGGGGACGCCGGGCATGACGGGAGGATGTGTGCAAGGGTGGCCTTGGGGCGGGAGCACAAGGTGCATATGGGGGTACCGGCTTAAATTTATAGAGATGGGCTGGTGTAAGTAGCGTGTGCGTCTGCAGGGGACGCCAGACTGATTTCTTTGCGGTAGTAAGGGATGGGTGGGGTGGCGGGAGATGAGGGCACTCAGCGCGGGAGTTTGTGGTGAGCTCAGCAAGCGAGTGCATACGCTCCTTCGAGAAATTCCCCACGAGGTCCGCCTGTTCCCGACTTCTAGACTCTCGGGCTAAGGAGTCGGCGGCCTCGTTGCTGGGATTTCCCAAGTGCGCAAGCATTCAGATGAGCTCAGCGCGTTAGAATAGGTGGGGGGGTGCACCAGGGATTGTGCAGGGTGGTGAACCCTGTTCCTGGCACAGTTTAGAATGGCTGTTTTTGACTCACTGATGATGTAACCGACATTTGTGTATGCCAGAGCAATAGCGGTCTTCTCGGCTCCCTCAGGGGTGGTGCCTGAAGGAAGCTCGAAAGTTAGGGAGGCTATGTGGGGGTTGCGGACAACCGCAGTGGCTCCATGCTCATCGCAGGTGGCATCCACCCAAACGCATCCCCATACCATTTATGTCGCGCTGCCTCGCGCGCCTTTCTCCGACCTTGATTACGGTGGGGGTGCATGTTCCTCGGTAATGGTTTGACATGGATCGAAGTGCAGATCTGGGTAGGGAGTGTTCTTAGTGATGTATTGTTTGCGGAGATAGTGATGCAGGCCTATTGCTGATTGAGTATGTGTCGTCCGGCAGCACCTAATCAAAGGTTCTGGGCTTGTATGTGGACCTCTCGAAGTTCTTGTAATGTTATGGACTCCGCGTTCGAGCAGTCTCTTAATTACAGGGAAGCTCACTTGTGGCGTGCACCGTAGCGGTGCCCTAGCGCATGCCATCCGCCTTGTTTGCGGGAGGTGCGGGATTCGACCCCCTGCCGCCGCGTACCCATCGGTCTCTAATGTTCCCCTGGCCTGGTGCTCAGATTCTGTGAGATGAGATGATTGGGAAATTGGTCTTGACCCTACCGCGTGTACGTCACCGCGAACACCCAATAGCCGTTCGAGCACGCTCCGCACAGGTGCTGGTGGAGTGTCTGCACCGTGGTGTAAGAATATTTTCTTACACCATGGTCTACACTCAATCGCGAAAGCGTTCAACAGCTGCGCTGGTCAAACGCATTTATGAGAAAACAACCGTTGAAGCATTTAATCCAACTCTTTTCTGATGGTCCACCGGTACCGGGCGTGGATAGGGGTCACTCTTGGAGAGGGCGGTTGGGGGGGGGGGGTGGGGGAGGTCCGTTTGAACCATGCATTTCTTCGACTTTTTTTTTGCAAAACTAAATTGAGTTCAGCATGGTTTTCCTGTATAAAATTTCCTCTCGCTTTGAGGATTGGGGGCGAACATCCTCCACCCCCTCCCAATATCAGTATACGAGCACATGGTGCAACCACCGCGCTTCGTGCCGCACGTCGCGGAGATTTCACCTACGGTTAAATTGATGATCAGCTGCTAATTGTATATAACATGCAACTTCTCCGAGGCTTCTTTAAGCCGTCCTCGTTCGCGTTGGTAGCGCCAGCATACTTGCATTCGTTGTGGCGCTATGGAGCGCTGTCACCATCAGTAGCGGCGCCCTCTTTTTGCCAAGCAACAAGAACAGGAGCTTACACGCCTCCAAGTGATAGAACAGCCTTGCTCTCGCCGTTATTTCCAACTCATGCTGGGACTTTATTGCGAATATATATAGTTTCGTGTTGCGTCACACCAAACAATTTTTTTTTCTAGTAAAACCAAATGCTCGCCATGGCCAGTAGCCTGGCTTGCCTAATATACATCGTTTATTTTATCGGAACTCTGCAAGCCAAATGGGAATTTCGGCGGCGGTGTCTCAGGCAGTGTCGGCGAGGGCGTCCTCGTCGTCGAACTCTCCCTCGTCGTCGGCTGTGGCCTCCTGGTACTGCTGGTACTCGGACACCAGGTCATTCATGTTGGACTCTGCTTCGGTGAATTCCATTTCGTCCATGCCTTCCCCAGTTTACCAGTGCAAGAAGGCCTTGCGGCGGAACATGGCTGCAAATTAAGACGGGCACCACGAATATTAGTTGTTTTTGTAGGCTTTCACGAATTGCAGCGGAACTTATACAGCTAGTTCAATTCTATCCGTACGAATTATTTCCACCAAGTTACCCAGCTGTTCGGATTTTTGTTTCTGCGCCAATAAGTCCAGTTTTCTCCGGCAAAAATTTTGAAAATTGGAAAATTGTAAGACACTGTTAAGGAAATACTGAACGTAATGGTCCATTATTCTGATATGTAGCAAAATCTTCCTTTTAAAGTGTTTCCAGCGATCGCACCGGAACGCTTTTGAAGATAGCGAAAACGTGAATAGAAAAAAAAACTAAGAGACTGCCTCGGGTGATCTGCGGATATATTGATTGTTTTAGTGAAATCTTGCATTATACGAGAAAACTGCGTTCATGAACGGCTTCCCGCTTAAAAATACTTTTGTCCATAATTCCTGAGTATCCGATTTCAAAAAGCGCCTTTCTCGATCATGAGGATCGGATTGAGCGATGGCGTCCAAAAATAGGCCTGCCTAAACTTGCAACACAAGTGGAATAATCCAAGTTTTCTTTTGTATGCTGAGCGGAGGAGCGGATTAGCGTGAGGAGGGAGTGCTCACACACGCTCGCCATCTAAAGGGCGTAACTACATCCGACATTTGCTTTTAGTAAAAATCGATTTTCGGCTCTTTATGGGGTATGTAGATGTTTATCCGGCAACAAAATACTCATTATGTCGAGAAAATTGGATTTAAAAATTTTCCCGCTTCTCGATTCAAACTCGTGACGTCAAGACAAGCGAAATTCGTGACCACCGCTTAGTGAATAGCGATGTAGACTAGCCTCAGGGATCCACGACCAAAAAACAAAAAAGGAAGAAAACTCTTCAAGCACTGTAGTTTGCTTGCAAAAACGGTCGGTGATGGCGGCATCTGTATTTCATTTTTTGACCTTTACCTGGCTAGGGAAGGGGACGGACCTTTGTCCTCGTTTGGGTTGTCCACTGTTCGGGTTAGAGGTGCGCAGGGTTGAATGGGGGAAGTTCTAGAGATTGTGTAGGGTATCTAGGTCTGAGTAGAGTGACTCTAGGTCTGAGGTAGCTCACTCCCCACGGCACGGGAACAAATGCCCATCTCTTTCCCTTTCGCCTAGCCTTAGTGGTAGAAGCTCCGTTTTGTAGTGATAAAAGTGTCTTTCGCAATTAGAACGCTGCTTCATTTCCATACAGGCCAACTTGAATTTGTCCTCAGAGTCTCTTTAAAGGTGGCCGCTTCGTTACCTCTTTATGAGTGATTTTTACGGGCACTGCTAAATTTGTAACGTCGGAAACATTACCCCTCCTTGATACACGGTCTGCACTTGGTGAACAGGGAAATGTCGCGCTTGTCATCTGAGATGTTTAATGAACGGGGTCGTTCCTTGCAGCTTGTGGTTTGTCAGTGAACTGCGCGTACAAAAGTTTTGCCGACACTGTTTGTGACGTCATCTTTGTCACAAAAGAACACCGCATCCAACACACCCCTGTTTTGGTTTAGGTTTTCTGCTTTTTGCTCTTTGATGATTGTTTTACTCACAGTTCTATTAACAACAGATTGCAACGAACAGAGAGGGCTTTAAGCAATATTACGGGAGCGCCACCTTAAGATTAAAAAAAAAATAATAATCCCAAAGTTGCCCTTGAACGATGAAGTAGGCGCTCTATGCAACTGCAGATTGTACGTGTGAACTGCAGGCTGTGCTGTGAGTAGAATGTAATTCGAGCAATTCTGATAAATGACTGACCAGTGAATTGTTCTGAAATGCGCTTGAACAGCTCCTGAATGGCCGTGCTGTTCCCGATGAACGTCGCAGACATCTTGAGGCCACGGGGTGGGATGTCGCAAACGGCGGTCTTGACGTTGTTCGGGATCCACTCGACAAAGTAGCTCGAGTTCTTGTTCTGGACGTTAAGCATCTGTTCGTCGACCTCCTTCATGCTCATGCGGCCGCGGAAGATGGTGGCTACCGTCAGGTAGCGGCCGTGGCGGGGGTCGCAGGCGGCCATCATGTTCTTGGCGTCGAACATCTGCTGCGTCAACTCTGGCACGGTCAGCGCCCTGTACTGTTGGCTGCCTCGGGACGTGAGTGGTGCGAAGCCGGGCATGAAGAAGTGCAGACGCGGGAAGGGCACCATGCTGACAGCCAGTTTGCGCAGGTCAGCGTTCAGCTGGCCGGGAAACCTGCGTGTGTATGGTTACTTAAGTTGCTTTAAGACTGTTTTTTTTTGCGTTAAGCACCGCGAACAAGGGCCTGCAGGCGCCGCGCCATTCATGTCCCCAATTGTGCTACGAAGTTATACACAACACAAGCTATTCCCTCTTCAGGTGTGGTGAAGTAGTTTGCAGGCCTAAGCGCCTGTGGCCATTGTGGGCATCGGGCCATTCTTAGACGGCAGTGATCGGTGCCACTCACTACAGCTTCGCATATAGAGATGTCGAGTGACAGTAATAGACTACGATCCCTGAGAAAAGAAAGCTTCGTCACCTGAGGCATGTTGTGACTCCGGACATTGTGACAGAAACCAGGTGGTTGAGGTCCCCGTATGTGGGAGTGGTGAGCTTCAGGGTTCGGAAGCAGATGTCGTATAGCGCCTCGTTGTCAATGCAGTAGGTTTCGTCGGTGTTCTCCACCAGCTGGTGCACGGACAGGGTGGCGTTGTAGGGCTCGACGACGGTGTCGGAGACCTGCAGTTTTGAATGCGCTTGAATTCGCACTTTCTGTCGACGTGGTGCAAAGCCTACCACATCTATGCACAAGAAAAATTTTCTCATTTTTAAGCACTGTGATTCTTCGATTTCTCGCTACCATTGTCGAGCATTAAAGGGACAAGAAATTATTTTGATGGTCAAATTCTAGGGCAGCGATCAGTAGAAGTGGCCTTTGTCAGTATTAATTCGAGTCAAATTCAAAAGCTCTGCGTGGACCCTACACACACCTCCTTCACGCCCCGACGTCATGCAGATGCGGTGGCGCTGATGTCAGTAGCGCCTTTGGCACGGCAGGCAAAATAGGTTCCGCCTGCCTGTGCCCACCAGCTGCTGCAGCTGCTGTCGGGACTGCGCAACTGCATCATGCCCGCGCCTCGATATGTTTCTCGCTGATAGATACCGCATTAAGGAATGGGCCACGGTAGTAAAGCGCGAAGTCTGGGCCTCGATCGCCGCTTCCAGGCAATGTACTTCGTAGCTGGGGAGTTGCGTTCATTCTCCTGAACATCAGCATAGTACGCTTATAATTGCTTAAGGAAAAAAAAACACAAATGTCTGCGCACGTAATTATCACGTCGAGCCGTTTTGGTGTTCACTGGGCGCTGACAGGCTGAATCACCACCAAGGAATGCGGTCTTTTGTTGATAGCAGATAATGTTTAAACGTGTGTGGAAGTTATACGATCATATAAAGCCGCGTTCATGGCACTTAATATTCACTTCAGACCATTTCTTAATATGGCCGACATAATTACTTGGTCTGTGTAGAAAGAAGTCTGCCAAATTGTGTCGTTTTTGCACGGCCACGTTGGCATGTTTCTGTACGTGTGCTAAAAGCCACGTGCTTTTTCACTGCATCATATGTCATAAGCTGTTTCATGAGGCGGTGCATGATCGCGAAGCTTGTTTGGAAAGAAGCAGCCGCGATCGCATTGCCCGAGTAGATGACGATGATGATGACCTCAGGCTTAATGGCACATACCCACGGCGGGGGATTGGCCAGGGTGCAATGCTGATACAAACGCACTCATGGCCAAGGAGTGGTGTAATTAGATAATTTTGTGACCTAGACTCGAATTTTGATTAAAAATCAAGATTAAAAAAACGGAAATGAAAAAGCAGGGAATTCTCATTCTAGCAGAGGAATCTACCTGATGCAATTATATATTCGTGAATAAAATCGCACACTGGTTTCAATGCATATCCCTTGGCGCTTGCCCCGAAGGAGAGGAGAATCGGAATAAACAGAGCAAGCCCCGGTCGAGCGAGGGGATCTCTAAGTAAGCTGTACGGCGAGAAGTTAACCGCAAAGAGGAAAAAGTGATCTATGGACTCAATTTCGCCAAAGACTCAGAGAGGGTGGTCAGAAATATCCCTGATCGACATAAGTAGAGATTTAGTCGCGGTATTCTGCAGCGCAGTAGGGTCGTGGACACTTCACATTGCCTTGAACTGCACATCCGCGCACTCCAAGGAGATGCCAGGTGTTGAAAATTCGCTGCAGCAAGGAGAGGCTCATGGCTCAAGTAGTGGAGACGCTGGCTGCAGTCAAGTAGACAGTATTAGGGACGAACGGGACAATAGGTCCACCAAGGGCGGACTTTGCAAAAAAATCAACTCTCTCATCAGAAGCAATGCCACAGTGCCCAGGGACCCAGTGAAAGCGTACTTTTGTAATGTGTGGTGGAACAAGAAATTGAAGGGAACGGCTCATAGGAGTATCTCTCGATTTTTCGAGCACTATCAAGACGGAAAGGCTGTCTGAAAGTATAACAACCTGAGAGATATTGCAGGGATTCCTTATTAAGGCCAACTCAATGGCCAGAAACTCGGCGACAAAAATAGGGGTATAGTCAGGAGCCCGAAATGATTAACTCTATTCAAGAGCCCTTGAGTAAATGCCAATGGCTGCTTTTTCATTTTTCTGGGAGGCGTCTGTAAAAACGGCAGTATGGTTAGGGAAATTATCCAGACACTCCTTAATAAGCCCATTTAAAACATTTGCAGGCAGATTCTTAGCATTCCTTGGGAAGTTGTCGTCAAAGGGGACTACAGTATCAGCCCGGCGGTGGTTAACTGGTACTACAGAATTTATTGATACAGAAATTTTTGACAGCAGGGAATTAGTGAACACAACCTGAGGAAGCTTATACCTAGGCCAAAAATTACCAAAGAATATAGATGGGTTCGTTGTAAATATAGGGTTAGCCAATTCAGGAACAGGCTCCAAAGACATTAAAAACGTCCGCACAGTGAGAAGCTGAGCCGCAAATTTAGATCAGGTATCCGCGCCTCCAAGTACAGCGCAGCGTTAGCAACTGATTTAGGCGGACCTAAGCAAAGGCGCAGAGCGCGTCGCTCCATAACAAGCAGGGGTTCAAGCTTGTACCTTGTGCACCCAGAAAAGAGAACAGAGCCAAATTCAAGTACACATGTCTTATACAGAAAGAGCAAAGTGTTCCGACTCATACCAAATTTTTTGTTGCTGATCCTCTCCAACCGGCCAAGGGCACGCTCACCTTTAAAGCACAATGCTTCTAATCAAGTAGGGCATAAGCATCCGCGCGCGAGCACCTATCGCGCTGAATAATGTCCAAGACACACTGTTCATCTTTGGGCAGGTGGGATCGTCAGCTGCGAGATTAGACTTAGAAGTGCAGACGTCTGAAGCATGAGCACCGCCGCAAACGCGGCAGCGCGTTGCCGACTTGCAAGATTTGCCACTCTGACCAAAACGCCAGCAGTTCTTACATATTGTAATGGACGGGGCTGCAGTTTGTCAACACGGTAGACAATGGGCCAGACTTTGATTTCCAATCGGCAAGAGGAGCCCGCAAAAGTTGCTATAACAGACTCAGTTGGAATACGAGAGCCTCCAGCCTCTGTTGCAGCGGTAAACTGAGAGGATGCCCACACCGGCATCATGGAAGTCCAAGAATTTCTTCTGGCGTAGCGGAGGGATACACACCGCGGATTATTCCTTTTACGCGGGCGAGTTGCTCGGGAATAAACGCTTTCACCAGGAGTGAGGCAAAAGAGGTGCACTGCAGCAAGTCTGCAACACAATCCAAATCAGGTGATTTGCACAGAATTCTTCTTTTGGCAAATGGTCGAACCTCGGAAACCTCAAGATATCGAATGGTCGCTGCCTTCAGCTGCTCCTGGATCATATGAGAGCTCTTGATCTTAATTAAACCATCTCCTACAGGGACCAGAGCCACAGGGATAGGCTTGGCAAAAAGAATTTAGGCAAACTGGCGAACCAGGCTACTGGACCTGTGCCCGAGGAAGACATAGCCATGTCCGTAAGCCTAAGAAACATGAAGCCTACATCCAAAAGGGAAAAAACCTGGCCAAATCCCCCACTCGCGGAACGGCCTCACCAGGAGTTTACAGGATCAGCAGCACCAAGACACGCTTCAGCAGCGAGGCCAGATGAAGCGGGAGGCGACATAGAACAGCCGTAGAACAGCGTCGGGTCGTATCAGCACAATGGACACTAAGGGCCGTTGTTGTTGTTGCCTTCGTGACATGGCACATACCCACGACGGGGGATTGGCCAGGGTTCAGTGGGGAGACCCCATAGAACAGGGTAAATGGTGCCAAGCTATTTTGCCTTGGGTGAAATTTACGAGTGATTAAAAAGAAAAGAAGGGCCCTTTCTTCTTCTTTACCGAGTTGTTGTTGTTGTTGTTGTTGTTAGCCTATCAAAAGATGGCACATACCCACACTGGGGGATCGGCCAAGAATCGGGAGGCTATTCACCTGAACGCAGTTAACAAAAAGGAAAAGCACGTGGGAGCATAACACCGGTGAATTTTTCGTCATGAACAGAAAAGGGATGAGTGTTTTGATTTTAAAATTTTAAGAATAATAATAAAGAGAGTGATTAAATATTAATGATTTAGTCAAAATGTAACAATTGATAGAAAAGAAAAGGTTGAAACACTTAGCAAGGCAGTCGGTGAGATTCTATCAGGAAATTTTGAACAGCGGTGCAAACAGATCTGTGGCTGAACCCAAATGTTGTGGCGCCAAATGATAGCAAGAGCGGGCTGCTCAAACTAAGGCCAAGATGCTGCAAGGGCTCCTCCAGCAACCTTTTTCTCAGTGAGTTGAATCGGCGACAATATAGCCAAAAATGTTCAATGGATTCTGGCTCACGGCAAAATGCACAAAGGGGAGAGAGCGCCAAACCCGACTTGTGTAAATAGAAATTTAGAGGGGGGATGCGGCAGCGTAGCCTCGTCAGTGATACTTCAAGCTGCCGAGAGCAACAAATTTTCCTGTTCCAATAATATTTAAGGTGCTCATAATCCGCCGATGTTAAAAGTGATGTGTCTTGCGAGCTTAAAAACGCACGTCGCCGAAATCTAGATGCTGTAATGTAGGCTGTAGCCGGGATGATTGGCAACACGGGGCCGCTGAGGGAAGCCTTTGCGAGATTATCAGCAATCTCATTTACTGTCACACTGCTGTGGCCGGGAACCCATACTAAATGAACAAGACTCAAATGCGGAGGAAGTAGGGATAAGAAAGTTGATAAAATGGGACCGTCAACCTGTGCAGCGAGGGACGAACACAAAGATAAAGAATCAGTAATTACTGCAACTGCTGTAATAGAGGGGTCTAGCTTGCGTAGAGCAAGTACAACTGCTAGAAACTCTGCTTGAAAAATAGGGGTGAAATCTGGAAGGCGCAGAGAAAAGGACCAGTCTAAATGGGAGCAAAATATTCCCACACCTGCTTTTTCATTGCATTGCGATGCATCAGTGGCTATTGCTATATCGGTTGGTAGGGTCCTCAGATGATCTTCTAGAAGGCCATTTAGAATACTCGGTGGCAAAAGTTTTGCATTTTTTGGGAATATGTCGTCGAAAACAATGTGGATAGTGGGCCCATTCCGAAGCGCAGGAAGGATATCATAAATGTTTACATCTAAAGGCTGAAGTAATCTTTGCACAAACACTACCTGAGGGGAATTGAAACGAGACCAGGGGACACCAAAAAAGGAGGTCGGCTGAGAGCAGAAAATGCTTTGGAAACGGTGGAAATGGGATTCATAGATCCTGAGGTAAGTTTGCACAGTTAAAAATTGAAGTCGTGATAAGAGAGACGGAATGCGGGCTTCAAGGTACAGCACATTGATAGCCACACATTTTGGAAGGCCGAGGCACATGCGAAGTGCTTCCCTCTCTAAAAGGACGAGAGGGCGAAGTTTATATGTAGCCGAGCCTGAAAACAACACTGATCCAAATTCTAAAATTGGCCTGACATACATTATGTAGATCATTAATAGCGCATCTCTGCGCATGCCGTACCGGTGATGACATAATCTCCGTAACATGCCCACGGCACGAGCCCCTTTCGCCGCGACATGGTCAATGTGAGGTCGCCAGGTGAGTTTGTTGTCATAAATGACCCCTAGGTATTTTAGGGATTGAACCTGCGGTATTATTTTTAACTGGCAAGTGAGAAAGACCACTACAGGAGTGAATAGAGGGAAAACAAGAGTAGCGCACTTGCCAACATTTAACTTCAGGTGTAATGCGCTCAACCAGTGCTCAAGTGTATTCAAATATGACTGCAACAGACCATACAGAGAATGTATATCCGGCGCAGCAGCAAAAAACGCAATGTCGTCCGCCTAGACGTAAGTGCGTACATGGCGGTGGAGACGAATTTAGCTTAACAGAATATTAAAGAGCACAGGAGAAAGAACAGCTCCTTGCGGTACACCTCGCGTTTGTCTATACCTCTCTGAATGAACACCATTATGGACGCAAAAGAATTCCCTGTTATGAAGAAATGCAGATATCTATGCAACTACATAATCTGGAAATTGAAGAGACTGTAGCCTATGTATCAGGATGGAGTGTTCTACACTGTCGTAAGCTTTGGCGACATCTAACGTAACCAAAGCCGCGACCAGGCGTTGACGACGAGCAAGGAGAATTCTGCTCTCAAGATCAGCATGTACATTCCATATCGAACACCGTAGCCGGAATCCGAGTTGGCACGGGCTGAGTATACTTTTGCGGTCCACAATGGCTGACACCCGAATTAGTAACAACCTTTCTATCAACTTTACCACGTTTGATGTTAAAGAAATTGGCCTAATATTATCCAATTCATAGCCTCCACCCTGATTTTTAAGTAAAGGGATCACCTTGGACAGCTTCCACTCAGAAGGTATCCAAGCGTGTTTGAGAGAGTAGTTTATTAGGTGCAATAAGGAGTTGGGAGACTCTTCAAATAGAATCTTGAGCATCTTTGTGGTAACACTATCAGGGCCAGGAGCAGCAGCTGGCAATCTCTGGACAACTTGTGAAAGCTCTGATAGATTTACTTGTGAGTCATTATCATTTGGTACGACTGGTGCAAACAACAATGGTCGCATAGGTAGTAAAGACGAGAACCGCTTTTGCAGGCCTGCGGCTATTAATTCAACCGCCTGGATAGCTTCCACAGGTGACATAACTAATGACTGAAAATTATGAGAGGACATGAGCTGTTTCCTAGACCGTAGAAAACCGAATAGTGCACGTCGGTTGCCCGCCTTTGAAAGATAATCGAAGTCTTTTGAGTCATATTTTTCCTTTGCGCGAGAAACTGTGCGTTTAAAGGTGGCTGCAATAAATTTATAATCACTCCAGTTATTCGGACATTGGTTATGAAGAAGCTTTTCCATGCTGCCTTCCTCCGCCTGTAATCTCTTGTACAGTCCGCATTCCACCAGTTAGAAGAATTCCCTTTTATTGGCCTCACCAGGAACTCCGACTTTTTACGGCTTTCCTCAATAGCCAGACATATTCTTACTGACTGGTGGACCTCGGCGATGTTAGACCCTGGAGCAAGGGCAGAGCGCAACGCCGTCTGAAATCTGTCATAATTTACATGTGACCGCAACTGAGAAGACGCCGGAGTAACACGACATATGATATCAAAATGAATAGGTATATGATCACTTGAAGTGCCGCTATCAACTGTCGACCAATTCGTTACGCCAATTCCAGGACTAATGAACGTGATATCTAAAACAGATTGAGTGTGTGAGCGAAGATAAGTGGCCGATCCTGAATTTAAGCACATCAGGTTGTGATCAGAAACCCAGTCCCAAAGGCGCTTGCCGCATGAATTAGTCCTAAAACCCCAAGACACATGGTGAGAATTGAAGTCCCCAGCCACGAGAACTGGGTTTTTACAGTTTACGAGTAAAAAATCCAGAGGTCTAACATCCTGGACTCCATTGGGGAAATAACAATTTGCTATTGAAAATGGAGAGCACCGAGGAAGTACAAAGTCTATCGCCAAAATCTCACAGTCAGGAGACATTTGTTGAAGAGATACCACAGCCCTGTGGCAAAATTTTGAAGAGACTAAAGTTAGTAAACCCCCGCCTCTTGACTGGCGGTCTAGGCGAAATGACCGGTAATTTTTGATATGAAAATGTTTGTCAGTTGAAAGCCACGTTTCTTGCAGAATTATGACATCCGGATTAAGCTGCGTAGAAAGGCAGTGTAAATCTGTGGAAGCGGAAAGAATAGAGCGACAGTTCCACTGCAGAACTCGCAACGACGCTATGGTTGCGAAAGTCTAGCAGCAGCAACTGCCTGCTCCAAAATGGTATCCTTGGGTTTAGTGCCAAGCTGCTTCTTCTTTGATTTGGGCTGGGTGCCCTGAGAAGACAACGAATAAGACATGGGGGACCCACTGCGCTTAAGAAGCCGCGCATCAGGCTCCACCATCTCGGAATCATACATTATATCAACATCCCTCGAAGTACCCGAGGTAGGTACAGCGGAAGGGACAGAAGTTTGTTCCTGGGGTTGTGATGCTACTGGAATTTGAGACCGGATAAGAGGAGAGGGAATTGTCGAAAGAGGTGCCAAACTAGCCTGCACGGCATGTGTAATCTGAGTCTCTAGAACATTTGTAAAGCACTCCGACACACTTGCGACAATCTTTTCTACCATTTTAGACATCGAAGCCTCCGCAGCAGCCGCAATTGCCTGGGACAGCGTTGAGTCTAGCATGACACCTTGCCGAGCGGTCACACCGGCATAACCGCGGGCACGTTCTTTGACCTCTGAAATAGCGTCACGGCGCGAACAGCGTTTCCTGTCAATTATTTCCAGAATTTGAATTTCCTGAGCTCGAGAGGGACAATTTGAGTAGTTTGCAGAGTGCGCACCACCGCAAAGGCAACACTTCTCATTCTTCTCAGTGCAGGTGCTTTTTGCGTGACCATCCCCACAGTTGCAACACCTCAAGTTGGATTTGCAACCGCCAGCGCTATGTCCATAACGCCAGCAGTTGTTACACTGCAGAGGCCGAGATGATAATGGGTCTACCCGAAAAATTAGAGGCCATGTCTTGATTTCAGAGGGGCAGGAAGTGCCGGCAAAGGTAGCAATCACTGATTCAGTGGGCATCCGCACGTTGTTTACATCCCGGCTACAGCGGTGCACAGCAACAACACCTGCAGCCGACAGAAGCTCAAGAGTCTCTGCCGGAGACAGGGAAGAGTCTACACCTCGTACAATACCTTTCGTGCACGCCAGATGAAAAGGGATGAAAGAACTTACCCGAAGGGAGGCAAAGGATGAGGAGTTTAGTAAATCTCTTACACAGGCGAGGTCTGGCGATCTGCACAGAATCCCACCACGTCCAAACTGGCGAACCTCTGAGATTGACTCATAATGAGAAGTAGTCGACTGGAGAGCAGCCCGAACAGCACCAGGGTTGTTCATCCTGATAGCACCACCATCCTTAGGCACCAGCGCGACAGGGATACTGCCGACACCACTGCGCAAAAAAGCTTCCAACGGTAGGAGATCAGTTGACAGAGAAGCCGACCAGAGGGAACTCCCCTGGCCGGGAGACTGGGTGGACATAGTCCGGGCTTACTGCCTTACCGCGCAAAGACGCAGAGAGAAAATGCCACAATCAGCCACCCGAAACTTAACCGATCGTTCCCAGCAGAGCAGAGCCGTCGGGGTAGCGATGAACAGGACGAACGCCACTGGGTCGAACGATGTTCTCCTAACAGAGCCAAGCTGGTCGTCTCACGGTGGCCAAGAGGTGCCGAGAGGCCGAGCGAATCTTCTTCTTCTTCTTCTTCTTCACCCCAGGTATATGGCCGAGTTGCAGCGTGCTTTTGTCTTCGTTTTTGCCATCGCATTACAACGGCCTCCAAAGTATCTCATAAAGCTAGCGCAAATAGATGAGAGCACACGAAGCTGCGTCCAGCACACGTAGTTGCAGGCGAGTGGAATTTTTCGGCTTGAGCCCCTGCGTCTTTCAATCAGACTCCTGCGTTGCTAGGAAAATGTTTCGGTTTGGTTTGGTTTGGTTTATGGAGTTTTAACTTTCCAAAGCGACCCAGGCTATGAGGGACGCCGTAGTGGAGCACCCCGGGAATTTCGACCACCTGGGGTTCTTTAACATACACTGATATCGCACAGTACACGGGCCTCTAGAATTTCGCCTCCATCGAAATTCGACCGCCGCCGCGGCCGAGGTCGAACCCACGTGTTTGGGGTTAGCAGCCGAGCGCCATAACCACTGAGCCACCGCGGCGGCTATGCAAACGTTTCATTTAGGGGGTACACTAACAGAAACTGTCGGGTGAAACAATGCAGCGAGATTGAGAGGAGACGGGGAAATTGAAAGTATTTTCGTTATTTATGCATGAGATGTAACCAAATTTGGCACAACTGTGAACTTTTTATGCTAATTTCAGTGCTGTGCTTTACTTTCAGCTGGCTGGTACAGATGTTGGGTTATTATAATTAACACCGTCGTCAAGTCATCGAGTGTGGAATAATTAAGTAGAAAGTGCACAAATGTTTTATGCCAACATGTTCACAAAGCCCTGCTTTGTGTGATGACGCTACTGTTCTTTTTTTTATGCAAAGTACGTATGCAAACAAAAGTTAAACTCTAGCATGCATATTTACGTGAACACATTTCTTAGAAAAATAACTTCAACATGCTACTGCACGTGTACAAAAAATTGTCAGATTTATTACACTACTCAATCTCTCAGGACCGCGGTGGTTCAGCGGTTATGGCGCTCAGCTGGTGACCCCAAAGACGTGGGTTCGATCCCAGCCGCCGCGGTCGAATTTCGATGGAGGCGAAATTCTAGAGGTCCGTGTACTGCGCGATGTCAGCGCACGTTAAATAAATAAGCCCAGGGGGTCGAAATTTCTGGAGCCCTTCAGTACGGCGTCCCTCATAGCCTGAGTTGCTTTGGGACGTTAAACCTTCATAAACAAAACCATAAATAAATCAACGTCTCAGGATTCATTCGCAGCAAATAGAATCATTCTATTTTTATTCGTTACGAAATTACGAAGGGATGAGTGATGCCAATCGTAGAAAACGTGAAAGCTGAGAAAACCAACCTTAAAGTTTATTCTCTCGTTGGCTTCGTTCACCCTCGTAGCTTTTTCTTTTGGTCAAAGAAATGAGGCACTGCAATAAATGGAACCTCTGATCTTCTGATCATTCCGCTTCCAAGTGATACTAAGATAGTGGTGCACCTTCGTCGGAAACCCGTGGAATTCGCGATGCGCCGAGGCCACCAGAAGAGCGATTCGCTCAATCTTCGACGCCCACACATCTAAAAAGCGTAATTTTCTAAATTTCTACTGCACAAAAAAATTGCGATCAGTTTGGCCATTTTAATAAGGTGACAAATCGGCCTCGTTGGTGCATGATCTTGTGGCGAAAAGCAGCGCTTACACGCGACAGAGGAGACTGGAGACACGACGCTGTCCCCACTTGCCTCGCTGCGCGGCACGTGTGTCAAGTGACGGTGAGCGCACGTCTGCTCCGCCGAAACAACGCCAGAGCTTCTCCTCACTGCTATCCCGAAGTGGAATTATTCCGGCTTGTACAGAGCGTCAAAAAGTGGTTATGTTATTCCACGTCTAGCGTAGAAATCAACGGCAGCAACGCTTTCTGTTCGCAATTGATCATATATACAACACACAGTGCCAAACAATATCTCTGAATAGGCTGTACGTGGTCAACGCGAGCCTGTGCACTTCGAGAAATTACGAAGTTCAAAGCATTAACAGCATCAACCACTTGGTGATTCGCAGAAACCGACAACGCGCCTACAAGCCTACCGCGAGCCCGCTAGCGACTGCAGTGACACCTTGTTTGTTTGCAAACATGCAGCAGGTCTGCGGGAATACGGTGGCCGCAGCTGGCAAAAGACAGGGTTAATAGGAGAGACATGGGAGAGGCCTTTGCCCTGCAGTGGGCCTAGTCAGGCTTATGGTGATGATGATGGTGCAGCATGTCTATAATTTACAATTTCTATTTAAATCGCTGCTCGCACTGACTCGCAGTCTGCTAGGGCGACAGCTCACCTCGCATTCTTTGCCTTAGCACACTAAGCCGCTCCTCAGTCACTGGGCAGCCTGACGCCCACTGCCCATTGGGCATGCTCAGGTGGCGTGGGCGGGATTGCGCAGCCCCGACCTGTTTTCTGTTAGCACGAAAGCAATCCTAGCCAACCCCTAACGATTTCGACGATGTCTCACGCGGAGAAAATGAAGACTCAGCCAGACTCAGTAAGGAAATGGGTGTGCATGGCAATGAAGCTCAATTCTGGGGATGGTCCTGCAGGGTAAGGACAGCAACACATGGTATGGCACATGATGGTGTATATTGTGTATGGGGGTTTAACGTCCCAAAGCGACTCAGGCTATGAGGGACGCCGTAGTGAAGGGCTCCGGAGATTTCGACCACCTCGGGTTCTTTAACGTGCACTGGCATCGCACAGTGCACGGACCTCTAGAATTTCGCCTCCATCGAAATTCGACCGCCGCGGCCGGGATCGAACCCGCGTCTTTCGGGCCAGCAGCCGAGCGCCATAACCACTCAGCCACTACGGCGGCCCTGATATGGCACATGAAGAATGTCCCAAACATGGTTAGGACGCCCGAAATTTGCCCTTCGAATGACCTTGACCGAATTCGACTGCCGGTGAATCTGGCTGTGCTCAGGTGGAAGACAGGCTTCACCTCGTCTCGAAATGGAATTGGCCCACCTCCAAAAATAAGAGTTGGCCCACCCCCTAAAATTTGAAAATTGACCTACATTCGGGACCGACATGCGACACCCCCAGAATGGGTTTGGCCCACCCTCAAAATTTGGGAGGCCCACCATGCTTTCGCGCACTATTTCGTGCTTAGCAATGATAAACCGCTAGCCATTTTTTTTTCGGCACGTCGTTGTGTAAGAGTTGAGGGAAGCTAAGAAGCATCATTTTTAATCGCCGATATCTTCGGTGTTAAAGGGCTGTAGACACCAAAAATTTGCTCGCATGTTTTCTGCTTTCAAATGATGCTTTAGAGATTAGAATACATGTATCGCCGCGTTGTTTTCGCCTACGACCTATAAATAATATATAATTGAATTTCTTCTTTCATGCTGTTTCGGTTTCATCAACCGAACGATGGCTGTGACGTGTAGTTGGACTTGGAGTATCGTGAGGCAGGAAAAAAACGGCAGTATGACTGCTGATACGTCGTTTGTTTTCATTCCAGCTCTTGAAGCAGGCTTGTTTAAGCGTTACAGTGAATTAAAACTACGTGTCAGCGTTTATATTGCAGTTTTTTTCGTGCCTCACATGATCTAAAGTCGAACTACATGCCACAACCATCGTTCGGTTGATGAAACCGAAACAGCATGAGGGAAGGAATTCAGTACTCAGTGATTTAGCGGTTGTATGCGAATACCAGACGATGATCCATGTATTATAATGCCTAAAGCATCATATGGAAGAATAAAACGCGTAACTAAATTTACATGTCTGTAGTCTTTTAATGAAGCTAGCTTATAATTTTTTTTGCTGTTCGGTGACGAGTGATGGAATAGCGATCGCTCGTGCGCTTTTCCTAACCTCAGTATATACCATTTCATGGTCCCTTTAAGGTCACAGCCGTCGTGCGCTTGCACTCTGCAGCTGTTTTCGCGCCATTCGTTTGGCAGCAGCGGTGGGTGACGTAAAGTCTCGCATCTTCACGCGCGAGTGCGGTGTTCGATACCACCGTAGTAGGTAGACATCAAGAAAGAAAGAAGCTCGCTGAGGTCACCACATGCGGACGTGGTGAAGCCTTCATATCTGACGGCAGTTTAATAATAATAATAATAATAATAATAATAATAATAATAATAATAATAATAATTGGTTTTTCTGGGGAAAGGAAATGGCGCAGTATCTGTCTCATATATCATTGGACACGTGAACCGCGCCGTAAGGGAAGGGATGAGGGAGGGAGTGAAAGAAGAAAGAGGTGCCGTAGTGGAGGGCTCCGGCATAATTTCGACCACCTGGGGATCTTTAACGTGCACTGACATCGCACAGCACACGGGCGGCTTAGCGTTTTTCCTCCACAAAAGTTTGCGTCTCGCTGGTATTGACGCTGTCCTGGCTTAAGACACGTGCCGGCGGCGCGGAAGCTGTCACGACGAATGCTCACCTTGGGGGAGGGCATGACGCTGAAGGTGTTCATGATGCGGTCCGGGTACTCCTCCCGGATCTTCGAGATGAGCAGCGTGCCCATGCCGGAGCCGGTGCCTCCGCCCAGGGAATGGGCCAGCTGGAAGCCCTGCAGGCAGTCGCAGCTCTCGGCCACCTTGCGCACCACGTCCAGCACGGAGTCCACCAACTCGGCGCCCTCAGTGTAGTGGCCCTTGGCCCAGTTGTTGCCGGCGCCGCTCTGGCCTGCGAAAGTTACCGCGCATATGTACGCCACCTGCATATCCCCGCGCTGCTGGGAGCCGCTGTTTTGAGCCAATAAGCGTTGACCAAAAAGGTAGCCGCTAAGGCGCTTTGCGCTGAAACCTTTCCTGTTTCTACGCGAGTTTTTCTTCAGTCGCATGATAGTGAAGCGGTCTTCAGATCAAATTCGCCGACCTTATAAAATAACTTTTCATATTTCAAGATGGAAACTCAGCGCTCAGGAACGTATGTCAGGCGCATAAGGCAGCAAGCTTCGTGTTGCAATGGTCGCCTCAGTTGCTGTTCACTTGCATTTTGTACGCAGCGAATTTTCCACCGAAAGAGTGGAAACAGCCAAGATTATACAGCCGACTATGAATGCCGATTCTGAGCACAGGTACGAGCAAATCGAGTTACCTTTGTTAACCCTAAGCTGTGGCTGAACCTAACGAACACTACGATGGGCTAAGAGCAGCTGCTGCAAGAAACTTCCGGCTAGGGACGGCTAGAATTAAGCCCGGCTCCCCACGAACCTTTGCGCACACACGTGCAGCTGATGACGTTGAGCTGAACTTGATCAGTACATGCTAAAACAGCAACGGAGATATGAAGCTAAAAGAGACGCTTAGCGAATATGAAATTGTCGGGCCTGAACAGTTGACCGAAAGGTCCCGATCTGACGGAGTCCATGGTTCCTGGCTCCAAGTCGAGGAGGATGGCACGGGGAACATACTTGCCGCCTGAAAAATACAAACCAGGTTTTTTTTTCTTTACAGCCGTCAGTATTTTACTACCGTTGCGTGAACTGGAACATTGCCAGCGAGTCTGCCACGCAGTTTCTAATGCTGAACGCATGCGGAGCAGACGAGCGCCATCGAACAGGGAACTGTGGGTTCGCCACATGGGGCATGTCTGCATGCGCATAAAGGCACATAGACATAATGGCGAAAACATTTCGATGCCGCTGCGTTACACGACAGAGCAGAACGTTTTCGAGCGCTCATGCACCATTGGGAGTGCGTTTGTGATGCTATCATCATGATCAGCATTCGCAGCCCCTTTGATAAAACTTACGTTTGCACAGTAGGTGTGCTATTAGAACACATACGGTATTCGTCCGTCATGCTTCTCGTCAAAATTTTCAATGAGGAAATAGTATGTGTCGAAAGAAATGTGCCAAAAAAACAACTATAGACTGTTAAAACTCAAGAATGTAGCGGCGAATGCTCTTCTTAAAGCCCCTCCAGCCAGTCGCTTCGGTCGGTTTTCATGAGGCAGGGGCTAAGCACGAAAAGGAAAGAGTACGGCGTTTGTACCCGTGCCGTGTGGAGTGCGTTCTTCGTTATTCGGGTTATGAGAGCGGAGTAGTTAAATGGGGAGTTGAAAAGACGGTGCGGTGTTGCTAGGGCTGAGGACGTGTCCCTTTCCTGCCTAGCTGCTGCTGCAGAGCCAAACGCCTTTAGCTGCACGGAGTAAATTGGACCACCCAGGGTTCTTTAACATACACTGACATCGCACAGCACATGGGTCTTTTCCATTTCGCATCCACCGAAACGCGGCCGTCGCGGCTGGAATTGAACCTGCGTCCTCGATTCCAACAGCCGATCGCACTAACCACTGAGCCACCACGGCGGGGTTTCAAATTCGCCATCATTTACGTTACTCGCTTGCCCAGTATTGCCCCCTCGCGGACGAGAATCTACAGGTGCCGAGAACACGCGCAAGTCAAGCAAGAGCATTTCGTTAATGAGGGCAAGCTAAAGCAAAAAAAAAAAGAAAATTCAGCCAATCGCTGAATGGTACCTGCGCCATCACGTCACCTCTGCCGCAAGAAACGATCAAGAGAAATAAGCTATCGGCATGCCTTTTTGTTTTTGTTCTTTTGGCGCGAAAAACGTTTAAACATGGATAAATGCTTAGAAGAGAACACAAGGTGCGAGACGCCTATCATCTCCAAATTCAGATAAGCATACAGTGGTAGAGGTGCGGTCTAGTTGGCTCTTCATATCTTAAAACGGCGAAAAGGACGCGGACAATGATAAAAGTGGACGCATACTGCTGAGTTTGTGTCCACTCCCTTCATTGTCCGCGTCCGTTGCGCTGTTTTCAGATAAGCAGACGCATGTATCCAACAAAGGCGGCCGTGCCTGACGGCTGCTGCGTCGCATGCACACATGTTGCGACAGTTCGCAGGTCATGGCGTCCGTGGCCTTAGTGCGCGCGAACAATGTTACGGTGATCCCTGATACAGCATATAGATTTGCCGTTTAAAATGTCGAGGACGAATTCCGCTGACATTCACAAGTTCCCGCCAAGAAATGAACGAAACCGTACGCGTGTGACCATATTCCGGCCACGGGTGCATCGGCCTAGGAAGTTTTGCAACAGGTGGTACATTTACATGCACCTCATTTCTTGCACCTCATTTCAGAACTGCCTCCAGTCACATCCAGTCCAATTTTAACAAAGTTGGCTGCGAGTAATCTAAATAAAAGGGATCGGACTCCTGGTGGAAGGAAGTCAGAAATGAAACAAATATTTATGTATAAAAACGAGATGAGGACGTCCCGTCCCCAAAAAGTGCACTCATTGGTTTCGCGAAATCGGAGTTCCTGTTCAAAAATCGCAGTGAGGGCCTGGTAGCATACAGCATATGCCCCGTATACACAGGACGTACTGGGTTCGAATGTCAGCACCGCCGGTGATTCAACAGTTTTTTAATGGTCACAAAAGCATCTTTCGACAAGATGCTCGGCTTCTTCAGGCCGCCACCGGGTTTCTGATAATACCGTCACTTCGAGGGGTAAATCAATTACTGCACGTTTTTTGGTAGCTATGGGCAGCTGCAGCTCGTTCCACGCATTTCCTATTGGTTGTATATTTCTACAACCTCTGGCGAGCGGTGAGGATCCTACTGTTGCGGCGTTCCCCAACACTGCAGATCATCGCCTCTGCAGATAATTCGTGCCCCGCGGTCCAGAACGACACCTCGGAAATTTCCCAAAAGTAACATTGGCGCCAAACACCATACGGAACTTCTGTGTAATGGCGAGGGCCCACATCGTCAGCGCAGGCGAGAACACGAACCGCGTTTGCTCGTTTTTACGGCCGCGATGGGCATCTAGCCCCATGCGTGCCCACGAATAGCCGTGCGAGTGGCTCCGGAACTCCCGACGGAGGCTGCAGAGGAAAATTGAAACCATATGCGCGAAGGCAATGCCCTGGCTCGCTCTTGTGCGAGAGGGTCGCGCGGCGGCACGAGAAGGTGATTTTTACGGCTACCGGAAGTGTGCCCATGACGTCGTGGCTGCCGTGGCTCCAGCGAATGAGAGTGTGTGGTGGCCTGGCGACGTCATGGTACAGTGACGTCTTTGTTCCACGATTTTAGTTCCAAAATTGGTCACTGCGAGTACACCAATCGGCCCGCGAATTTTGAAAAACACGGTTTTTAAAAGTTCATAATAAATTGCTGGCTCAGTTCTGAAGACTCATACTTGGTGTGAATGCTTCTTAGCATCATTTCTAAGCATTGAAAACATTTACAAGTGACTTTTTATTCATTGCATAGTCCCTTTAATGCCTTCATACAATATCAGGCGACTGGGTAGCGAGGTGGATCTACAATAAACGTTTTTCCTAGAACTCTCGTCCGGGAAACTTTTGTTCCCAGTAGTAAACTGGTAACCAAAAAGTTAACTTTAGTAAGTAAAAAATTACAGTGATATTTTTTGCAGCTAGCGCATGCTAACATGGAGTGTTGGACCAGGCTTGTGGCGTGCGAGAAAAAAGCATACTTTTTGACGTGCCCATTCAAGCATGTCACAAGGTCGCCAAACTCTGGCAGCGATTCGATAACCAGTTGTTGAACAACATTCCTCTGGTTTTTGTGTTGGAGAAACATTGTGGCATTTTCTGGTTGTAATAGCTTTTTTTGCAATTACCCCGGTGTGCATCACGACAGTGACGACACATGCACTTGGGAATTCCAGCCTGCCTCGATTCAAGCTATAGATACCAAAGAGTGAACATCGGCATCATCATGTTCTGTTGTTTCGCAGTCCATAACAAGCTGCTCTCGGCAGAAATCGCAGTTCAAGGCTTTCATTACAGAATGAGCACAAAAGCACCTACATAGCCAAACACAGGCGCGCGTGAACTCAAACTGTTCAGACCTTCTGTAAACTCAGCAATTTTGAAGGAATGTGCAGCACTTGACAAACAACCGACCTCATCGTCGCTGAAGTCACCGGCGCACATCACAGGAAGCGTGCCTTGGAGGCGAATTCTGCCTTCGCACTCGTGAAGCTGTCGGATGCTGATGTGGTAGTTACCGCCAGCCATTTGTCTGTACTGAAGAAACCTCTTCTCTAGGCCGTCTGTTTGCACTTTTCCGAGTAGCACGTACTTAAAACCGAGCTCATAGACGCAATACTTTGAGAATTCAAGTAGAGCATATGCTGAATGCCACAGAGCATTAAAAGTTTTCTTTGTGGCGTGCAATTCTCGTGTTTATAAAATTTCCATACGTCAAGCCAGATTTTGAAGGCTTTCAAAAAGGATAGCTTAGGGTCATCATTCAACGATGAAATTGGCTCTTCGTATACGTCGCGATAGTGATAGCCCTTGTGTGGCATCTTCACATTAACTACCATCCACCAATGAATAATTATTCTGATGAAGTTGGCAGTTTCTTTCGCACGTGAAAGTACAGGAAAATCGCAGTGCATGTCGAAGGCTTCAGCCACAAAGATGTTGAAAACCTGTAAGGCTAGTTTAACATTTTGCCTTTGTAAATTGCTTGGGTTTAAAGCCTTCGAAGGCAGCCTATAACTGTACTTCAAGAGCTGAGAAGATTCAAGTTTGTGAAGCTTTCTGAGATCCTTGAATGATGCCCACTGTATAATGTCAGGGTGGACGGAATTGTCAGTGAGGTTAAACATAGGAAAATAAAAGTTGGCTTTAGGATTTCTTTAGTTAAGCCAATTATTTCTAGCACACTTTAACAGTTACACAGCGTCAATGATGTAAAACATGGGTCGCGTTGCATCGTCTAGATGTGGGTAAATAATCCTCACCTTATGCGGCATCGTAAAGTCCATAAATGGCTGAGCGTGAATCTCGTCTGCCATTAAAGTAACAGCACTCTCATGCGATTTCAATTTATTAAACCTCTGGCCAATGTATTTAAGAAAATTCTGATCACCTGATTCGTTATCAGGTGATAGGTGGAAAGAGGAGCAGATGTTTCTAATGGTACTCGGATGCGGCAAAGTCAAACAACCAGAGCCCCTCAAAAACTTGTATGCATGAGGAGATATAGTATGCAGATGCAAGCAAGCACCATTGTTTGAGATGAGTACTGCAGTCACTCTCAAGCAACAACACTTGTTCCCTCAGAAGTTTAACAGAGTCCTTTCTGTTTTTGCGGACGCTTTCCTTAATCTTTTCCATGAGGTTTACTATCAGGTCAGTAAGGCCATCAGATGAACCTTTGTCGTCAGAAATCTGCTGTAGCTTATTTAATATGTCAAGTAGGACATTGATGTCACCGATTTCGTCAGGCACGACAAAATCTCCTAAACGTTTCACTGAGTTGCCGTGAAAACACGCCGTGATACGAAGATATGCGAAAACAGTAACAGAACACTGTAGGACCAGCGCACTCTCATTTGCAATATTCAAGAACATGCTACAGTTTGGGTGATTAATAATAGTCCATTCAACCGGGACACACTTGACGTTTAAGCGCTCCATCATTTCATGCAGAGATGAAAATTTGCACTGCATTTGTTCTTGTCGACAGCAGGCTGCTGACACTTCAATAGCACGAGCGAGACATTTGCCTCCCGGCGCATTTTTTCGGCATCTGGGGAGCTCCTTGCTGGCACGGCATCTTTCTTTGACAGGTACGAGGGACAGCCAGGGAATTAGGATGGCACTGACCCAAGACGCAGGTGTGGCACTTTTAGAGGGACTTCGAACACCTTTCCTGTCCGGGGATTGGTGTACGATGAGGTATGTTCAAGGCAGGATGCATGGAAGTGTAAGGCGCACACCTGTTTTACAATAGCAAAAGTACGACGCACCACATTACCAATGCAGTACAATCTAATATCGAGGTGAAGCTTAATTTTTGTCATGGCTCCCTTAAATACTGTTCATTTGTGGCAACAGTAGAGAAAATGACTTCGTACCTTGTTGTTGGCAGTAGGCACAAAATCCTTTCGGGGAATCGCACTGAGCCACTTGTAAAGCTGTTCATCCTTTGGCAAAGGAAACACTTGAACCTTGTTCCCCGTCTTGTAGTTGCTTGAGCACATAGGTACACAATACTTGTTAGGCATGTCGAAGCCCGCATGTCGCAGAACGGGCGCAAGGAAAACAGCACTGAAGCGACCACGAGGCGACTGGCTCGACGAACTAGCTGCGTGTAACAAGAGGGGAAAAATGAGCCGGGAGGCGACGGGACTTAAAGGCCGGTATGGAGAACCGGAGGCAGCCGCAGGCAATGGCAATGCCCAGGTAGGACGGTGGGTGCTGACGTCGCTAGAGAGGGCACAGGCCTTGAAAAGTTTATCAGGCGTTGGCATAGGTGCGTCGCTCGCATGAAGGTGCTTCACCAGCATAGTGTCTCGTCTATAGTTGTCGCTGGAGTATTAATGTAGAAATTGCACTGATTAAATCAAATACAACAAACTAATCACAACGGAAACAACCGGACATGAGCATCTGACGGCCACAAGGGTCAGGTACCACATGGTGCTACTGCGTCGCGGATTGTTTCAACACTGCATCGTTCTAGTCATTTCCAGATCGGTGTCTCACAAGCTCTTATGCTGCTGATTACGTCTTTCATGGCGCCGACAAGAATGACTGACTGCGACAGAATCACACCAAACAGCTAGCCCACTTGGGCATGTGCCGCCCTAGCAGCGTTAAGAAAATCTTTTCCCACGAACACCTGTTCAACTACTCAGTGTTCCCATGCTTGCCTGCAGTGCAAACCTCACTTAAGAACAAGGACTATAGGTTTCGCGTGGCTACAGTGTCGGCAGTATCGTGCTCTGCGGTGAAGAGGCGTTAAGAGACGACGCAACTTACGGCCCGAGAGCTCAACTTTAAAAATTATTTCCTCGCTTTAAACAAAAATTACCTCAATAAAAACTTCAGAAATGGAAGGCAATAAGCTGTTTTACGTAATCCGCTATTGTTTGTAATTTTACTTGGACCACCTCAGGGTGAAATTAACGAGCGTTTTGGCTCAAAATTCACTTTTTGCAACTAGATTTTTTCCTTCTGCATCCGCAGTTTCATCACCTGTAAAATTTATTATAGGTACTGGACATCTACTAGAACAAAACGGCTATTCCAGAATTTCCGAGAGAAAGTTCATATTTAAAACAAAAAATATCAAAAATGACACATTTTCATACTTTTTTCGATTAAAAAAATATTTATGCCGTGTAAAGCAGCATGCTCCGAATTGTATCGAAAGACAGAATCTGTGCAAATGTCAATGAAAAACTTTTTGGAGTGTTTTCTAAATATTTGATTATTTAGCAGTGCCTGTTTTCTCATTTTTTCTGAATATTCAATCTTCCCTCACTTCACGAATAAATTTTTTAGGCAAAAATGCTTCAGGCTTTCATTACGCACAATACGATGTTTCCACGAATTTTTTGAACAAATTGGAGATGGTCGAGCGCAACGCCTGGGATGTTTGGCGTGGAATGATTCAGGTAGAACTATGTGAGTATGACGTCAGGGGACGAACAGGCGGCATAGTTTCGGTTTCTCGAATCTAAGAAGGCGGCCATTAAAATTGGTTGTGCCCTCCCATGTATATTTTGAACCCATTGGAAGGCCAGTTGGAGCGTCCAATTGTAATGCCGGCCCACACAAAACAAATTGTTTGCTTCCAATCGTAAAATATCCCATTATTTACTTGGAACCAATTGCAAGCTTCAAATGGAATAGGAGGGGCATTCCAACTGGAACACTTATAGAAAGGTTAACCGCTGGCTTCCTAATCAAGTGGCAGCTCCAAGTAGGCCGCAGGCGAGCATGCATGACACACAAACCATAGGCATAAACGTTGCGGCAGTTCCTGTCCCTATGGTGTCCGAGGTGTCCTAGTCCTCCCAGGTTCGGAGAGGCACCAGCCCGGCGGGGGGAAGGGACGCCGGGCATGACGGGAGGATGTGTGCAAGAGTGGCCTTGGGGCGGGAGCACAAGGTGCATATGGGGGTACCGGCTTAAATTTATAGAGATGGGCTGGTGTAAGTAGCGTGTGCGTCTGCAGGGGACGCCAGACTGATTTCTTTGCGGTAGTAAGGGATGGGTGGGGTGGCGGGAGATGAGGGCACTCAGCGCGGGAGTTTGTGGTGAGCTCAGCAAGCGAGTGCATACGCTCCTTCGAGAAATTCCCCACGAGGTCCGCCTGTGCCCGACATCTAGACTCTCGGGCTAAGCAGTCGGCGGCCTCGTTGCTGGGATTTCCCAAGTGCGCAAGCATTCAGATGAGCTCAGCGTGTTAGAATAGGTGGGGGGGTGCACCAGGGATTGTGCAGGGTGGTGAACCCTGTTCCTGGCATAGTTTAGAATGGCTGTTTTTGACTCACTGATGATGTAACCGACATTTGTGCATGCCAGAGCAATAGCGGTCTTCTCGGCTCCCTCAGGGGTGGTGCCTGAAGGAAGCTCGAAAGTTAGGGAGGCTATGTGGGGGTTGCGGACAACCGCAGTGGCTCCATGCTCATCGCAGGTGGCATCCACCCAAACGCATCCCCATACCATTTATGTCGCGCTGCCTCGCGCGCCTTTCTCCGACCTTGATTACGGTGGGGGTGCATGTTCCTCGGTAATGGTTTGACATGGATCGAAGTGCAGATCTGGGTAGGGAGTGTTCTTAGTGATGTATTGTTTGCGGAGATAGTGATGCAGGCCTATTGCTGATTGAGTATGTGTCGTCCGGCAGCACTTAATCAAAGGTTCTGGGCTTGTATGTGGACCTCTCGAAGTTCTTGTAATGTTATGGACTCCGCGTTCGAGCAGTCTCTTAATTACAGGGAAGCTCACTTGTGGCGTGCACCGTAGCGGTGCCCTAGCGCATGCCATCCGCCTTGTTTGCGGGAGGTGCGGGATTCGACCCCCTGCCGCCCCGTACCCATCGGTCTCTAATGTTCCCCTGGCCTGGTGCTCAGATTCTGTGAGATGAGATGATTGGGAAATTGGTCTTGACCCTACCGCGTGTACGTCACCGCGAACACCCAATAGCCGTTCGAGCACGCTCCGCACAGGTGCTGGTGGAGTGTCTGCACCGTGGTGTAAGAATATTTTCTTACACCATGGTCTACACTCAATCGCGAAAGCGTTCAACAGCTGCGCCGGTCAAACGCATTTATGAGAAAACAACCGTTGAAGCATTTAATCCAACTCTGTTCTGATGGTCCACCGGTACCGGGCGTGGATAGGGGTCACTCTTGGAGAGGGCGGTTGGGGGGGGGGGGGCGGGGGGAGGTCCGTTTGAACCATGCATTTCTTCGACTTTTTTTTGTAAAACTAAATTGAGTTCAGCATGGTTTTCCTGTATAAAATTTCCTCTCGCTTTGAGGATTGGGGGCGAACATCCTCCACCCCCTCCCAATATCAGTATACGAGCACATGGTGCAACCACCGCGCTTCGTGCCGCACGTCGCGGAGATTTCACCTACGGTTAAATTGATGATCAGCTGCTAATTGTATATAACATGCAACTTCTCCGAGGCTTCTTTAAGCCGTCCTCGTTCGCGTTGGTAGCGCCAGCATACTTGCATTCGTTGTGGCGCTATGGAGCGCTGTCACCATCAGTAGCGGCGCCCTCTTTTTGCCAAGCAACAAGAACAGGAGCTTACACGCCTCCAAGTGATAGAACAGCCTTGCTCTCGCCGTTATTTCCAACTCATGCTGGGACTTTATTGCGAATATATATCGTTTCGTGTTGCGTCACACCAAACAATTTTTTTTTCTAGTAAAACCAAATGCTCGCCATGGCCAGTAGCCTGGCTTGCCTAATATACATCGTTTATTTAATCGGAACTCTGCAAGCCAAATGGGAATTTCGGTGGCGGTGTCACAGGCAGTGTCGGCGAGGGCGTCCTCGTCGTCGAACTCTCCCTCGTCGTCGGCTGTGGCCTCCTGGTACTGCTGGTACTCGGACACCAGGTCATTCATGTTGGACTCTGCTTCGGTGAATTCCATTTCGTCCATGCCTTCCCCAGTTTACCAGTGCAAGAAGGCCTTGCGGCGGAACATGGCTGCAAATTAAGACGGGCACCACGAATATTAGTTGTTTTTGTAGGCTTTCACGAATTGCAGCGGAATTTATACAGCTAGTTAAATTCTATCCGTACGAATTATTTCCACCAAGTTACCCAGCTGTTCGGATTTTTGTTTCTGCGCCACCCAGCCCAGCTTTCTCCGGCAAAAATTTTGAAAATTGGAAAATTGTAAGACACTGTTAAGGAAATATTGAAGGTAATGGTCCATTATTCTGATATGTAGCAAAATCTTCCTTTTAAAGTGTTTCTTGCGATCGCACCGGAACGTTTTTGAAGATAGCGAAAACGTGAATAGAAAAAAAACTAAGAGACTGCCTCGGGTGATCTGCGGATATATTGATTGTTTTAGTGAAATCTTGCATTATACGAGAAAACTGCGTTCATGAACGGCTTCCCGCTTAAAAATACTTTTGTCCATAATTCCTGAGTATCCGATTTCAAAAAGCGCCTTTCTCGATCATGAGGATCGGATTGAGCGATGGCGTCCAAAAATAGGCCTGCCTAAACTTGCAACAGAAGTGGAATAATCCAAGTTTTCTTTTGTATGCTGAGCGGCGGAGCGGATTAGCGTGAGGAGGGAGTGCTCACACACGCTCGCCATCTAAAGGGCGTAACTACATCCGACATTTGCTTTTAGTAAAAATCGATTTTCGGCTCTTTATGGGGTATGTAGATGTTTATCCGGCAACAAAATACGCATTATGTCGAGAAAATTGGATTTAAAAATTTTCCCGCTTCTCGATTCAAACTCGTGACGTCAAGACAAGAGAAATTCGTGACCACCGCTTAGTGAATAGCGATGTAGACTAGCCTCAGGGATCCACGACCAAAAAACAAAAAAGGAAGAAAACTCTTCAAGCACTGTAGTTTGCTTGCAAAAACGGTCGGTGATGGCGACATCTGTATTTCATTTTTTGACCTTTACCTGGCTAGGGAAGGGGACGGACCTTTGTCCCCGTTTGGGTTGTCCACTCTTCGGGTTAGAGGTGCGCAGGGTTGAATGGGGGAAGTTCTAGAGATTGTGTAGGGTATCTAGGTCTGAGTAGAGTGACTCTAGGTCTGAGGTAGCTCACTCCCCACGGCACGGGAACAAATGCCCATCTCTTTCCCTTTCGCCTAGCCTTAGTGGTAGAAGCTCCGTTTTTTAGTGATAAAAGTGTCTTTCGCAATTAGAACGCTGCTACATTTCCATACAGGCCAACTTGAATTTGTCCTCAGAGTCTCTTTAAAGGTGGCCGCTTCGTTACCTCTTTATGAGTGATTTTTACGGGCACTGCTAAATTTGTAACGTCGGAAACATTACCCCTCCTTGATACACGGTCTGCGCTTGGTGAACAGGGAAATGTCGCGCTTGTCATCTGAGATGTTTAATCAACGGGGTCGTTCCTTGCAGCTTGTGGTTTGTCAGTGAAATGCGCGTACAAAAGTTTTGCCGACACTGTTTGTGGCGTCATCTTTGTCACAAAAGAACACCGCATCCAACACACCCCTGTTTTGGTTTAGGTTTTCTGCTTTTTGCTCTTTGATGATTGTTTTACTCACAGTTCTATTAACAACAGATTGCAACGAACAGAGAGGGCTTTAAGCAATATTACGGGAGCGCCACCTTAAGATTAAAAAAAAATAATAATCCCAAAGTTGCCCTTGAACGATGATGTAGGCGCTCTATGCAACTGCAGATTGTACGTGTGAACTGCAGGCTGTGCTGTGAGTAGAATGTAATTCGAGCAATTCTGATAAATGACTGACCAGTGAATTGTTCTGAAATGCGCTTGAACAGCTCCTGAATGGCCGTGCTGTTCCCGATGAACGTCGCAGACATCTTG
Organism: Amblyomma americanum; assembly: GCF_052857255.1. Taxonomy (NCBI): domain Eukaryota; kingdom Metazoa; phylum Arthropoda; class Arachnida; order Ixodida; family Ixodidae; genus Amblyomma; species Amblyomma americanum. Next base: position 142,114,376 of record NC_135497.1, read on the forward strand.
AGGCCACGGGGTGGGATGTCGCAGACGGCGGTCTTGACGTTGTTCGGGATCCACTCGACAAAGTAGCTCGAGTTCTTGTTCTGGACGTTAAGCATCTGTTCGTCGACCTCCTTCATGCTCATGCGGCCGCGGAAGATGGTGGCTACCGTCAGGTAGCGGCCGTGGCGGGGGTCGCAGGCGGCCATCATGTTCTTGGCGTCGAACATCTGCTGCGTCAACTCTGGCACGGTCAGCGCCCTGTACTGTTGGCTGCCTCGGGACGTGAGTGGTGCGAAGCCGGGCATGAAGAAGTGCAGACGCGGGAAGGGCACCATGCTGACAGCCAGTTTGCGCAGGTCAGCGTTCAGCTGGCCGGGAAACCTGCGTGTGTATGGTTACTTAAGTTGCTTTAAGACTGTTTTTTTTTGCGTTAAGCACCGCGAACAAGGGCCTGCAGGCGCCGCGCCATTCATGTCCCCAATTGTGCTACGAAGTTATACACAACACAAGCTATTCCCTCTTCAGGTGTGGTGAAGTAGTTTGCAGGCCTAAGCGCCTGTGGCCATTGTGGGCATCGGGCCATTCTTCGACGGCAGTGATCGGTGCCACTCACTACAGCTTCGCATATAGAGATGTCGAGTGACAGTAATAGACTACGATTCCTGAGAAAAGAAAGCGTCACCTGAGGCATGTTGTGACTCCGGACATTGTGACAGAAACCAGGTGGTTGAGGTCCCCGTATGTGGGAGTGGTGAGCTTCAGGGTTCGGAAGCAGATGTCGTATAGCGCCTCGTTGTCAATGCAGTAGGTTTCGTCGGTGTTCTCCACCAGCTGGTGCACGGACAGGGTGGCGTTGTAGGGCTCGACGACGGTGTCGGAGACCTGCAGTTTTGAATGCGCTTGAATTCGCACTTTCTGTCGACGTGGTGCAAAGCCTACCACATCTATGCACAAGAAAAATTTTCTCATTTTTAAGCACTGTGATTCTTCGATTTCTCGCTACCATTGTCGAGCATTAAAGGGACAAGAAATTATTTTGATGGTCAAATTCTAGGGCAGCGATCAGTAGAGGTGGCCTTTGTCAGTATTATTTCGAGTCAAATTCAAAAGCTCTGCGTGGACCCTACACACACCTCCTTCACGCCCCGACGTCATGCAGATGCGGTGGCGCTGATGTCAGTAGCGCCTTTGGCACGGCAGGCAAAATAGGTTCCGCCTGCCCGTGCCCACCAGCTGCTGCAGCTGCTGGCGGGACTGCGCAACTGCATCATGCCCGCGCCTCGATATGTTTCTCGCTGATAGATACCGCATTAAGGAATGGGCCACGGTAGTAAAGCGCGAAGTCTGGGCCTCGATCGCCGCTTCCAGGCAATGTACTTCGTAGCTGGGGAGTTGCGTTCATTCTCCTGAACATCAGCATAGTACGCTTATAATTGCTTAAGGGAAAAAAAACACAAATGTCTGCGCACGTAATTATCACGTCGAGCCGTTTTGGTGTTCACTGGGCGCTGACAGGCTGAATCACCACCAAGGAATGCGGTCTTTTGTTGATAGCAGATGATGTTTAAACGTGTGTGGAAGTTATACGATCATATATAGCCGCGTTCATGGCACTTAATATTCACTTCAGGCCATTTCTTAATATGGCCGACATAATTACTTGGTCTGTGTAGAAAGAAGTCTGCTAAATTGTGTCGTTTTTGCACGGCCACGTTGGCATGTTTCTGTACGTGTGCTAAAAGCCACGTGCTTTTTCACTGCATCGTATGTCATAAGCTGTTTCATGAGGCGGTGCATGATCGCGAAGCTTGTTTGGAAAGAAGCAGCCGCGATCGCATTGCCCGAGTTGATGACGATGATGATGACCTCAGCCTTAATGGCACATACCCACGGCGGGGGATTGGCCAGGGTGCAATGCTGATACAAACGCACTCATGGTCAAGGAGTGGTGTAATTGGATAATTTTGTGACCTTGACTCGAATTTTGATTAAAAATCAAGATAAAAAAAAACGGAAATGAAAAAGCAGGGAATTCTCATTCTAGCAGAGGAATCTACCTGATGCAATTATATATTCGTGAATAAAATCGCACACTGGTTTCAATGCATATCCCTTGGCGCTTGCCCCGAAGGAGAGGAGAATCGGAATAAATAGAGCAAGCCCCCGTCGAGCGAGGGGATCTCTAAGTAAGCTGTACGGCGAGAAGTTAACCGCAAAGAGGAAAAAGTGATCTATGGACTCAATTTCGCCAAAGACTCAGATAGGGTGGTCAGAAATATCCCTGATCGACATAAGTAGAGATTTAGTCGTGGTATTCTGCAGCGCAGTAGGGTCGTGGACACTTCACATTGCCTTGAACTGCACATCCGCGCACTCCAAGGAAATGCCAGGTGTTGAAAATTCGCTGCAGCAAGGAGAGGCTCATGGCTCAAGTAGTGGAGACGCTGGCTGCAGTCAAGTAGACAGTATTAGGGACGAACGGGACAATAGGTCCACCAAGGGCGGACTTTGCAAAAAAATCAACTCTCTCATCAGAAGCAATGCCACAGTGCCCAGGGACCCAGTGAAAGCGTACTTTTGTAATATGTGGTGGAACAAGAAATTGAAGGGAACGGCTCATAGGAGTATCTCTCGATTTTTCGAGCACTATCATGACGGAAAGGCTGTCTGAAAGTATAACAACCTGAGAGATACTGCAGGGATTCCTTATTAAGGCCAACTCAATGGCCAGAAACTAGGCGACAAAAATAGGGGTATAGTCAGGAGCCCGAAATGAATAACTCTGTTCAAGAGCCCTTGAGTAAATGCCAATGGCTGCTTTTTCATTTTTCTGGGAGGCGTCTGTAAAAACGGCAGTATGGTTAGGGAAATTATCCAGACACTCCTTAATAAGCCCATTTAAAACATTTGCAGGCAGATTCTTAGCATTCCTTGGGAAGGTGTCGTCAAAGGGGACTACAGTATCAGCCCGGCGGTGGTTAACTGGTACTACAGAATTTATTGATACAGAAATTTTTGACAGCAGGGAATTAGTGAACACAACCTGAGGAAGCTTATACCTAGGCCAAAAATTACCAAAGAATAGAGATGGGTTCGTTGTAAATATAGGGTTAGCCAATTCAGGAACAGGCTCCAAAGACATTAAAAACGTCCGCACAGTGAGAAGCTGAGCCGCAAATTTAGATCAGGTATCCGCGCCTCCAAGTACAGCGCAGCGTTAGCAACTGATTTAGGCAGACCTAAGCAAAGGCGCAGAGCGCGTCGCTCAATAACAAACCGGGGTTCAAGCTTGTACCTTGTGCACCCAGAAAAGAGAACAGAGCCAAATTCAAGTACACATGTCTTATACAGAAAGAGCAAAGTGTCCCGACGCATACGAAATTTTTTGTTGCTGATCCTCTCCAACCGGCCAAGGGCACGCTCACCTTTAAAGCACAATGCTTCTAATCAAGTAGGGCATAAGCATCCGCGCGCGAGCACCTATCGCGCTGAATAATGTCCAAGACACACTGTTCATCTTTGGGCAGGTGGGATCGTCAGCTGCGAGATCAGACTTAGAAGTGCAGACGTCTGAAGCATGAGCACCGCCGCAAACGCGGCAGCACGTTGCCGACTTGCAAGATTTGCCACTCTGACCAAAACGCCAGCAGTTCTTACATTGTAATGGACGGGGCTGCAGTGGGTCAACACGGTAGACAATGGGCCAGACTTTGATTTCCAATCGGCAAGAGGAGCCCGCAAAAGTTGCTATAACAGACTCAGTTGGAATACGAGAGCCTCCACCCTCTGTTGCAGCGGTAAACTGAGAGGATGCCCACACCGGCATCATGGAAGTCCAAGAATTTCTTCTGGCGTAGCGGAGGGATACACACCGCGGATTATTCCTTTTACGCAGGCGAGTTGCTCGGGAATAAACGCTTTCACCGGGAGTGAGGCAAAAGAGGTGCACTGCAGCAAGTCTGCAACACAATCCAAATCAGGTGATTTGCACAGAATTCTTCTTTTGGCAAATGGTCGAACCTCGGAAATCTCAAGATATCGAATGGTCGCTGCCTTCAGCTGCTCCTGGATCATATGAGAGTTTTTGATCTTAATTAAACCATCTCCTACAGGGACCAGAGCCACAGGGATACGCTTGGCAAAAAGAATTTAGGCAAACTGGCGAACCAGGCTACTGGACCTGTGCCCGAGGAAGACATAGCCATGTCCGTAAGCCTAAGAAACATGAAGCCTACATCCAAAAGGGAAAAAACCTGGCCAAATCCCCCACTCGCGGAACGGCCTCACCAGGAGTTTACAGGATCAGCAGCACCAAGACACGCTTCAGCAGCGAGGCCAGATGAAGCGGGAGGCGACATAGAACAGCCGTAGAACAGCGTCGGGTCGTATCAGCACAATGGACACTAAGGGCCGTTGTTGTTGTTGCCTTCGTGACATGGCACATACCCACGACGGGGGATTGGCCAGGGTTCAGTGGGGAGACCCCATAGAACAGGGTAAATGGTGCCAAGCTATTTTGCCTTGGGTGAAATTTACGAGTGATTAAAAAGAAAAGAAGGGCCCTTTCTTCTTCTTTGCCGAGTTGTTGTTGTTGTTGTTGTTGTTAGCCTCTCAAAAGATGGCACATACCCACACTGGGGGATCGGCCAAGAATCGGGTAGCTATTCACCTGAACGCAGTTAACAAAAAGGAAAAGCACGTGGGAGCATAACACCGGTGAATTTTTCGTCATGAACAGAAAAGGGATGAGTGTTTTGATTTTAAAATTTTAAGAATAATAATAAAGAGAGTGATTAAATATTAATGATTTAGTCAAAATGTAATAATTGATAGAAAAGAAAAGGTTGAAACACTTAGCAAGGCAGTCGGTGTGATTCTATCAGGAAATTTTGAACAGCGGTGCAAACAGATCTGTGGCTGAACCCAAATGTGGTGGCGCCAAATGATAGCAAGAGCGGGCTGCTCAAACTAAGGCCAAGATGCTGCAAGGGCTCCTCCAGCAACCTTTTTCTCAGTTAGTTGAATCGGCGACAATACAGCCAAAAATGTTCAATAGATTCTGGCTCACGGCAAAATGCACAAAGGGGAGAGAGCGCCAAACCCGACTTGTGTAAATAGAAATTTAGAGGGGGGATGCGGCAGCGTAGCCTCGTCAGTGATACTTCAAGCTGCCGAGAGCAACGAATTTTCCTGTTCCAATAATATTTAAGGTGCTCATAATCCGCCGATGTTAAAAGTGATGTGTCTTGCGTGCTTAAAAACGCCCGTCGCCGAAATCTAGATGCTGTAATGTAGGCTGTAGCCGGGATGATTGGCAACACGGGGCCGCTGAGGGAAGCCTTTGCGAGATTATCAGCAATCTCATTTACTGTCACACTGCTGTGGCCGGGAACCCATACTAAATGAACAAGGCTCAAATGCGGAGGAAGTAGGGATAAGAAAGTTGATAAAATGGGACCGTCAACCTGTGCAGCGAGGGACGAACACAAAGATAAAGAATCAGTAATTACTGCAACTGCTGTAATAGAGGGGTCTAGCTTGCGTAGAGCAAGTACAACTGCTAGAAACTCTGCTTGAAAAATAGGGGTGAAATCTGGAAGGCGCAGAGAAAAGGACCAGTCTAAATGGGAGCAAAATATTCCCACACCCGTTTTTTCATTGCATTGCGATGCATCAGTGGCTATTGCTATATCGGTTGGTAGGGTCCTCAGATGATCTTCTAGAAGGCCATTTAGAATACTCGGTGGCAAAAGTTTTGCATTTTTGGGGAATATGTCGTCGAAAACAATGTGTATAGTGGGCCCATTCCGAAGCGCAGGAAGGATATCATAAATGTTTACATCTAAAGGCTGAAGTAATCTTTGCACAAACACTACCTGAGGGGAATTGAAACGAGACCAGGGGACACCAAAAAAGGAGGTCGGCTGAGAACAGAAAATGCTTTGGGAACGGTGGAAATGGGATTCATAGATCCTGAAGTAAGTTTGCACAGTTAAAAATTGAAGTCGTGATAAGAGAGACGGAATGCGGGCTTTAAGGTACAGCACATTGATAGCCACAAATTTTGGAAGGCCGAGGCACATGCGAAGTGCTTCCCTCTCTAAAAGGACGAGAGGGCGAAGTTTATATGTAGCCGAGCCTGAAAACAACACTGATCCAAATTCTAAAATTGGCCTGACATACATTATGTAGATCATTAATAGCGCATCTCTGCGCATGCCGTACCGGTGATGACATAATCTCCGTAACATGCCCACGGCACGAGCCCCTTTCGCCGCGAAATGGTCAATGTGAGGTCGCCAGGTGAGTTTGTTGTCATGAATGACCCCTAGGTATTTTAGGGATTGAACCTGCGGTATTATTTTTAACTGGCAAGTGAGAGAGACCACTACAGGAGTGAATAGAGGGAAAACAAGAGTAGCGCACTTGCCAACATTTAACTTCAGGTGTCATGCGCTCAACCAGTGCTCAAGTGTATTCAAATATGACTGCAACAGACCATACAGAGAATGTATATCCGGCGCAGCAGCAAAAAACGCAATGTCGTCCGCATAGATGTAAGTGCGTACATGGCGGTGGAGAGGAATTGAGCTTAACAGAATATTAAAGAGCACAGGAGAAAGAACAGCTCCTTGCGTTACACCTCGCGTTTGTCTGTACCTCTCTGAATGAACACCACTATGGACGCAAAAGAATTCCCTGTTATGAAGAAATGCAGATATCCATGCAACTATATAATCTGGAAATTGAAGAGACTGTAGCCTATGTATCAGGATGGAGTGTTCTACACTGTCGTAAGCTTTGGCGACAACTAACGTAACCAAAGCCGCGACCAGGCGTTGACGACGAGCAAGGAGAATTCTGCTCTCAAGATCAGCATGTACATTCCATATCGAACACCGTGGCCGGAAACCGAGTTGGCACGGGCTGAGTATACTTTTGCGGTCCACAATGGCTGACACCCGAATTAGTAACAACCTTTCTATCAACTTTACCACGTTTGATGTTAAAGAAATTGGTCTAATATAATCCAATTCATAGCCTCCACCCTGATTTTTAAGTAAAGGGATCACCTTGGACAGCTTCCACTCAGAAGGTATCCAAGCGTGTTTGAGAGAGTAGTTTATTAGGTGCAATAAGGAGTTGGGAGACTCTTCAAATAGAAACTTGAGCATCTTTGTGGTAACACCATCAGGGCCAGTAGCAGCAGCTGGCAATCTCTGGACAACTTGTGAAAGCTCTGATAGATTTACTTGTGAGGCATTATCATTTGGTACGACTGGTGCAAACAACAATGGTCGCATAGGTAGTAAAGACGAGAACCGCTTTTGCAGGCCTGTGGCTATTAATTCAACCGCCTGGATAGCTTCTACAGGTGACATAACTAATGACTGAAAATTATGAGAGGACATGAGCTGTTTCCTAGACCGTAGAAAACCGAATAGTGCACGTCGGTTGTCCGCCTTTGAAAGATAATCGAAGTGTTCTGAGTCATATTTTTCCTTTGCGCGAGAAACTGTGCGTTTAAAGGTGGCTGCAATAGATTTATAATCACTCCAGTTATTCGGACATTGGTTATGAAGAAGCTTTTCCATGCTGCCTTCCTCCGCCTGTAATCTCTTGTACAGTCCGCATTCCACCAGTTAGAAGAATTCCCTTTTATTGGCCTCACCAGGAACTCCGACTTTTTACGGCTTTCCTCAATAGCCAGACATATTCTTACTGACTGGTGGACCTCGGCGATGTTGGACCATGGAGCAAGGGCAGAGCGCAACGCCGTCTGAAATCTGTCATAATTTACATGTGACCGCAACTGAGAAGACGCCGGAGTAACACGACATATGATATCAAAATGAATAGGTATATGATCACTTGAAGTGCCGCTATCAACTGTCGACCAATTTGTTACGCCAATTCCAGGACTAATGAACGTGATATCTAAAACAGATTGAGTGTGTGAGCGAAGATAAGTGGCCGATCCTGAATTTAAGCACATCAGGTTGTGATCAGAAACCCAGTCCCAAAGGCGCTTGCCGCATGAATTAGTCCTAAAACCCCAAGACACATGGTGAGAATTGAAGTCCCCAGCCACGAGAACTGGGTTTTTACAGTTTACGAGTAAAAAATCCAGAGGTCTAACATCCTGGACTCTATTGGGGAAATAACAATTTGCTATTGAAAATGGAGAGCACCGAGGAAGTACAAAGTCTATCGCCAAAATCTCACAGTCAGGAGACATTTGTTGAAGAGATACCACAGCCCTGTGGCAAAATTTTGAAGAGACTAAAGTTAGTAAACCCCCGCCTCTTGACTGGCGGTCTAGGCGAAATGACCGGTAATTTTTGATATGAAAATGTTTGTCAGTTGAAAGCCACGTTTTTTGCAGAATTATGACATCCGGATTAAGCTGAGTAGAAAGGCAGTGTAAATCTGTGGAAGCGGAAAGAATAGAGCGACAGTTCCACTGCAGAACTCGCAACGACGCTATGGTTGCGAAAGTCTAGCAGCAGCAACTGCCTGCTCCAAAATGGTATCCTTGGGTTTAGTGCCAAGCTGCTTCTTCTTTGATTTGGGCTGGGTGCCCTGAGAAGACAACGAATAATACATGGGGGACCCACTGCGCTTAAGAAGCCGCGCATCAGGCTCCACCATCTCGGAATCATACATTATATCAACATCCCTCGAAGTACCCGAGGTAGGTACAGCGGAAGGGACAGAAGTTTGTTCCTGGGGTTGTGATGCTACTGGAATTTGAGACCGGATAAGAGGAGAGGGAATTGTCGAAAGAGGTGCCAAACTAGCCTGCAAGGCATGTGTAATCTGAGTCTCTAGAACATTTGTAAAGCACTCCGACACACTTGCGACAATCTTTTCTACCATTTTAGACATCGAAGCCTCCGCAGCAGCCGCAATTGCCTGGGACAGCGTTGAGTCTAGCATGACACCTTGCCGAGCGGTCACACCGGCATAACCGCGGGCACGTTCTTTGACCTCTGAAATAGCGTCACGGCGCGAACAGCGTTTCCTGTCAATTATTTCCAGAATTTGAATTTCCTGAGCTCGAGAGGGACAATTTGAGTAGTTTGCAGAGTGCGCACCACCGCAAAGGCAACACTTCTCATTCTCCTCAGTGCAGGTGCTTTTTGCTTGACCATCCCCACAGTTGCAACACCTCAAGTTGGATTTGCAACCGCCAGCGCTATGTCCATAACGCCAGCAGTTGTTACACTGCAGAGGCCGAGATGATAATGGGTCTACCCGAAAAATTAGAGGCCATGCCTTGATTTCAGAGGGGCAGGAAGTGCCGGCAAAGGTAGCAATCACTGATTCAGTGGGCATCCGCACGTTGTTTACATCCCGGCTACAGCGGTGCACAGCAACAACACCTGCAGCCGACAGAAGCTCAAGAGTCTCTGCCGGAGACAGGGAAGAGTCTACACCTCGTACAATACCTTTCGTGCACGCCAGATGAGAAGGGATGAAAGAACTTACCCGAAGGGAGGCAAAGGATGAGGAGTTTAGTAAATCTCTTACACAGGCGAGGTCTGGCGATCTGCACAGAATCCCACCACGTCCAAACTGGCGAACCTGACTCATAATGAGAAGTAGTCGACTGGAGAGCAGCCCGAACAGCACCAGGGTTGTTCATCCTGATAGCACCACCATCCTTAGGCACCAGCGCGACAGGGATACTGCCGACACCACTGCGCAAAAAAGCTTCCAACGGTAGGAGATCAGTTGACAGAGAAGCCGACCAGAGGGAACTCCCCTGGCCGGGAGACTGGGTGGACATAGTCCGGGCTTACTGCCTTACCGCGCAAAGACGCAGAGAGAAAATGCCACAATCAGCCACCCGAAACTTAACCGATCGTTCCCAGCAGAGCAGAGCCGTCGGGGCAGCGATGAACAGGACGAACGCCACTGGGTCGAACGATGTTCTCCTAACAGAGCCAAGCTGGTCGTCTCACGGTGGCCAAGAGGTGCCGAGAGGCCGAGCGAATCTTCTTCTTCTTCTTCTTCTTCACCCCAGGTATATGGCCGAGTTGCAGCGTGCTTTTGTCTTCGTTTTTGCCATCGCATGACAACGGCCTCCAAAGTATCTCATAAAGCTAGCGCAAATAGATGAGAGCACACGAAGCTGCGTCCAGCACACGTAGTTGGAGGCGAGTGGAATTTTTCGGCTTGAGCCCCTGCGTCTTTCAATCAGACTCCTGCGTTGCTAGGAAAATGTTTCGGTTTGGTTTGGTTTGGTTTATGGAGTTTTAACTTTCCAAAGCGACCCAGGCTATGAGGGACGCCGTAGTGGAGCACCCCGGAAATTTCGACCACCTGGGGTTCTTTAACATACACTGATATCGCACAGTACACGGGCCTCTAGAATTTCGCCTCCATCGAAATTCGACCGCCGCCGCGGCCGAGGTCGAACCCACGTCTTTGGGGTTAGCAGCCGAGCGCCATAACCACTGAGCCACCGCGGCGGCTATGCAAACGTTTCATTTAGGGGTTACACTAACAGAAACTGTCGGGTGAAACAATGCAGCGAGATTGAGAGGAGACGGGGAAATTGAAAGTATTTTCGTTATTTATGCATGAGATGTAACCAAATTTGGCACAACTGTGAACTTTTTATGCTAATTTCAGTGCTGTGCTTTACTTTCAGCTGGCTGGTACAGATGTTGGGTTATTATAATTAACACCGTCGTCAAGTCATCGAGTGTGGAATAATTAAGTAGAAAGTGCACAAATGTTTTATGCCAACATGTTCACAAAGCCCTGCTTTGTGTGATGACGCTACTGTTCTTTTTTTTATGCAAAGTACGTATGCAAACAAAAGTTAAACTCTAGCATGCATATTTACGTGAACACATTTCTTAGAAAAATAACTTCAACATGCTACTGCATGTGTACAAAAAATTGTCAGATTTATTACACTACTCAATCTCTCAGGACCGCGGTGGTTCAGTGGTTATGGCGCTCAGCTGGTGACCCCAAAGACGCGGGTTCGATCCCAGCCGCCGCGGTCGAATTTCGATGGAGGCGAAATTCTAGAGGTCCGTGTACTGCGCGATGTCAGCGTACGTTAAATAAGCCCAGGGGGTCGAAATTTCTGGAGCCCTTCACTACGGCGTCCCTCATAGCCTGAGTTGCTTTGGGACGTTAAACCTTCATAAACAAAACCATAAATAAATCAACGTCTCAGGATTCATTCGCAGCAAATATAATCATTCTATTTTTATTCGTTACGAAATTACGAAGGGATGAGTGATGCCAATCGTAGAAAACGTGAAAGCTGAGAAAACCAACCTTAAAGTTTATTCTCTCGTTGGCTTCGTTCACCCTCGTAGCTTTTTCTTTTGGTCAAAGAAATGAGGCACTGCAATAAATGGAACCTCTGATCTTCTGATCATTCCGCTTCCAAGTGATACTAAGATAGTGGTGCACCGTCGTCGGAAACCCGTGGAATTCGCGATGCGCCGAGGCCACCAGAAGTGCGATTCGCTCAATCTTCGACGCCCACACATCTAAAAAGCGTAATTTTCTAAATTTCTACTGCACAAAAAAATTGCGATCAGTTTGGCCATTTTAATAAGGTGACAAATCGGCCTCGTTGGTGCATGATCTTGTGGCGAAAAGCAGCGCTTACACGCGACAGAGGAGACTGGAGACACGACGCTGTCCCCACTTGCCTCGCTGCGCGGCACGTGTGTCAAGTGACGGTGAGCGCACGTCTGCTCCGCCGAAACAACGCCAGAGCTTCTCCTCACTGCTATCCCGAAGTGGAATTATTCCGGCTTGTACAGAGCGTCAAAAAGTGGTTATTTTATTCCACGTCTAGCGTAGAAATCAACGGCAGCAACGCTTTCTCTTCGCAATTGATCATATATACAACACACAGTGCCAAACAATATCTCTGAATAGGCTGTACGTGGTCAACGCGAGCCTGTGCACTTCGAGAAATTACGAAGTTCAAAGCATTAACAGCATCAACCACTTGGTGATTCGCAGAAACCGACAACGCGCCTACAAGCCTACCGCGAGCCCGCTAGCGACTGCAGTGACACCTTGTTTGTTTGCAAACATGCAGCAGGTCTGCGGGAATACGGTGGCCGCAGCTGGCAAAAGACAGGGTTAATAGGAGAGACATGGGAGAGGCCTTTGCCCTGCAGTGGGCCTAGTCAGGCTTATGGTGATGATGATGGTGCAGCATGTCTATAATTTACAATTTCTATTTAAATCGCTGCTCGCACTGACTCGCAGTCTGCTAGGGCGACAGCTCACCTCGCATTCTTTGCCTTAGCACACTAAGCCGCTCCTCAGTCACTGGGCAGCCTGACGCCCACTGCCCATTGGGCATGCTCAGGTGGCGTGGGCGGGATTGCGCAGCCCCGACCTGTTTTCTGTTAGCACGAAAGCAATCCTAGCCAACCCCTAACGATTTCGACGATGTCTCACGCGGAGAAAATGAAGACTCAGCCAGACACAGTAAGGAAATGGGTGTGCATGGCAATGAAGCTCAATTCTGGGGATGGTCCTGCAGGGTAAGGACAGCAACACATGGTGTGGCACATGATGGTGTATATTGTGTATGGGGGTTTAACGTCCCAAAGCGAGTCAGGCTATGAGGGACGCCGTAGTGAAGGGCTCCGGAGATTTCGACCACCTCGGGTTCTTTAACGTGCACTGGCATCGCACAGTACACGGACCTCTAGAATTTCGCCTCCATCGGAATTCGACCGCCGCGGCCGGGATCGAACCCGCGTCTTTCGGGCCAGCAGCCGAGCGCCATAACCACTCAGCCACCACGGCGGCCCTGATATGGCACATGAAGAATGTCCCAAACATGGTTAGGAAGCCCGAAATTTGCCTCCGAATGACCTTGACCGAATTCGACTGCCGGTGAATCTGGCTGTGCTCAGGTGGAAGACAGGCTTCACCTCGTCTCGAAATGGAATTGGCCCACCTCCAAAAATAAGAGTTGGCCCACCCCCTAAAATTTGAAAATTGACCTACGTTCGGGACCGACATGCGACACCCCCAGAATGGGTTTGGCCCACCCTCAAAATTTGGGAGGCCCACCATGCTTTCGCGCACTATTTCGTGCTTAGCAATGATAAACCGCTAGCCATTTTTTTTTTCGGCACGTCGTTGTGTAAGAGTTGAGGGAAGCTAAGAAGCATCATTTTTAATCGCCGATATCTTCGGTGTTAAAGGGCTGTAGACACCAAAAATTTGCTCGCATGTTTTCTGCTTTCAAATGATGCTTTAGACATTAGAATACATGTATCGCCGCGTTGTTTTCGCCTACGACTGATAAATAATATATAATTGAATTTCTTCTTTCATGCTGTTTCGGTTTCATCAACCGAACGATGGCTGGGACGTGTAGTTGGACTTGGAGTATCGTGAGGCAGGAAAAAAACGGCAGTATGACTGCTGATACGTCGTTTGTTTTCATTCCAGCTCTTGAAGCAGGCTTGTTTAAGCGTTACAGTGAAATTAAACTACGTGTCAGCGTTTATGTTGCAGTTTTTTTCGTGCCTCACATGATCTAAAGTCGAACTACATGCCACAACCATCGTTCGGTTGATGAAACCGAAACAGCATGAGGGAAGGAATTCAGTACTCAGTGATTTAGCGGTTGTATGCGAATACCAGACGATGATCCATGTATTATAATGCCTAAAGCATCATATGGAAGAATAAAACGCGTAACTAAATTTACATGTCTGTAGTCTTTTAATGAAGCTAGCTTATAATTTTTTTGCTGTTCGGTGACGAGTGATGGAATAGCGATCGCTCGTGCGCTTTTCCTAACCTCAGTGTATACCATTTCATGGTCCCTTTAAGGTCACAGCCGTCGTGCGCTTGCACTCTGCAGCTGTTTTCGCGCCATTCGTTTGGCAGCAGCGGTGGGTGACGTAAAGTCTCGCATCTTCACGCGCGAGTGCGGTGTTCGATACCACCGTAGTAGGTAGACATCAAGAAAGAAAGAAGCTCGCTGAGGTCACCACATGCGGACGTGGTGAAGCCTTCATATCTGACGGCAGTTTAATAATAATAATAATAATAATAATAATAATAATAATAATAATAATAATAATAATAATAATAATTGGTTTTTCTGGGGAAAGGAAATGGCGCAGTATCTGTCACATATATCGTTGGACACGTGAACCGCGCCGTAAGGGAAGGGATGAGGGAGGGAGTGAAAGAAGAAAGAAGTGCCGTAGTGGAGGGCTCCGGCATAATTTCGACCACCTGGGGATCTTTAACGTGCACTGACATCGCACAGCACACGGGCGGCTTAGCGTTTTTCCTCCACAAAAGTTTGCGTCTCGCTGGTATTGACGCTGTCCTGGCTTAAGACACGTGCCGGCGGCGCGGAAGCTGTCACGACGAATGCTCACCTTCGGGGAGGGCATGACGCTGAAGGTGTTCATGATGCGGTCCGGTTACTCCTCCCGGATCTTCGAGATGAGCAGCGTGCCCATGCCGGAGCCGGTGCCTCCGCCCAGGGAATGGGCCAGCTGGAAGCCCTGCAGGCAGTCGCAGCTCTCGGCCTCCTTGCGCACCACGTCCAGCACGGAGTCCACCAACTCGGCGCCCTCAGTGTAGTGGCCCTTGGCCCAGTTGTTGCCGGCGCCGCTCTGGCCTGCGAAAGTTACCGCGCATATGTACGCCACCTGCATATCCCCGCGCTGCTGGGAGCCGCTGTTTTGAGCCAATAAGCGTTGACCAAAAAGGTAGCCGCTAAGGCGCTTTGCGCTGAAACCTTTCCTGTTTCTACGCGAGTTTTTCTTCAGTCGCATGATAGTGAAGCGGTCTTCAGATCAAATTCGCCGACCTTATAAAATAACTTTTCATATTTCAAGATGGAAACTCAGCGCTCAGGAACGTATGTCAGGCGCATAGGGCAGCAAGCTTCGTGTTGCAATGGTCGCCTCAGTTGCTGTTCACTTGTATTTTGTACGCAGCGAATTTTCCACCGAAAAAGTGGAAACAGCCAAGATTATACAGCCGACTATGAATGCCGATTCTGAGCACAGGTACGAGCAAATCGAGTTACCTTTGTTAACCCTAAGCTGTGGCTGAACCTAACGAACACTACGATGGGCTAAGAGCAGCTGCTGCAAGAAACTTCCGGCTAGGGACGGCTAGAATTAAGCCCGGCTCCCCACGAACCTTTGCGCACACACGTGCAGCTGATGACGTTGAGCTGAACTTGATCAGTACATGCTAAAACAGCAACGGAGATATGAAGCTAAAAGAGACGCTTACCGAATATGAAATTGTCGGGCCTGAACAGTTGACCGAAAGGTCCCGATCTGACGGAGTCCATGGTTCCTGGCTCCAAGTCGAGGAGGATGGCACGGGGAACATACTTGCCGCCTGAAAAATACAAACCAGGTTTTTTTTTCTTTACAGCCGTCAGTATTTTACTACCGTTGCGTGAACTGGAACATTGCCAGCGAGTCTGCCACGCAGTTTCTAATGCTGAACGCATGCGGAGCAGACGAGCGCCACCGAACAGGGAACTGTGGGTTCGCCACATGGGGCATGTCTGCATGCGCATAAAGGCACATAGACATAATGGCGAAAACATTTCGATGCCGCTGCGTTACACGACAGAGCAGAACGTTTTCGAGCGCTCATGCACCATTGGGAGTGCGTTTGTGATGCTATCATCATGATCAGCATTCGCAGCCCCTTTGATAAAACTTACGTTTGCACAGTAGGTATGCTATTAGAACACATACGGTATTCGTCCGTCATGCTTCTCGTCAAAATTTTCAATGAGGAAATAGTATGTGTCGAAAGAAATGTGCCAAAAAAACAACTATAGACTGTTAAAACTCAAGAATGTAGCGGCGAATGCTCTTCTTAAAGCCCCTCCAGCCAGTCGCTTCGGTCGGTTTTCATGAGGCAGGGGCTAAGCACGAAAAGGAAAGAGTACGGCGTTTGTACCCGTGCCGTGTGGAGTGCGTTCTTCGTTATTCGGGTTATGAGAGCGGAGTAGTTAAATGGGGAGTTGAAAAGACGGTGCGGTGTTGCTAGGGCTGAGGACGTGTCCCTTTCCTGCCTAGCTGCTGCTGCAGAGCCAAACGCCTTTAGCTGCACGGAGTAAATTGGACCACCCAGGGTTCTTTAACATACACTGACATCGCACAGCACATGGGTCTTTTCCATTTCGCATCCACCGAAACGCGGCCGTCGCGGCTGGAATTGAACCTGCGTCCTCGATTCCAACAGCCGATCGCACTAACCACTGAGCCACCACGGCGGGGTTTCAAATTCGCCATCATTTACGTTACTCGCTTGCCCAGTATTGCCCCCTCGCGGACGAGAATCTACAGGTGCCGAGAACACGCGCAAGTCAAGCAAGAGCATTTCGTTAATGAGGGCAAGCTAAAGCAAAAAAAAAAAGAAAATTCAGCCAATCGCTGAATGGTACCTGCGCCATCACGTCACCTCTGCCGCAAGAAA
This sequence comes from Amblyomma americanum, assembly GCF_052857255.1. NCBI lineage: Eukaryota > Metazoa > Arthropoda > Arachnida > Ixodida > Ixodidae > Amblyomma > Amblyomma americanum. Next base: position 142,130,840 of record NC_135497.1, read on the forward strand.
CGATCAAGAGAAATAAGCTATCGGCATGCCTTTTTGTTTTTGTTTTTTTGGCGCGAAAAACGTTTAAACATGGATAAATGCTTAGAAGAGAACACAAGGTGCGAGACGCCTATCATCTCCAAATTCAGATAAGCATACAGTGGTAGAGGTGCGGTCTAGTTGGCTCTTCATATCTTAAAACGGCGAAAAGGACGCGGACAATGACAAAAGTGGACGCATGCTGCTGAGTTTGTGTCCACTCCTGTTATTGTCCGCGTCCGTTGCGCTGTTTTCAGATAAGCAGACGCATGTATCCAACAAAGGCGGCCGTGCCTGACGGCTGCTGCGTCGCATGCACACATGTTGCGACAGTTCGCAGGTCATGGCGTCCGTGGCCTTAGTGCGCGCGAACAATGTTACGGTGATCCCTGATACAGCATATAGATTTGCCGTTTAAAATGTCGAGGACGAATTCCGCTGACATTCACAAGTTCCCGCCAAGAAATGAACGAAACCGTACGCGTGTGACCATATTCCGGCCACGGGTGCATCGGCCTAGGAAGTTTTGCAACAGGTGGTACGTTTACATGCACCTCATTTCTTGCACCTCATTTCAGAACTGCCTCCAGTCACATCCAGTCCAATTTTAACAAAGTTGGCTGCGAGTAATCCAAATAAAAGGGATCGGACTCCTGGTGGAAGGAAGTCAGAAATGAAACAAATATTTACGTATAAAAACGAGATGAGGACGTCCCCAAAAAGTGCACTCATTGGTTTCGCGAAATCGGAGTTCCTGTTCAAAAATCGCAGTGAGGGCCTGGTAGCATACAGCATATGCCCCGTATACACAGGACGTACTGGGTTCGAATGTCAGCACCGCCGGTGATTCAACAGTTTTTTAATGGTCACAAAAGCATCTTTCGACCAGATGCTCGGCTTCTTCAGGCCGCCACCAGGTTTCTGATAATACCGTCACTTCGAGGGGTAAATCAATTACTGCACGTTTTTTGGTAGCTATTGGCAGCTGCAGCTCGTTCCACGCATTTCCTATTGGTTGTATATTTCTACAACCTCTGGCGAGCGGTGAGGATCCTACTGTTGCGGCGTTCCCAAACACTGCAGATCATCACCTCTGTAGATAATTCGTGCCCCGCGGTCCAGAACGACACCTCGGAAATTTCCCAAAACTAACACTGGCGCCAAACACCATACGGAACTTCTGTGTAATGGCGAGGGCCCACATCGTCAGCGCAGGCGAGAACACGAACCGCGTTTGCTCGTTTTTACGGCCGCGATGGGCATCTAGCCCTATGCGTGCCCACGAATAGCCGTGCGAGTGGCTCCGGAACTCCCGACAGAGGCTGCAGAGGAAAATTGAAACCATATGCGCGAAGGCAATGCCCTGGCTCGCTCTTGTGCGAGAGGGTCGCGCGGCGGCACGAGAAGGTGATTTTTACGGCTACCGGAAGTGTGCCCATGACGTCGTGGCTGCCGTGGCTCCAGCGAATGAGAGTGTGTGGTGGCCTGGCGACGTCATGGTACAGTGACGTCTTTTTTCCACGACTTTAGTTCCAAAATTGGTCATTGCGAGTACACCAATCGGCCCGCGAATTTTGAAAAACACGGTTATTAAAAGTTCATAATAAATTGCTGGCTCAGTTCTGAAGACTCATACTTGGTGTGAATGCTTCTTAGCATCATTTCTAAGCATTGAAAACATTTACAAGTGACTTTTTATTCATTGCATAGTCCCTTTAATGCCTTCATACAATATCAGGCGACTGGGTAGCGAGGTGGATCTACAATAAACGTTTTTCCTAGAACTCTCGTCCGGGAAACTTTTGTTCCCAGTAGTAAACTGGTAACCAAAGAGTTAACTTTAGTAAGTAAAAAATTACAGTGATATTTTTGCAGCTAGCGCATGCTAACATGGAGTGTTGGACCAGGCTTGTGGCGTGCGAGAAAAAAGCATACTTTTTGACGTGCCCATTCAAGCATGTCACAAGGTCGCCAAACTCTGGCAGCGATTCGATAACCAGTTGTTGAACAACATTTCTCTGGTTTTTGTGTTGGAGAAACATTGTGGCATTCTCTGGTTGTAATAGCTTTTTTTACAATTACCCCCGTGTGCATCACGACAGTGACGACACATGCACTTGGGAATTCCAGCCTGCCTCGATTCAAGCTAGATATCAAAGAGTGAACATCGGCATCATCATGTTCTGTTGTTTCGCAGTCCATAACAAGCTGCTCTCGGCAGAAATCGCAGTTCAGGGCTTTCATTACAGAATGAGCACAAAAGCACCTACATAGCCAAACACAGGCGCGCGTGAACTCAAACTGTTCAGACCTTCTGTAAACTCAGCAATTTTGAAGGAATGTTCAGCACTTGACAAACAACCGACCTCATCGTCGCTGAAGTCATCGGCGCACATCACAGGAAGCGTGCCTTGGAGGCGAATTCTGCCTTCGCACTCGTGAAGCTGTCGGATGCTGATGTGGTAGTTACCGCCAGCCATTTGTCTGTACTGAAGAAACCTCTTCTCTAGGCCGTCTGTTTGCACTTTTCCGAGTAGCACGTACTTAAAACCGAGCTCATAGACACAATACTTTGAGAATTCAAGTAGAGCATATGCTGAATGCCACAGAGCATTAAAAGTTTCCTTTGTGGCGTGCAATTGTCGTGTTTATAAAATTTCCATACGTCAAGCCAGATTTTGAAGGCTTTCAAAAAGGATAGCTTGGGGTCATCATTCAACGATGAAATTGGCTCTTCGTATACGTCGCGATAGTGATAGCCCTTGTGTGGCATCTTCACATTAACTACCATCCACCAATGAATAATTATTCTGATGAAGTTGGCAGTTTCTTTCGCACGTGAAAGTACAGGAAAATCGCAGTGCATGTCGAAGGCTTCAGCCACAAAGATGTTGAAAACCTGTAAGGCTAGTTTAACATTTTGCCTTTGTAAATTGCTTGGGTTTAAAGCCTTCGAAGGCAGCCTATAACTGTACTTCAAGAGCTGAGAAGATTCAAGTTTGTGAAGCTTTCTGAGATCCTTGAATGATGCCCACTGTATAATGTCAGGGTGGACGGAATTGTCAGTGAGGTTAAACATATGAAAATAAAAGTTGGCTTTAGGATTTCTTTAGTTAAGCCAATTATTTCTAGCACACTTTAACAGTTACACAGCGTCAATGATGTAAAAAATGGGTCGCGTTGCATCGTCTAGATGTGGGTAAATAATCCTCACCTTATGCGGCATCGTAAAGTCCATAAATGGCTGAGCGTGAATCTCGTCTGCCATTAAAGTAACAGCACTCTCATGCGATTTCAATTTATTAAACCTCTGGCCAATGTATTTAAGAAAATTCTGATCACCTGATTCGTTATCAGGTGATAGGTGGAAAGAGGAGCAGATGTTTCTAATGGTACTCGGATGCGGCAAAGTCAAACAACCAGAGCCCCTCAAAAACTCGTATGCATGAGGAGATATAGTATGCAGATGCAAGCAAGCACCATTGTTTGAGATGAGTACTGCAGTCACTCTCAAGCAACAACACTTGTTCCCTCAGAAGTTTAACAGAGTCCTTTCTGTTTTTGCGGACGCTTTCCTTAATCTTTTCCATGAGGTTTACTATCAGGTCAGTAAGGCCATCAGATGAACCTTTGTCGTCAGAAATCTGCTGTAGCTTATTTAATATGTCAAGTAGGACATTGATGTCACCGATTTCGTCAGGCACGACAAAATCTCCTAAACGTTTCACTGAGTTGCCGTGAAAACACGCCGTGATACGAAGATATGCGAAAACAGTAACAGAACACTGTAGGACCAGCGCACTGTCATTTGCAATATTCAAGAACATGCTACAGTTTGGGTGATTAATAATAGTCCATTCAACCGGGACACACTTGACGTTTAAGCGCTCCATCATTTCATGCAGAGATGAAAATTTGCACTGCATTTGTTCTTGTCGACAGCAGGCTGCTGACACTTCAATAGCACGAGCGAGACATTTGCCTCCCGGCGCATTTTTTCGGCACCTGGGGAGCTCCTTGCTGGCACGGCATCTTTCTTTGACAGGTACGAGGGACAGCCAGGGAATTAGGATGGCACTGACCCAAGACGCAGATGTGGCACTTTTAGAGGGACTTCGAACACCTTTCCTGTCCGGGGATCGGTGTACGATGAGGTATGTTCAAGGCAGGATGCATGGAAGTGTAAGGCGCACACCTGTTTTACAATAGCAAAAGTACGACGCACCACATTATCAATGCAGTACAATCTAATATCGAGGTAAAGCTTAATTTTTGTCATGGCTCCCTTAAATACTGTTCATTTGTGGCAACAGTAGAGAAAATGACTTCGTACCTTGTTGTTGGCAGTAGGCACAAAATCCTTTCGGGGAATCGCACTGAGCCACTTGTAAAGCTGTTCATCCTTTGGCAAAGGAAACACTTGAACCTTGTTCCCCATCTTGTAGTTTCTTGAGCACATAGGTACACAATACTTGTTAGGCATGTCGAAGCCCGTATGTCGCAGAACGGGCGCAAGGAAAACAGCACTGAAGCGACCACGAGGCGACTGGCTCGACGAACTAGCTGCGTGTAACAAGAGGGGAAAAATGAGCCGGGAGGCGACGGGACGGAAAGGCCGGTATGGAGAACCGGAGGCAGCCGCAGGCAATGGCAATGCCCAGGTAGGACGGTGGGTGCTGACGTCGCTAGAGAGGGCACAGGCCTTGAAAAGTTTAGGAGGCGTTGGCATAGGTGCGTCGCTCGCATGAAGGTGCTTCACCAGCATAGTGTCTCGTCTATAGTTGTCGCTGGAGTATTAATGTAGAAATTGCACTGATTAAATCAAATAAAAGAAACTAATCACAACGGAAACAACCGGACATGAGCTTCTGACGGCCACAAAGGTCAGGTACCACATGGTGCTACTGCGTCACGGATTGTTTCAACACCGCATCGTTCTAGTCAATTCCAGATCGGTGTCTCACAAGCTCTTATGCTGCTGATTACGTCTTTCATGGCGCCGACAAGAATGACTGACTGCGACAGAATCACGCCAAACAGCTAGCCCACTTGGGCATGTGCCACACTAGCAGCGTTAAGAAAATCTTTTCGCACGAACACCTGTTCGACTACTCAGACTGTTCGACTACTCACTTAAGAACAAGGACTATAAGGTTTCGCGTGGCTACAGTGTCTGCAGTATCGTGCTCTGCGGTGAAGAGGCGTTAAGAGACGACGCAACTTACGGCCCGAGAGCTCAACTTCAAAAATTATTTCCTCGCTTTAAACAAAAATTACCTCGATAAAAACTTCAGAAATGGAAGGCAATAAGCTGTTTTACGTAATCCGCTATTGTTTGTATTTTTACTTGGACCACCTCAGGATGAAATTAACGAGTGTTTTGGCTCAAAATTCACTTTTTGTAACTAGATTTTTTCCTTCTGCATCCGCAGTTTCATCACCTGTAAAATTTATTATAGGTACTGGACATCTACAGGAACAAAACGGCTATTCCAGAATTTCCGAGAGAAAGTTCATATTTAAAACAAAAATATCAAAAATGACACATTTTCATACTTTTTTCGATTAAAAAAATATTTATGCCGTGTAAAGCAGCATGCTCCGAATTGTATCGAAAGACAGAATCTGTGCAAATGTCAATGAAAAACTTTTTGGAGTGTTTTCTAAATATTTGCTTATTTAGCAGTGCCTGTTTTCTCATTTTTTCTGAATATTCAATCTTCCCTCACTTCACGAATAAATTTTTTAGGCAAAAATGCTTCAGGCTTTCATTACGCACATTACGATGTTTCCACGAATTTTTTGAACAAATTGGAGATGGTCGAGCGCAACGCCTGGGATGTTTGGCGTGGAATGATCCAGGTAGAACTATGTGAGTATGACGTCAGGGGACGAAAAGGCGCCATAGTTTCGGTTTCTCGAATCTAAGAAGGCGGCCATTAAAATTGGTTGTGCCCTCCCATGTATATTTTGAACCCATTGGAAGGCCAGTTGGAGCGTCCAATTGTAATGCCGGCCCACACAAAACAAATTGTTTGCTTCCAATCGGAAAATATCCCATTATTTACTTGGAACCAATTGCAAGCTTCAAATGGAATAGGAGGGGCATTCCAACTGGAACACTTATAGAAAGGTTAACCGCTGGCTTCCTAATCAAGTGGCAGCTCCAAGTAGGCCGCAGGCGAGCATGCATGACACACAAACCATAGGCATAAACGTTGCGGCAGTTCCTGTCCCTATGGTTTGTCTGTCTGTCTGTGTTGCCAGGAAGAAAAAAGGAAAGTGCACAGGCCTGCTCACTGGCTGAAGCCGAGCCACAATCGCTACCACGTGCAGATAGTAGGAGAGTTGAAAGATGGGGTAGAAAGACAGGATAGTAAAGACGCGTTGAAGACAAGGCCGATTGCAGAGGTAGTGCAATATACAGGGCCAACCGGTGGCGGAAGTGAAGCAAACTTAAAACTCTCCGCCACATTTCCAAAAATAAGTCCAATTGGATCCGTACCAGATATTCTTGCATGTGGCCCACTTAGAGCTAATATAAACGAAAACGTAGCATATGGACGGGCCCCCCAGTGTACTCTGTTAAACCACTTAGAGCTGCCACTCATAAAGAGGATCAGTTCGGCCTGATGCTGCATGCGACGCACATTTTCAGCGCTCGATTTGTGAATTGTGGTTCGTACACGAGCGATGAGGGACGCCGTAGTGGAGGGCTTCGGATTTTAGACCACATGGGATTCCTTAACATACAACGACATCGCACAGCACACGGGCGTTTTTTTATTTCGCCTACATCGAAATGCGGCCGCCACGGACGGGATCGAACCCAGGACCTTGGGATCAGGTGCTGAACGCCAAAGCCACTGTAACGGGTCACTTTATTTGTGTTCGTAAATAAAATATTACAGTCGAACCTGGATTATGAAACTCGAAGGGGTTCACGAAATAGTTGATATACCGGTATATCGATAATTCAGTGTAGGAAAAATGGCGATAGGTAAGCTTATCTATGACCTAGAAGCAAGAATGCAATGCATCCATTCTTGTGACACGGTGCCTGGCTGACGACGATCTTCTGCCTGGTCAGGTCCGTTGACCGCAACGAGGTGTCCTAGTCCTCCCAGGTTCGGAGAGGCACCAGCCCGGCGGGGGGAGGGGACGCCGGGCATGACGGGAGGATGTGTGCAAGGGTGGCCTTGGGGCGGGAGCACAAGGTGCATATGGGGGTACCGGCTTAAATTTATAGAGATGGGCTGGTGTAAGTAGCGTGTGCGTCTGCAGGGGACGCCAGACTGATTTCTTTGCGGTAGTAAGGGATGGGTGGGGTGGCGGGAGATGAGGGCGCTCAGCGCGGGAGTTTGTGGTGAGCTCAGCAAACGAGTGCATACGCTCCTTCGAGAAATCCCCCACGAGGTCCGCCTGTGCCCGACTTCTTGACCCTACCGCGTGTACGTCACCGCGAACACCCAATGGCCGTTCGAGCGCGCTCCGCACAGGTGCTGGTGGAGTGTCTGCACCGTGGTGTAAGAATATTTTCTTATACCATGGTCTACACTCAATCGCGAAAGCGTTCAACAGCTGCGCTGGTCAAACGCATTAATATGAAAACAACCGTTGAAGCATTTAATCCAACTCTGTTCTGATGGTCCACCGGTACCGGGCGTGGATATGGGTCACTCTTGGAGAGGGCGATTGGGGGGGGGGGGGAGATTCGTTTGAACCATGCATTTCTTCGACTTTTTTTTTGTAAAACTAAATTGAGTTCAGCATGGTTTTCCTGTATAAAATTTCCTCTCGCTTTGAGGATTGGGGGCGAACATCCTCCACCCTCTCCCAATATCAGTATACGAGCACATGGTGCAACCACCGCGCTTCGTGCCGCACGTCGCGGAGATTTCACCTACGGTTAAATTGATGATCAGCTGCTAATTGTATATAACATGCAACTTCTCCGAGGCTTCTTTAAGCCGTCCTCGTTCGCGTTGGTAGCGCCAGCATACTTGCATTCGTTGTGGCGCTATGGAGCGCTGTCACCATCAGTAGCGGCGCCCTCTTTTTGCCAAGCAACAAGAACAGGAGCTTACACGCCTCCAAGTGATAGAACAGCCTTGCTCTCGCCGTTATTTCCAACTCATGCTGGGACTTTATTGCGAATATATATCGTTTCGTGTTGCGTCACACCAAACAATTTTTTTTCTAGTAAAACCAAATGCTCGCCATGGCCAGTAGCCTGGCTTGCCTAATATACATCGTTTATTTTATCGGAACTCTGCAAGCCAAATGGGAATTTCGGTAGCGGTGTCTCAGGCAGTGTCGGCGAGGGCGTCCTCGTCGTCGAACTCTCCCTCGTCGTCGGCTGTGGCCTCCTGGTACTGCTGGTACTCGGACACCAGGTCATTCATGTTGGACTCTGCTTCGGTGAATTCCATTTCGTCCATGCCTTCCCCAGTGTACCAGTGCAAGAAGGCCTTGCGGCGGAACATGGCTGCAAATTAAGACGGGCACCACGAATATTAGTTGTTTTTGTAGGCTTTCACGAATTGCAGCGGAACTTATACAGCTAGTTAAATTCTATCCGTACGAATTATTTCCACCAAGTTACCCAGCTGTTCGGATTTTTGTTTCTGCGCCACCCAGTCCAGCTTTCTCCGGCAAAAATTTTGAAAATTGGAAAATTGTAAGACACTGTTAAGGAAATATTGAAGGTAATGGTCCATTATTCTGATATGTAGCAAAATCTTCCTTTTAAAGTGTTTCCAGCGATCGCACCGGAACGCTTTTGAAGATAGCGAAAACGTGAATAGAAAAAAAACTAAGAGACTGCCTCGGGTGATCTGCGGATATATTGATTGTTTTAGTGAAATCTTGCATTATACGAGAAAACTGCGTTCATGAACGGCTTCCCGCTTAAAAATACTTTTGTCCATAATTCCTGAGTATCCGATTTCAAAAAGCGCCTTTCTCGATCATGAGGATCGAATTGAGCGATGGCGTCCAAAAATAGGCCTGCCTAAACTTGCAACAGAAGTGGAATAATCCAAGTTTTCTTTTGTATGCTGAGCGGCGGAGCGGATTAGCGTGAGGAGGGAGTGCTCACACACGCTCGCCATCTAAAGGGCGTAACTACATCCGACATTTGCTTTTAGTAAAAATCGATTTTCGGCTCTTTATGGGGTATGTAGATGTTTATCCGGCAACAAAATACGCATTATATCGAGAAAATTGGATTTAAAAATTTTCCCGCTTCTCGATTCAAACTCGTGACGTCAAGACAAGCGAAATTCGTGACCACCGCTTAGTGAATAGCGATGTAGACTAGCCTCAGGGATCCACGACCAAAAAACAAAAAAGGAAGAAAACTCTTCAAGCACTGTAGTTTGCTTGCAAAAACGGTCGGTGATGGCGACATCTATATTTCATTTTTTGACCTTTACCTGGCTAGGGAAGGGGACGGACCTTTGTCCCCGTTTGGGTTGTCCACTCTTCGGGTTAGAGGTGCGCAGGGTTGAATGGGGGAAGTTCTAGAGATTGTGTAGGGTATCTAGGTCTGAGTAGAGTGACTCTAGGTCTGAGGTAGCTCACTCCCCACGGCACGGGAACAAATGCCCATCTCTTTCCCTTTCGCCTAGCCTTAGTGGTAGAAGCTCCGTTTTTTAGTGATAAAAGTGTCTTTCGCAATTAGAACGCTGCTACATTTCCATACAGGCCAACTTGAATTTGTCCTCAGAGTCTCTTTAAAGGTGGCCGCTTCGTTACCTCTTTATGAGTGATTTTTACGGGCACTGCTAAATTTGTAACGTCGGAAACATTACCCCTCCTTGATACACGGTCTGCGCTTGGTGAACAGGGAAATGTCGCGCTTGTCATCTGAGATGTTTAATCAACGGGGTCGTTCCTTGCAGCTTGTGGTTTGTCAGTGAAATGCGCGTACAAAAGTTTTGCCGACACTGTTTGTGGCGTCATCTTTGTCACAAAAGAACACCGCATCCAACACACCCCTGTTTTGGTTTAGGTTTTCTGCTTTTTGCTCTTTGATGATTGTTTTACTCACAGTTCTATTAACAACAGATTGCAACGAACAGAGAGGGCTTTAAGCAATATTACGGGAGCGCCACCTTAAGATTAAAAAAAAATAATAATCCCAAAGTTGCCCTTGAACGATGAAGTAGGCGCTCTATGCAACTGCAGATTGTACGTGTGAACTGCAGGGTGTGCTGTGAGTAGAATGTAATTCGAGCAATTCTGATAAATGACTGACCAGTGAATTGTTCTGAAATGCGCTTGAACAGCTCCTGAATGGCCGTGCTGTTCCCGATGAACGTCGCAGACATCTTGAGGCCACGGGGTGGGATGTCGCAGACGGCGGTCTTGACGTTGTTCGGGATCCACTCGACAAAGTAGCTCGAGTTCTTGTTCTGGACGTTAAGCATCTGTTCGTCGACCTCCTTCATGCTCATGCGGCCGCGGAAGATGGTGGCTACCGTCAGGTAGCGGCCGTGGCGGGGGTCGCAGGCGGCCATCATGTTCTTGGCGTCGAACATCTGCTGCGTCAGCTCTGGCACGGTCAGCGCCCTGTACTGTTGGCTGCCTCGGGACGTGAGTGGTGCGAAGCCGGGCATGAAGAAGTGCAGACGCGGGAAGGGCACCATGTTGACAGCCAGTTTGCGCAGGTCAGCGTTCAGCTGGCCGGGAAACCTGCGTGTGTATGGTTACTTAAGTTGCTTTAAGACTGTTTTTTTTTTGTTGCGTTAAGCACCGCGAACAAGGGCCTGCAGGCGCCGCGCCATTCATGTCCCCAATTGTGCTACGAAGTTATACACAACACAAGCTATTCCCTCTTCAGGTGTGGTGAAGTAGTTTGCAGGCCTAAGCGCCTGTGGCCATTGTGGGCATCGGGCCATTCTTCGACGGCAGTGATCGGTGCCACTCACTACAGCTTCGCATATAGAGATGTCGAGTGACAGTAATAGACTACGATCCCGGAGAAAAGAAAGCTTCGTCACCTGAGGCATGTTGTGACTCCGGACATTGTGACAGAAACCAGGTGGTTGAGGTCCCCGTATGTGGGAGTGGTGAGCTTCAGGGTTCGGAAGCAGATGTCGTATAGCGCCTCGTTGTCAATGCAGTAGGTTTCGTCGGTGTTCTCCACCAGCTGGTGCACGGACAGAGTGGCGTTGTAGGGCTCGACGACGGTGACGGAGACCTGCAGTTTTGAATGCGCTTGAATTCGCACTTTCTGTCGACGTGGTGCAAAGCCTACCACATCTATGCACAAGAAAAATTTTCTGATTTTTAAGCACTGTGATTCTTCGATTTCTCGCTACCATTGTCGAGCATTAAAGGGACAAGAAATTATTTTGATGGTCAAATTCTAGGGCAGCGATCAGTAGAGGTGGCCTTTGTCAGTATTAATTCGAGTCAAATTCAAAAGCTCTGCGTGGACCCTACACACACCTCCTTCACGCCCCGACGTCATGCAGATGCGGTGGCGCTGATGTCAGTAGCGCCTTTGGCACGGCAGGCAAAATAGGTTCCGCCTGCCCGTGCCCACCAGCTGCTGCAGCTGCTGGCGGGACTGCGCAACTGCATCATGCCCGCGCCTCGATATGTTTCTCGCTGATAGATACCGCATTAAGGAATGGGCCACGGTAGTAAAGCGCGAAGTCTGGGCCTCGATCGCCGCTTCCAGGCAATGTACTTCGTAGCTGGGGAGTTGCGTTCATTCTCCTGAACATCAGCATAGTACGCTTATAATTGCTTAAGGGGAAAAAAACACAAATGTGTGCGCACGTAATTATCACGTCGAGCCGTTTGGGTGTTCACAGGGCGCTGACAGGCTGAATCACCACCAAGGAATGCGGTCTTTTGTTGATAGCAGATAATATTTAAACGTGTGTGGAAGTTATACGATCATATAAAGCCGCGTTCATGGCACTTAATATTCACTTCAGGCCATTTCTTAATATGGCCGACATAATTACTTGGTCTGTGTAGAAAGAAGTCTGCTAAATTGTGTCGTTTTTGCACGGCCACGTTGGCATGTTTCTGTACGTGTGCTAAAAGCCAAGTGCTTTTTCACTGCATCATATGTCATAAGCTGTTTCATGAGGCGGTGCATGATCGCGAAGCTTGTTTGGAAAGAAGCAGCCGCGATCGCATTGCCCGAGTTGATGACGATGATGATGACCTCAGGCTTAATGGCACATACCCACGGCGGGGGATTGGCCAGGGTGCAATGCTGATACAAACGCACTCATGGCCAGGGAGTGGTGTAATTGGATAATTTTGTGGCCTAGACTCGAATTTTGATTAAAAATCAATATTAAAAAAAACGGAAATGAAAAAGCAGGGAATTCTCATTCTAGCAGAGGAATCTACCTGATGCAATTATATATTCGTGAATAAAATCGCACACTGGTTTCAATGCATATCCCTTGGCGCTTGCTCCGAAGGAGAGGAGAATCGGAATAAATAGAGCAAGCCCCCGTCGAGCGAGGGGATCTCTAAGTAAGCTGTACGGCGAGAAGTTAACCGCAAAGAGGAAAAAGTGATCTATGGACTCAATTTCGCCAAAGACTCAGATAGGGTGGTCAGAAATATCCCTGATCGACATAAGTAGAGATTTAGTCGTGGTATTCTGCAGCGCAGTAGGGTCGTGGACACTTCACATTGCCTTGAACTGCACATCCGCGCACTCCAAGGAAATGCCAGGTGTTGAAAATTCGCTGCAGCAAGGAGAGGCTCATGGCTCAAGTAGTGGAGACGCTGGCTGCAGTCAAGTAGACAGTATTAGGGACGAACGGGACAATAGGTCCACCAAGGGCGGACTTTGCAAAAAAATCAACTCTCTCATCAGAAGCAATGCCACAGTGCCCAGGGACCCAGTGAAAGCGTACTTTTGTAATGTGTGGTGGAACAAGAAATTGAAGGGAACGGCTTATAGGAGTATCTCTCGATTTTTCGAGCACTATCAAGACGGAAAGGCTGTCTGAAAGTATAACAACCTGAGAGATACTGCAGGGATTCCTTATTAAGGCCAACTCAATGGCCAGAAACTCGGCGACAAAAATAGGGGTATAGTCAGGAGCCCGAAATGAATAACTCTGTTCAAGAGCCCTTGAGTAAATGCCAATGGCTGCTTTTTCATTTTTCTGGAGGCGTCTGTAAAAACGGCAGTATGGTTAGGGAAATTATCCAGACACTCCTTAATAAGCCCCTTTAAAACATTTGCAGGCAGATTCTTAGCATTCCTTGGGAAGGTGTCGTCAAAGGGGACTACAGTATCAGCCCGGCGGTGGTTAACTGGTACTACAGCATTTATTGATACAGAAATTTTTGACAGCAGGGAATTAGTGAACACAACCTGAGGAAGCTTATACCTAGGCCAAAAATTACCAAAGAATAGAGATGGGTTCGTTGTAAATATAGGGTTAGCCAATTCAGGAACAGGCTCCAAAGACATTAAAAACGTCCGCACAGTGAGAAGCTGAGCCGCAAATTTAGATCAGGTATCCGCTTCTCCAAGTACAGCGCAGCGTTAGCAACTGATTTAGGCAGACCTAAGCAAAGGCGCAGAGCGCGTCGCTCAATAACAAACCGGGGTTCAAGCTTGTACCTTGTGCACCCAGAAAAGAGAACAGAGCCAAATTCAAGTACACATGTCTTATACAGAAAGAGCAAAGTGTCCCGACGCATACCAAATTTTTTGTTGCTGATCCTCTCCAACCGGCCAAGGGCACGCTCACCTTTAAAGCACAATGCTTCTAATAAAGTAGGGCATAAGCATCCGCGCGCGAGCACCTATCGCGCTGAATAATGTCCAAGACACACTGTTCATCTTTGGGCAGGTGGGATCGTCAGCTGCGAGATCAGACTTAGAAGTGCAGACGTCTGAAGCATGAGCACCGCCGCAAACGCGGCAGCGCGTTGCCGACTTGCAAGATTTGCCACTCTGACCAAAACGCCAGCAGTTCTTACATTGTAATGGACGGGGCTGCAGTGGGTCAACACGGTAGACAATGGGCCAGACTGGTTTCCCATCGGCAAGAGGAGCCCGCAAAAGTTGCTATAACAGACTCAGTTGGAATACGAGAGCCTCCAGCCTCTGTTGCAGCGGTAAACTGAGAGGATGCCCACACCGGCATCATGGAAGTCCAAGAATTTCTTCTGGCGTAGCGGAGGGATACACACCGCGGATTATTCCTTTTACGCAGGCGAGTTGCTCGGGAATAAACGCTTTCACCGGGAGTGAGGCAAAAGAGGTGCACTGCAGCAAGTCTGCAACACAATCCAAATCAGGTGATTTGCACAGAATTCTTCTTTTGGCAAATGGTCGAACCTCGGAAATCTCAAGATATCGAATGGTCGCTGCCTTCAGCTGCTCCTGGATCATATGAGAGTTTTTGATCTTAATTAAACCATCTCCTACAGGGACCAGAGCCACAGGGATACGCTTGGCAAAAAGAATTTAGGCAAACTGGCGAACCAGGCTACCGGACCTGTGCCCGAGGAAGACATAGCCATGTCCGTAAGCCTAAGAAACATGAAGCCTACATCCAAAAGGGAAAAAACCTGGCCAAATCCCCCACTCGCGGAACGGCCTCACCAGGAGTTTACAGGATCAGCAGCACCAAGACACGCTTCAGCAGCGAGGCCAGATGAAGCGGGAGGCGACATAAAACAGCCGTAGAACAGCGTCGGGTCGAATCAGCACAATGGACACTAAGGGCCGTTGTTGTTGTTGCCTTCGTGACATGGCACATACCCACGACGGGGGATTGGCCAGGGTTCAGTGGGGAGACCCCATAGAACAGGGTAAATGGTGCCGAGCTATTTTGCCTTGGGTGAAATTTACGAGTGATTAAAAAGAAAAGAAGGGCCCTTTCTTCTTCTTTGCCGAGTTGTTGTTGTTGTTGTTGTTGTTAGCCTCTCAAAATATGGCACATACCCACACTGGGGGATCGGCCAAGAATCGGGTAGCTATTCACCTGAACGCAGTTAACAAAAAGGAAAAGCACGTGGGAGCATAACACCGGTGAATTTTTCGTCATGAACAGAAAAGGGATGAGTGTTTTGATTTTAAAATTTTAAGAATAATAATAAAGAGAGTGATTAAATATTAATGATTTAGTCAAAATGTAATAATTGATAGAAAAGAAAAGGTTGAAACACTTAGCAAGGCAGTCGGTGTGATTCTATCAGGAAATTTTGAACAGCGGTGCAAACAGATCTGTGGCTGAACCCAAATGTGGTGGCGCCAAATGATAGCAAGAGCGGGCTGCTCAAACTAAGGCCAAGATGCTGCAAGGGCTCCTCCAGCAACCTTTTTCTCAGTTAGTTGAATCGGCGACAATACAGCCAAAAATGTTCAATAGATTCTGGCTCACGGCAAAATGCACAAAGGGGAGAGAGCGCCAAACCCGACTTGTGTAAATAGAAATTTAGAGGGGGGATGCGGCAGCGTAGCCTCGTCAGTGATACTTCAAGCTGCCGAGAGCAACGAATTTTCCTGTTCCAATAATATTTAAGGTGCTCATAATCCGCCGATGTTAAAAGTGATGTGTCTTGCGTGCTTAAAAACGCACGTCGCCGAAATCTAGATGCTGTAATGTAGGCTGTAGCCGGGATGATTGGCAACACGGGGCCGCTGAGGGAAGCCTTTGCGAGATTATCAGCAATCTCATTTACTGTCACACTGCTGTGGCCGGGAACCCATACTAAATGAACAAGGCTCAAATGCGGAGGAAGTAGGGATAAGAAAGTTGATAAAATGGGACCGTCAACCTGTGCAGCGAGGGACGAACACAAAGATAAAGAATCAGTAATTACTGCAACTGCTGTAATAGAGGGGTCTAGCTTGCGTAGAGCAAGTACAACTGCTAGAAACTCTGCTTGAAAAATAGGGGTGAAATCTGGAAGGCGCAGAGAAAAGGACCAGTCTAAATGGGAGCAAAATATTCCCACACCTGCTTTTTCATTGCATTGCGATGCATCAGTGGCTATTGCTATATCGGTTGGTAGGGTCCTCAGATGATCTTCTAGAAGGCCATTTAGAATACTCGGTGGCAAAAGTTTTGCATTTTTTGGGAATATGTCGTCGAAAACAATGTGTATAGTGGGCCCATTCCGAAGCGCAGGAAGGATATCATAAATGTTTACATCTAAAGGCTGAAGTAATCTTTGCACAAACACTACCTGAGGGGAATTGAAACGAGACCAGGGGACACCAAAAAAGGAGGTCGGCTGAGAACAGAAAATGCTTTGGGAACGGTGGAAATGGGATTCATAGATCCTGAAGTAAGTTTGCACAGTTAAAAATTGAAGTCGTGATAAGAGAGACGGAATGCGGGCTTCAAGGTACAGCACATTGATAGCCACAAATTTTGGAAGGCCGAGGCACATGCGAAGTGCTTCCCTCTCTAAAAGGACGAGAGGGCGAAGTTTATATGTAGCCGAGCCTGAAAACAACACTGATCCAAATTCTAAAATTGGCCTGACATAAATTATGTAGATCATTAATAGCGCATCTCTGCGCATGCCGTACCGGTGATGACATAATCTCCGTAACATGCCCACGGCACGAGCCCCTTTCGCCGCGACATGGTCAATGTGAGGTCGCCAGGTGAGTTTGTTGTCATGAATGACCCCTAGGTATTTTAGGGATTGAACCTGCGGTATTATTTTTAACTGGCAAGTGAGAGAGGCCACTACAGGAGTGAATAGAGGGAAAACAAGAGTAGCGCACTTGCCAACATTTAACTTCAGGTGTAATGCGCTCAACCAGTGCTCATTGCTGCTGCCTTGCCCACTATGCATTGCGTACTTTTTATCTGATGTCCGGTCATTCACAGAAGATCTATTGTCATGCGGTGACATTGAATCTAACCCCGGTCCAACACAGGAGGATTTGTTGCTTCAGCTTGTTTCAGGCCAAACCAATATGACTGCCTCTATTAACCAGTTGCTGGAAAAACAGACTACGCTGGAGGATAAAATCGGAGGTTTATCTGTTCGCATTACCAACCTGGAAGACAAACTATCCTGTCTGGCATCTATAAGCAAAGTGGTCAGTGATCTAAAAGAAACGGTAGCTCAACTTGAGCAAGATAATTCATACATGCTAAAAAAAATTGATGATTTAGAAAACAGGAGTAGGAGAAATAACTTGATTGTTTATGGTTTGGAGGAGGGTGACGAAGAAACTCCTACCAGTCTTCAGAATGCGATCCGGAAAGAACTCTTTGAAGAAAAATTGAAAGTTGAAATCAATAGCATAGAGAGGTGTCACAGGCTGGGAAAAAAGAAGAAAGATCAAAGCCGCCCCGTAATTATGAAGTTTCAGGACTACAGAGAAAAACTTTCGGTGTTACAGGCTTGTTCGGGGCTGAAAGGAACCAAATTCTCTGTGGCTGAAGACTTTTCCAGCCGAGTTCGTGAAATTAGAAAAAAGCTGTGGCAAAGCTGTGCAGTGGAGAAGGCTAACGGCGCTAAAGCCAAACTGATATTTGATAAGCTGGTTATCGACGGTGCTATGTTCGGATGGGACGAAGTGAAGAATGAGCCCTATCGTATATCTAAAAAGAGGGAATGACAGACGCATATTATGAACAAAAGGTTCACACTGATAAACGTCAACTGTCGAAGTATTGTCTGCAAAGCTACGCAACTTGAGGGCCTGCTGTTGACGTATGATGTAGAAATCGCTGCACTCACTGAAACCTGGTTGGGAAAAAATATTTTTGACAGCGAATTCGTACCACAAAACTACAAAGTTTTTCGCAAAGACCGAGATGGAAGGGGCGGTGGAGTGGCCATACTGTTCAAATCTTCACTGCAAGTCTTTAGAATGCCAGATATTGACGATGTAGAAGGCATCTTTTGTAAATTTTACAAAAACAATGTTCGTTACGTTTTAGGAGCCGTGTACAGGCCACCCAATTCCTCTGTAGCACTCCTAGTGAATCTAAAAAAATATGTTGAGCGCCATATAAAACAGAATGATAGGCTAATGTTGACTGGCGATTTTAATTTACCAAACATAGACTGGACTGCCTTTTCGCATTCTAATAACATCATTGAGCAAACTATGCTTGATATTTCTATTGCCTTTGACCTGCTTCAGGTAGTTAAAGATCCTACTAGAGTCCACAATGGTTCATATTCAATTCTTGATCTATTTTTTGTAAATGGTACTGTCAAAGAAAATGTCGAATGCTATGTAACGACCGGTATTTCTGATCACAAAGCTGTTGTACTGACATTGATAAATGCAAACTTTGATCGCCGAAATACTGTCGGTTTCTTTCCTAATTTTTCTCGTGCACATGATGAATCTATTCTTGATATGCTCGACTTTCATTATGACCGCTTTATGAATTTTAATGGAAATGTGAATGACTTATGGCTATTTTTCAAAAGTGTTGTCTTTCAGTGTATTGAACGCTTCGTTCCAAAAATTGCAAAAAAGTCCCCAAAATGTAACCCTTGGATAACACGAGAGACATTACGCTCACAACGAAAGCTAAAAAGAATGAAAAAAAGGTTAAAAGCAGGAAACTATTCCCAAACGATCATTGATGAACAAACAGAAAAACTCAAACAGCTGATTGCCCATGACAAGGAAAAGTGCTTTTCTACTCAGCTACCTACCTTCATTAAAACATGCCCTGAGAAATTCTGGAGGCAGATAACTCCAGCTTCACGATCTCATGATACTTTCAAAGTAAATGGAATATGTGAGCGTGATGATGCTTTGGTGTCCACGGCTTTCAATGACTACTTCAAATCGGTGTTTACGCAGGATGACAGCTCTCTTCCCTGCTATTCCGTGAATTTGCATTCAATTCCTGATGTTGTGATTTCCGAGGCAGGTGTTCTCAATTTATTATTGAAGCTTGATGTAAAAAAATCTCCCGGACCAGATGACATTCCCAACGCATTCCTGAAGCGTTATGCAGAATGGTGTGCCAAGTACTTATGCATCTTATTTAACAAATCACTAAATGAAGGATCATTACCGGATGACTGGAGAACGGCAAGAATCAAACCAATTCACAAAACTGGAGACAAAGCATCTATTCAGAATTACCGTCCGATATCGTTAACATCTACAGCATGCAAGGTCTTGGAACACATCATTCATAAACATATAGCAGATTTTCTTGAACAAAACAATTTTCTAACTAATGCACAGCATGGCTTCAGACGAGGATTTTCCACTGCCACTCAGCTAGTACAAACTATACATGATTTTGCGCAGGCAATAAATGAAGGAAAGCAGACTGACGCTATATTTATGGACTTTAAAAAGGCATTTGATAAAGTTCCGCATAACAAACTTCTTCACAAATTATGTAATGTACTAAAAAATGACAAATTACTTGCATGGATTACAGCCTACTTAAGAAACCGTCGTCAGTTTGTAGTAGTAAATAATTCCCCTTCCCCTCCAGTTCCTGTTGATTCCGGCGTTCCCCAAGGATCTGTTCTTGGGCCACTCCTCTTCTTGATTTTTATTAATGACATTGTCGATAACATCTCAGTTTCTGTTAGATTATATGCTGACGATTGTGTGTTATATGAAAAGATTACTACTACTGAGGACCAAGTACGGTTAAATAACGATTTCACTAAGATAATAACATGGTGTGAGCAATGGCAAATGTGCGTTAATTATGATAAAACAGTGTTCATGCGTATAACCCAGAAAAAGAAGCCTCTTTTGTTTAACTATACTGCTAAAAACAAAGTTCTCTCTCAAGTGAATACTTACAAATACCTAGGTCTGCGGATCTGCAATAACCTCTCCTGGACAGAGCACATTGACAACGTTACAGCTAATGCCCTACGCAAACTATTTTTCCTCCGACGTGCTCTGAAGCTCGGCCCCCCCAGTGTACGTTCACTTTCGTATAACACTATTATTCGCCCTATGTTAGAATATGCCGTCATAATCTGGGATCCTTTCACTAAATCTAACATTGCTAAATTAGACAGAGTCCGAAAGAAAGCAGCACGGTTTATTTACAATTCATATAACCGCACATCTATCACTGCACTTCTTAATCAAAGTGGTTTGCTTCCAGTCTCTCATAGAAATCGCATCTGTCGTCTAAAATTTTTATTTCAGTTAATCAAAGGTCAGTACAATATTGACACATCCAATATTATATCGTTCTCCTCAGGGTACAACACAAGACAACGCCATGATTTTACAGTAACACCATTAAACGCACGAAATAACACCTTTAAGTACTCTTTTTTCCCCAGAACGATTACAGACTGGAATAATCTAACTAATGATGCAGTAACCCAAACTTCACTAAAAAGGTTTGAAAGCCACCTTTAACTTTTTTTTTATAATGTCGTACCGCTACATTTCTTTGTTTCATTGTTTCTTGATCTTAAATTGTTGATCAATTGTTCTTGATTGTTTGCTTGTTCCTGAGGTCGTTTTTGTTGTTTCCAGAATTTATGTATTGTGTGCCTACCCCTGCGAAGGTCTTGTAAAAGATCGCAGTATCAATAAATAAATAAAATAAATAAATAAGTGTATTCAAATATGACTGCAACAGACCATACAGAGAATGTATATCCGGCGCAGCAGCAAAAAACGCAATGTCGTCCGCATAGACGTAAGTGCGTACATGGCGGTGGAGAGGAATTGAGCTTAACAGAATATTAAAGAGCACAGGAGAAAGAACAGCTCCTTGCGGTACACCTCGCGTTTGTCTGTACCTCTCTGAATGAACACCACTATGGACGCAAAAGAATTCCCTGTTATGAAGAAATGCAGATATCCATGCAACTATATAATCTGGAAATTGAAGAGACTGTAGCCTATGTATCAGGATGGAGTGTTCTACACTGTCGTAAGCTTTGGCGACATCTAACGTAACCAAAGCCGCGAGCAGGCGTTGACGACGAGCAAGGAGAATTCTGCTCTCAAGATCAGCATGTACATTCCATATCGAACACCGTGGCCGGAAACCGAGTTGGCACGGGCTGAGTATACTTTTGCGGTCCACAATGGCTGACACCCGAATTAGTAACAACCTTTCTATCAACTTTACCACGTTTGATGTTAAAGAAATTGGTCTAATATAATCCAATTCATAGCCTCCACCCTGATTTTTAAGTAAAGGGATCACCTTGGACAGCTTCCACTCAGAAGGTATCCAAGCGTGTTTGAGAGAGTAGTTTATTAGGTGCAATAAGGAGTTGGGAGACTCTGCAAATAGAAACTTGAGCATCTTTGTGGTAACACCATCAGGGCCAGTAGCAGCAGCTGGCAATCTCTGGACAACTTGTGAAAGCTCTGATAGATTTACTTGTGAGGCATTATCATTTGGTACGACTGGTGCAAACAACAATGGTCGCATAGGTAGTAAAGACGAGAACCGCTTTTGCAGGCCTGTGGCTATTAATTCAACCGCCTGGATAGCTTCTACAGGTGACATAACTAATGACTAAAAATTATGAGAGGACATGAGCTGTTTCCTAGACCGTAGAAAACCGAATAGTGCACGTCGGTTGTCCGCCTTTGAAAGATAATCGAAGTGTTCTGAGTCATATTTTTCCTTTGCGCGAGAAACTGTGCGTTTAAAGGTGGCTGCAATAAATTTATAATCACTCCAGTTATTCGGACATTGGTTATGAAGAAGCTTTTCCATGCTGCCTTCCTCCGCCTGTAATCTCTTGTACAGTCCGCATTCCACCAGTTAGAAGAATTCCCTTTTATTGGCCTCACCAGGAACTCCGACTTTTTACGGCTTTCCTCAATAGCCAGACATATTCTTACTGACTGGTGGACCTCGGCGATGTTAGACCCTGGAGCAAGGGCAGAGCGCAACGCCGTCTGAAATCTGTCATAATTTACATGTGACCGCAACTGAGAAGACGCCGGAGTAACACGACATATGATATCAAAATGAATAGGTATATGATCACTTGAAGTGCCGCTATCAACTGTCGACCAATTCGTTACGCCAATTCCAGGACTAATGAACGTGATATCTAAAACAGATTGAGTGTGTGAGCGAAGATAAGTGGCCGATCCTGAATTTAAGCACATCAGATTGTGATCAGAAACCCAGTCCCAAAGGCGCTTGCCGCATGAATTAGTCCTAAAACCCCAAGACACATGGTGAGAATTGAAGTCCCCAGCCACGAGAACTGGGTTTTTACAGTTTACGAGTAAAAAATCCAGAGGTCTAACATCCTGGACTCCATTGGGGAAATAACAATTTGCTATTGAAAATGGAGAGCACCGAGGAAGTACAAAGTCTATCGCCAAAATCTCACAGTCAGGAGACATTTGTTGAAGAGATACCACAGCCCTGTGGCAAAATTTTGAAGAGACTAAAGTTAGTAAACCCCCGCCTCTTGACTGGCGGTCTAGGCGAAATGACCGGTAATTTTTGATATGAAAATGTTTGTCAGTTGAAAGCCACGTTTCTTGCAGAATTATGACATCCGGATTAAGCTGAGTAGAAAGGCAGTGTAAATCTGTGGAAGCGGAAAGAATAGAGCGACAGTTCCACTGCAGAACTCGCAACGACGCTATGGTTGCGAAAGTCTAGCAGCAGCAACTGCCTGCTCCAAAATGGTATCCTTGGGTTTAGTGCCAAGCTGCTTCTTCTTTGATTTGGGCTGGGTGCCCTGAGAAGACAACGAATAAGACATGGGGGACCCACTGCGCTTAAGAAGCCGCGCATCAGGCTCCACCATCTCGGAATCATACATTATATCAACATCCCTCGAAGTACCCGAGGTAGGTACAGCGGAAGGGACAGAAGTTTGTTCCTGGGGTTGTGATGCTACTGGAATTTGAGACCGGATAAGAGGAGAGGGAATTGTCGAAAGAGGTGCCAAACTAGCCTGCACGGCATGTGTAATCTGAGTCTCTAGAACATTTGTAAAGCACTCCGACACACTTGCGACAATCTTTTCTACCATTTTAGACATCGAAGCCTCCGCAGCAGCCGCAATTGCCTGGGACAGCGTTGAGTCTAGCATGACACCTTGCCGAGCGGTCACACCGGCATAACCGCGGGCACGTTCTTTGACCTCTGAAATAGCGTCACGGCGCGAACAGCGTTTCCTGTCAATTATTTCCAGAATTTGAATTTCCTGAGCTCGAGAGGGACCATTTGAGTAGTTTGCAGAGTGCGCACCACCGCAAAGGCAACACTTCTCATTCTCCTCAGTGCAGGTGCTTTTTGCGTGACCATCCCCACAGTTGCAACACCTCAAGTTGGATTTGCAACCGCCAGCGCTATGTCCATAACGCCAGCAGTTGTTACACTGCAGAGGCCGAGATGATAATGGGTCTACCCGAAAAATTAGAAGCCATGCCTTGATTTCAGAGGGGCAGGAAGTGCCGGCAAAGGTAGCAATCACTGATTCAGTGGGCATCCGCACGTTGTTTACATCCCGGCTACAGCGGTGCACAGCAACAACACCTGCAGCCGACAGAAGCTCAAGAGTCTCTGCCGGAGACAGGGAAGAGTCTACACCTCGTACAATACCTTTCGTGCACGCCAGATGAGAAGGGATGAAAGAACTTACCCGAAGGGAGGCAAAGGATGAGGAGTTTAGTAAATCTCTTACACAGGCGAGGTCTGGCAATCTGCACAGAATCCCACCACGTCCAAACTTGCGAACCTCTGAGATTGACTCATTATGAGAAGTAGTCGACTGGAGAGCAGCCCGAACAGCACCAGGGTTGTTCATCCTGATAGCACCACCATCCTTAGGCACCAGCGCGACAGGGATACTGCCGACACCACTGCGCAAAAAAGCTTCCAACGGTAGGAGATCAGTTGACAGAGAAGCCGACCAGAGGGAACTCCCCTGGCCGGGAGACTGGGTGGACATAGTCCGGGCTTACTGCCTTACCGCGCAAAGACGCAGAGAGAAAATGCCACAATCAGCCACCCGAAACTTAATTGATCGTTCCCAGCAGAGCAGAGCCGTCGGGGCAGCGATGAACAGGACGAACGCCACTGGGTCGAACGATGTCCTCCTAACAGAGCCAAGCTGGTCGTCTCACGGTGGCCAAGAGGTGCCGAGAGGCCGAGCGAATCTTCTTCTTCTTCTTCTTCTTCACCCCAGGTATATGGCCGAGTTGCAGCGTGCTTTTGTCTTCGTTTTTGCCATCGCATGACAACGGCCTCCAAAGTATCTCATAAAGCTAGCGCAAATACATGAGAGCACACGAAGCTGCGTCCAGCACACGTAGTTGCAGGCGAGTGGAATTTTTCGGCTTGAGCCCCTGCGTCTTTCAATCAGACTCCTGCGTTGCTAGGAAAATGTTTCGGTTTGGTTTGGTTTGGTTTATGGAGTTTTAACTTTCCAAAGCGACCCAGGCTATGAGGGACGCCGTAGTGGAGCACCCCGGAAATTTCGACCACCTGGGGTTCTTTAACATACACTGATATCGCACAGTACACGGGCCTCTAGAATTTCGCCTCCATCGAAATTCGACCGCCGCCGCGGCCGAGGTCGAACCCACGTGTTTGGGGTTAGCAGCCGAGCGCCATAACCACTGAGCCACCGCGGCGGCTATGCAAACGTTTCATTTAGGGGGTACACTAACAGAAACTGTCGGGTGAAACAATGCAGCGAGATTGAGAGGAGACGGGGAAATTGAAAGTATTTTCGTTATTTATGCATGAGATGTAACCAAATTTGGCACAACTGTGAACTTTTTATGCTAATTTCAGTGCTGTGCTTTACTTTCAGCTGGCTGGTACAGATGTTGGGTTATTATAATTAACACCGTCGTCAAGTCATCGAGTGTGGAATAATTAAGTAGAAAGTGCGCAAATTTTTTATGCCAACATGTTCACAAAGCCCTGCTTTGTGTGATGACGCTACTGTTCTTTTTTTTTATGCAAAGTAAGTATGCAAACAAAAGTTAAACTCTAGCATGCATGTTTACGTGAACACATTTCTTAGAAAAATAACTTCAACATGCTACTGCATGTGTACAAAAAATTGTCAGATTTATTACACTACTCAATCTCTCAGGACCGCGGTGGTTCAGTGGTTATGGCGCTCAGCTGGTGACCCCAAAGACGCGGGTTCGATCCCAGCCGCCGCGGTCGAATTTCGATGGAGGCGGAATTCTAGAGGTCCGTGTACTGCGCGATGTCAGCGTACGTTAAATAAGCCCAGGGGGTCGAAATTTCTGGAGCCCTTCACTACGGCGTCTCTCATAGCCTGAGTTGCTTTGGGACGTTAAACCTTCATAAACAAAACCATAAATAAATCAACGTCTCAGGATTCATTCGCAGCAAATATAATTATTCTATTTTTATTCGTTACGAAATTACGAAGGGATGAGTGATGCCAATCGTAGAAAACGTGAAAGCTGAGAAAACCAACCTTAAAGTTTATTCTCTCGTTGGCTTCGTTCACCCTCGTAGCTTTTTCTTTTGGTCAAAGAAATGAGGCACTGCAATGAATGGAACCTCTGATCTTCTGATCATTCCGCTTCCAAGTGATACTAAGATAGTGGTGCACCGTCGTCGGAAACCCGTGGAATTCGCGATGCGCCGAGGCCACCAGAAGAGCGATTCACTCAATCTTCGACGCCCACACATCTAAAAAGCGTAATTTTCTAAATTTCTACTGCACAAAAAAATTGCGATCAGTTTGGCCATTTTAATAAGGTGACAAATCGGCCTCGTTGGTGCATGATCTTGTGGCGAAAAGCAGCGCTTACACGCGACAGAGGAGACTGGAGACACGACGCTGTCCCCACTTGCCTCGCTGCGCGGCACGCGTGTCAAGTGATGGTGAGCGCACGTCTGCTCCGCCGAAACAACGCCAGAGCTTCTCCTCACTGCTATCCCGAAGTGGAATTATTCCGGCTTGTACAGAGCGTCAAAAAGTGGTTATTTTATTCCACGTCTAGCGTAGAAATCAACGGCAGCAACGCTTTCTGTTCGCAACTGATCATATATACAACACACAGTGCCAAACAATATCTCTGAATAGGCCGTACGTGGTCAACGCGAGCCTGTGCACTTCGAGAAATTACGAAGTTCAAAGCATCAACAGCATCAACCACTTGGTGATTCGCAGAAACCGACAACGCGCCTACAAGCCTACCGCGAGCCCGCTAGCGACTGCAGTGACACCTTGTTTGTTTGCAAACATGCAGCAGGTCTGCGGGAATACGGTGGCCGCAGCTGGCAAAAGACAGGGTTAATAGGAGAGACATGGGAGAGGCCTTTGCCCTGCAGTGGGCCTAGTCAGGCTTATGGTGATGATGATGGTGCAGCATGTCTATAATTTACAATTTCTATTTAAATCGCTGCTCGCACTGACTCGCAGTCTGCTAGGGCGACAGCTCACCTCGCATTCTTTGCCTTAGCACACTAAGCCGCTCCTCAGTCACTGGGCAGCCTGACGCCCACTGCCCATTGGGCATGCTCAGGTGGCGTGGGCGGGATTGCGCAGCCCCGACCTGTTTTCTGTTAGCACGAAAGCAATCCTAGCCAACCCCTAACGATTTCGACGATGTCTCACGCGGAGAAAATGAAGACTCAGCCAGACTCAGTAAGGAAATGGGTGTGCATGGCAATGAAGCTCAATTCTGGGGATGGTCCTGCAGGGTAAGGACAGCAACACATGGTATGGCACATGAGGGTGTTTATTGTGTATGGGGGTTTAACGTCCCAAAGCGACTCAGGCTATGAGGGACGCCGTAGTGAAGGGCTCCGGAGATTTCGACCACCTCGGGTTCTTTAGCGTGCACTGGCATCGCACAGTACACGGACCTCTAGAATTTCGCCTCCATCGGAATTCGACCGCCGCGGCCGGGATCGAACCCGCGTCTTTCGGGCCAGCAGCCGAGCGCCATAACCACTCAGCCACCACGGCGGCCCTGATATGGCACATGAAGAATGTCCCAAACATGGTTAGGACGCCCGAAATTTGCCTTCGAATGACCTTGACCGAATTCGACTGCCGGTGAATCTGGCTGTGCTCAGGTGGAAGACAAGCTTCACCTCGTCTCGAAATGGAATTGGCCCACCTCCAAAAATAATAGTTGGCCCACCCCCTAAAATTTCAAAATTGACCTACGTTCGGGACCGACATGCGACACCCCAAGAATGGGTTTGGCCCACCCTCAAAATTTGGGAGGCCCACCATGCTTTCGCGCACTATTTCGTGCTTAGCAATGATAAACCGCTAGCCATTTTTTTTTTTCGGCACGTCGTTGTGTAAGAGTTGAGGGAAGCTAAGAAGCATCATTTTTAATCGCCGATATCTTCGGTGTTAAAGGGCTGTAGACACCAAAAATTTGCTCGCATGTTTTCTGCTTTCAAATGATGCTTTAGACATTAGAATACATGTATCGCCGCGTTGTTTTCGCCTACGACTGATAAATAATATATAATTGAATTTCTTCTTTCATGCTGTTTCGGTTTCATCAACCGAACGATGGCTGTGACGTGTAGTTGGACTTGGAGTATCGGGAGGCAGGAAAAAAACGGCAGTATGACTGCTGATACGTCGTTTGTTTTCATTCCAGCTCTTGAAGCAGGCTTGTTTAAGCGTTACAGTGAATTAAAACTACGTGTCAGCGTTTATATTGCAGTTTTTTTTCGTGTCTCACATGATCTAAAGTCGAACTACATGGCACAACCATCGTTCGGTTGATGAAACCGAAACAGCATGAGGGAAGGAATTCAGTACTCAGTGATTTTGCGGTTGTATGCGAATACCAGACGATGATCCATGTATTATAATGCCTAAAGCATCATATGGAAGAATAAAACGCGTAACTAAATTTACATGTCTGTAGTCTTTTAATGAAGCTAGCTTATACTTTTTTTCCTGTTCGGTGACGAGTGATGGAATAGCGATCGCTCGTGCGCTTTTCCTAACCTCAGTATATACCATTTCATGGTCCCTTTAAGGTCACAGCCGTCGTGCGCTTGCACTCTGCAGCTGTTTTCGCGCCATTCGTTTGGCAGCAGCGGTGGGTGACGTAAAGTCTCGCATCTTCACGAGCGAGTGCGGTGTCGATACCACCGTAGTAGGTAGACATCAAGAAAGAAAGCTCGCTGAGGTCACCACATGCGGACGTGGTGAAGCCTTCATATCTGACGGCAGTTTAATAATAATAATAATAATAATAATAATAATAATAATAATAATAATAATAATAATAATAATAATAATAATTGGTTTTCTGGGGAAAGGAAATGGCGCAGTATCTGTCTCATATATCGTTGGACACCTGAACTGCGCCGTAAGGGAAGGGATGAGGGAGGGAGTGAAAGAATAAAGGAAGAGAGAGGTGCCGTAGTGGAGGGCTCCGGAATAATTTCGACCACCTGGGGATCTTTAACGTGCACTGACATCGCACAGCACACGGGCGGCTTAGCGTTTTTCCTCCACAAAAGTTTGCGTCTCGCTGGTATTGACGCTGTCCTGGCTTAAGACACGTGCCGGCGGCGCGGAAGCTGTCACGACGAATGCTCACCTTGGGGGAGGGCATGACGCTGAAGGTGTTCATGATGCGGTCCGGGTACTCCTCCCGGATCTTCGAGATGAGCAGCGTGCCCATGCCGGAGCCGGTGCCTCCGCCCAGGGAATGGGCCAGCTGGAAGCCCTGCAGGCTGTCGCAGCTCTCTGCCTCCTTGCGCACCACGTCCAGCACGGAATCCACCAACTCGGCGCCCTCAGTGTAGTGGCCCTTGGCCCAGTTGTTGCCGGCGCCGCTCTTGCCTGCGAAGGTTACCGCGCATATGTACGCCACCTGCATATCCCCGCGCTGCTGGGAGCCGCTGTTTTGAGCCAATAAGCGTTGACCAAAAAGGTAGCCGCTAAGGCGCTTTGCGCTGAAACCTTTCCTGTTTCTACGCGAGTTTTTCTTCAGTCGCATGATAGTGAAGCGGTCTTCAGACCAAATTCGCCGACCTTATAAAATAACTTTTCATATTTCAAGATGGAAACTCAGCGCTCAGGAACGTATGTCAGGCGCATAGGGCAGCAAGCTTCGTGTTGCAATGGTCGCCTCAGTTGCTGTTCACTTGTATTTTGTACGCAGCGAATTTGCCACCGAAAGAGTGGAAACAGCCAAGATTATACAGCCGACTATGAATGCCGATTCTGAGCACAGGTACGAGCAAATCGAGTTACCTTTGTTAACCCTAAGCTGTGGCTGAACCTAACGAACACTACGATGGGCTAAGAGCAGCTGCTGCAAGGAACTTCCGGCTAGGGACGGCTAGAATTAAGCCCGGCTCCCCACGAACCTTTGCGCACACACGTGCAGCTGATGACGTTGAGCTGAACTTGATCAGTACATGCTAAAACAGCAACGGAGATATGAAGCTAAAAGAGACGCTTACCGAATATGAAATTGTCGGGCCTGAACAGTTGACCGAAAGGTCCCGATCTGACGGAGTCCATGGTTCCTGGCTCCAAGTCGAGGAGGATGGCACGGGGAACATACTTGCCGCCTGAAAAATACAAACCAGGTTTTTTTTTCTTTACAGCCGTCAGTATTTTACTACCGTTGCGTGAACTGGAACATTGCCAGCGAGTCTGCCACGCAGTTTCTAATGCTGAACGCATGCGGAGCAGACGAGCGCCACCGAACAGGGAACTGTGGGTTCGCCACATGGGGCATGTCTGCATGCGCATAAAGGCACATAGACATAATGGCGAAAACATTTCGATGCCGCTGCGTTACACGACAGAGCAGAACGTTTTCGAGCGCTCATGCACCATTGGGAGTGCGTTTGTGATGCTATCATCATGATCAGCATTCGCAGCCCCTTTGATAAAACTTACGTTTGCACAGTAGGTATGCTATTAGAACACATACGGTATTCGTCCGTCATACTTCTCGTCAAAATTTTCAATGAGGAAATAGTATGTGTCGAGAGAAATGTGCCAAAAACACAACTATAGTCTGTTAAAACTAAAGAATGTAGCGGCGAATGCTCTTCTTAAAGCCCCTCCAGCCAGTCGCTTCGGTCGGTTTTCATGAGGCAGGGGCTAAGCACGAAAAGGAAAGAGTACAGCGTTTGTACCCGTGCCGTGTGGAGTGCGTTCTTCGTTATTCGGGTTATGAGAGCGGAGTAGTTAAATGGGGAGTTGAAAAGACGGTGCGGTGTTGCTAGGGCTGAGGACGTGTCCCTTTCCTGCCTAGCTGCTGCTGCTGCAGAGCCAAACGCCTTTAGCTGCACGGAGTAAATTGGACCACCCAGGGTTCTTTAACATACACTGACATCGCACAGCACATGGGTCTTTTCCATTTCGCATCCACCGAAACGCGGCCGTCGCGGCTGGAATTGAACCTGCGTCCTCGATTCCAACAGCCGATCGCACTAACCACTGAGCCACCACGGCGGGGTTTCAAATTCGCCATCATTTACGTTACTCGCTTGCCCAGTATTGCCCCCTCGCGGACGAGAATCTACAGGCGCCGAGAACACGCGCAAGTCAAGCAAGAGCATTTCGTTAATGAGGGCAAGCTAAAGCAAAAAAAAAAGAAAATTCAGCCAATCGCTGAATGGTACCTGCGCCATCACGTCACCTCTGCCGCAAGAAACGATCAAGAGAAATAAGCTATCGGCATGCCTTTTTGTTTTTGTTCTTTTGGCGCGAAAAACGTTTAAACATGGATAAATGCTTAGAAGAGAACACAAGGTGCGAGACGCCTATCATCTCCAAATTCAGATAAGCATACAGTGGTAGAGGTGCGGTCTAGTTGGCTCTTCATATCTTAAAACGGCGAAAAGGACGCGGACAATGACAAAAGTGGACGCATACTGCTGAGTTTGTGTCCACTCCTGTCATTGTCCGCGTCCGTTGCGCTGTTTTCAGATAAGCAGACGCATGTATCCAACAAAGGCGGCCGTGCCTGACGGCTGCTGCGTCGCATGCACACATGTTGCGACAGTTCGCAGGTCATGGCGTCCGTGGCCTTAGTGCGCGCGAACAGTGTTACGGTGATCCCTGATACGGCATATAGATTTGCCGTTTAAAATGTCGAGGACGAATTCCGCTGACATTCACAAGTTCCCGCCAAGAAATGAACGAAACCGTACGCGTGCGACCATATTCCGGCCACGGGTGCATCGGCCTAAGAAGTTTTGCAACAGGTGGTACGTTTACATGCACCTCATTTCTTGCACCTCATTTCAGAACTGCCTCCAGTCACATCCAGTCCAATTTTAACAAAGTTGGCTGCGAGTAATCCAAATAAAAGGGATCGGACTCCTGGTGGAAGGAAGTCAGAAATGAAACAAATATTTACGTATAAAAACGAGATGAGGACGTCCTCAAAAAGTGCACTCATTGGTTTCGCGAAATCGGAGTTCCTGTTCAAAAATCGCAGTGAGGGCCTGGTAGCATACAGCATATGCCCCGTATACACAGGACGTACTGGGTTCGAATGTCAGCACCGCCGGTGATTCAACAGTTTTTTAATGGTCACAAAAGCATCTTTCGACCAGATGCTCGGCTTCTTCAGGCCGCCACCTTGTTTCTGATAATACCGTCACTTCGAGGGGTAAATCAATTACTGCACGTTTTTTGGTAGCTATTGGCAGCTGCAGCTCGTTCCACGCATTTCCTATTGGTTGTATATTTCTACAACCTCTGGCGAGCGGTGAGGATCCTACTGTTGCGGCGTTCCCCAACACTGATGATCATCACCTCTGCAGATAATTCGTGCCCCGCGGTCCAGAACGACACCTCGGAAATTTCCCAAAACTAACATTGGCGCCAAACACCATACGGAACTTCTGTGTAATGGCGAGGGCCCACATCGTCAGCGCAGGCGAGAACACGAACCGCGTTTGCTCGTTTTTACGATTTTAGTTCCAAAATTGGTCACTGCGAGTACACCAATCGGCCCGCGAATTTTGAAAAACACGGTTTTTAAAAGTTCATAATAAATTGCTGGCTCAGTTCTGAAGACTCATACTTGGTATGAATGCTTCTTAGCATCATTTCTATGCATTGAAAACATTTACAAGTGACTTTTTATTCGTTGCATAGTCCCTTTAATGCCTTCATACAATATCAGGCGACTGGGTAGCGAGGTGGATCTACAATAAACGTTTTTCCTAGAACTCTCGTCCGGGAAACTTTTGTTCCCAGTAGTAAACTGGTAACCAAAAAGTTAACTTTAGTAAGTAAAAAATTACAGTGATATTTTTTGCAGCTAGCGCATGCTAACATGGAGTGTTGGACCAGGCTTGTGGCGTGCGAGAAAAAAGCATACTTTTTGACGTGCCCATTCAAGCATGTCACAAGGTCGCCAAACTCTGGCAGCGATTCGATAACCAGTTGTTGAACAACATTCCTCTGGTTTTTGTGTTGGCGAAACATTGTGGCATTCTCTGGTTGTAATAGCTTTTTTTGCAATTACCCCGGTGTGCATCACGACAGTGACGACACATGCACTTGGGAATTCCAGCCTGCCTCGATTCAAGCTATAGATACCAAAGAGTGAACATCGGCATCATCATGTTCTGTTGTTTCGCAGTCCATAACAAGCTGCTCTCGGCAGAAATCGCAGTTCAGGGCTTTCATTACAGAATGAGCACAAAAGCACCTACATAGCCAAACACAGGCGCGCGTGAACTCAAACTGTTCAGACCTTCTGTAAACTCAGCAATTTTGAAGGAATGTGCAGCACTTGACAAACAACCGACCTCATCGTCGCTGAAGTCACCGGCGCACATCACAGGAAGCGTGCCTTGGAGGCGAATTCTGCCTTCGCACTCGTGAAGCTGTCGGATGCTGATGTGGTAGTTACCCCCAGCCATTTGTCTGTACTGAAGAAACCTCTTCTCTAGGCCGTCTGTTTGCACTTTTCCGAGTAGCACGTACTTAAAACCGAGCTCATAGACTCAATACTTTGAGAATTCAAGTAGAGCATATGCTGAATGCCACAGAGCATTAAAAGTTTCCTTTGTGGCGTGCAATTGTCGTGTTTATAAAATTTCCATACGTCAAACCAGATTTTGAAGGCTTTCAAAAAGGATAGCTTGGGGTCATCATTCAACGATGAAATTGGCTCTTCGTATACGTCGCGATAGTGATATCCCTTGTGTGGCATCTTCACATTAACTACCATCCACCAATGAACAATTATTCTGATGAAGTTGGCAGTTTCTTTCGCACGTGAAAGTACAGGAAAATCGCAGTGCATGTCCAAGGCTTCAGCCACAAAGATGTTGAAAACCTGTAAGGCTAGTTTAACATTTTGCCTTTGTAAATTGCTTGGGTTTAAAGCCTTTGAAGGCAGCCTATAACTGTACTTCAAGAGCTGAGAAGATTCAAGTTTGTGAAGCTTTCTGAGATCCTTGAATGATGCCCACTGTATCATGTCAGGGTGGACGGAATTGTCAGTGAGGTTAAACATAGGAAAATAAAAGTTGGCTTTAGGATTTCTTTAGTTAAGCCAATTATTTCTAGCACACTTTAACAGTTACACAGCGTCAATGATTTAAAACATGGGTCGCGTTGCATCGTCTAGATGTGGGTAAATAATCCTCACCTTATGCGGCATCGTAAAGTCCATAAATGGCTGAGCGTGAATCTCGTCTGCCATTAAAGTAACAGCACTCTCATGCGATTTCAATTTATTAAACCTCTGGCCAATGTATTTAAGAAAATTCTGATCACCTGATTCGTTATCAGGTGATAGGTGGAAAGAGGAGCATATGTTTCTAATGGTACTCGGATGCGGCAAAGTCAAACAACCAGAGCCCCTCAAAAACTTGTATGCATGAGGAGATATAGTATGCAGATGCAAGCAAGCACCATTGTTTGAGATGAGTACTGCAGTCACTCTGAAGCAACAACACTTGTTCCCTCAGAAGTTTAACAGAGTCCTTTCTGTTTTTGCGGACGCTTTCCTTAATCTTTTCCGTGAGGTTTACTATCAGGTCAGTAAGGCCATCAGATGAACCTTTGTCGTCAGAAATCTGCTGTAGCTTATTTAATATGTCAAGTAGGACATTGATGTCACCGATTTCGTCAGGCACGACAAAATCTCCTAAACGTTTCACTGAGTTGCCGTGAAAACACGCCGTGAAACGAAGATATGCGAAAACAGTAACAGAACACTGTCGGACCAGCGCACTCTCATTTGCAATATTCAAGAACATGCTACAGTTTGGGTGATTAATAATAGTCCATTCAACCGGGACACACTTGACGTTTAAGCGCTCCATCATTTCATGCAGAGATGAAAATTTGCACTGCATTTGTTCTTGTCGACAGCAGGCTGCTGACACTTCAATAGCACGAGCAAGACATTTGCCTCCCGGCGCATTTTTTCGGCATCTGGGGAGCTCCTTGCTGGCACGGCATCTTTCTTTGACAGGTACGAGGGACAGCCAGGGAATTAGGATGGCACTGACCCAAGACGCAGGTGTGGCACTTTTAGAGGGACTTCGAACACCTTTCCTGTCCGGGGATTGGTGTACGATGAGGTATGTTCAAGGCAGGATGCATGGAAGTGTAAGGCGCACACCTGTTTTACAATAGCAAAAGTGCGACGCACCACATTACCAATGCAGTACAATCTAATATCGAGGTAAAGCTTAATTTTTGTCATGGCTCCCTTAAATACTGTTCATGTAGAGAAAATGGCTTCGTACCTTGTTGTTGGCAGTAGGCACAAATCCTTCCGGGGAATCGCACTGAGCCACTTGTAAAGCTGTTCATCCTTTGGCAAAGGAAACACTTGAACCTTGTTCCCCGTCTTGTAGTTGCTTGAGCACATAGGTACACAATACTTGTTAGGCATGTCGAAGCCTGCATGTCGCAGAACGGGCGCAAGGAAAACAGCACTGAAGCGACCACGAGGCGACTGGCTCGACGAACTAGCTGCGTGTAACAAGAGGGGAAAAATGAGCCGGGAGGCGACGGGACGGAAAGGCCGGTATGGAGAACCGGAGGCAGCCGCAGGCAATGGCAATGCCCAGGTAGGACGGCGGGTGCTGACGTCACTAGAGAGGGCACAGGCCTTGAAAAGTTTAGGAGGCGTTGGCATAGGTGCGTCGCTCGCATGAAGGTGCTTCACCAGCATAGTGTCTCGTCTATAGATGTCGCTGGAGTATTAATGTAGAAATTGCACTGATTAAATCAAATACAACAAACTAATCCCAACGGAAACAACCGGACATGAGCTTCTGACGGCCACAAGGGTCAGGTACCACATGGTGCTACTGCGTCGCGGATTGTTTCAACACCGCATCGTTCTAGTCATTTCCAGATCAGTGTCTCACAAGCTCTTATGCTGCTGATTACGTCTTTCATGGCGCCGACAAGAATGACTGACTGCGACAGAATCACACCAAACAGCTAGCCCACTTGGGCTTGTGCCGCCCTAGCAGCGTTAAGAAAATCTTTTCCCACGAACACCTGTTCGACTACTCAGTGTTCCCATGCTTGCCTGCAGTGCAAACCTCACTTAAGAACAAGGACTATAGTTTTCGCGTGGCTACAGTGTCGGCAGTATCGTGCTCTGCGGTGAAGAGGCGTTAAGAGACGACGCAACTTACGGCCCGAGAGCTCAACTTCAAAAATTATTTCCTCGCTTTAAACAAAAATTACCTCGATAAAAACTTCAGAAATGGAAGGCAATAAGCTGTTTTACGTAATCCGCTATTGTTTGTATTTTTACTTGGACCACCTCAGGGTGAAATTAACGAGTGTTTTGGCTCAAAATTCACTTTTTGTAACTAGGTTTTTTTTCCTTCTGCATCCGCAGTTTCATCACCTGTAAAATTTATTATAGGTACTGGACATCTACAGGAACAAAACGGCTATTCCAGAATTTCCGAGAGAAAGTTCATATTTAAAACAAAAAATGTCAAATATGACACATTTTCATACTTTTTTCGATTAAAAAAAATATTTATGCCGTGTAAAGCAGCATGCTCCGAATTGTATCGAAAGGCAGAATCTGTGCAAATGTCAATGAAAAACTTTTTGGAGTGTTTTCTAAATATTTGCTTATTTAGCAGTGCCTGTTTTCTCATTTTTTCTGAATATTCAATCTTCCCTCACTTCACGAATAAATTTTTTAGACAAAAATGCTTCAGGCTTTCATTACGCACATTACGATGTTTCCACGAATTTTTTGAACAAATTGGAGATGGTCGAGCGTAACGCCTGGGATGTTTGGCGTGGAATGATCCACGTAGAACTATGTGAGTATGACGTCAGGGGACGAAAAGGCGGCATAGTTTCGGTTTCTCGAATCTAAGAAGGCGGCCATTAAAATTGGTTGTGCCCTCCCATGTATATTTTGAACCCATTGGAAGGCCAGTTGGAGCGTCCAATTGTAATGCCGGCCCACACAAAACAAATTGTTTGCTTCCAATCGGAAAATATCCCATTATTTACTTGGAACCAATTGCAAGCTTCAAATGGAATAGGAGGGGCATTCCAACTGGAACACTTATAGAAAGGTTAACCGCTGGCTTCCTAATCAAGTGGCAGCTCCAAGTAGGCCGCAGGCGAGCATGCATGACAGACAAACCATAGGCATAAACGTTGCGGCAGTTCCTGTCCCTATGGTTTGTCTGTCTGTCTGTGTTGCCAGGAAGAAAAAAGGAAAGTGCACAGGCCTGCTCACTGGCTCAAGCCGAGCCACAATCGCTACCACGTGCAGATAGTAGGAAAGTTGAAAGATGGGATAGAAAGATAGGATAGTAAAGACGCGTTGAAGACAAGGCCGATTGCGGAGGTAGTGCAATATACCGGGCCAACCGGTGGCGGAAGTGAAGCAGACTTCAAACTCTCCGCCACATTTCCAAAAATAAGTCCAATTGGATCCGTACCAGATATTCTTGCATGTGGCCCACTTAGAGCTAATATAAACGAAAACGTAGCATATGGACGGGCCCCCCAGTATACTCTGTTAAACCACTTAGAGCTGCCACTCATAAAGAGGATCAGTTCGGCCTGATGCTACATGCGACGCACATTTTCAGCGCTCGATTTGTGAATTGTGGTTCGTACACGAGAGATGAGGGACGCCGTAGTGGAGGGCTTCGGATTTTAGACCACATGGGATTCCTTAACATACAACGACATCGCACAGCACACGGGCGTTTTTTTTATTTCGCCTACATCGAAATGCGGCCGCCACGGACGGGATCGAACCCAGGACCTTGGGATCAGGTGCTGAACGCCAAAGCCACTGTAACGGGTCACTTTA
The DNA here is from genome assembly GCF_052857255.1 of Amblyomma americanum. Lineage (NCBI taxonomy): Eukaryota > Metazoa > Arthropoda > Arachnida > Ixodida > Ixodidae > Amblyomma > Amblyomma americanum. The sequence continues at coordinate 142,168,083 of NC_135497.1, forward strand.
TTTGTGTTCGTAAATAAAATATTACAGTCGAACCTTGGTTATGAAACTCGAAGGGGTTCGCGAAATAGTTGATATACCGGTATATCGATAATTCAGTGTAGGAAAAATGGCGATAGGTAAGCTTATCTATGACCTAGAAGCAAGAATACAATGCATCCATTCTTGTGACACGGTGCCTGGCTGACGACGATCTTCTGCCTGGTCAGGTCCGTTGACCGCAACGAGGTGTCCTAGTCCTCCCAGGTTCGGAGAGGCACCAGCCCGGCGGGGGGAGGGGACGCCGGGCATGACGGGAGGATGTGTGCAAGGGTGGCCTTGGGGCGGGAGCACAAGGTGCATATGGGGGTACCGGCTTAAATTTATAGAGATGGGCTGGTGTAGGTAGCGTGTGCGTCTGCAGGGGACGCCAGACTGATTTCTTTGCGGTAGTAAGGGATGGGTGGGGTGGCGGGAGATGAGGGCACTCAGCGCGGGAGTTTGTGGTGAGCTCAGCAAGCGAGTGCATACGCTCCTTCGAGAAATTCCCCACGAGGTCCGCCTGTGCCCGACTTCTAGACTCTCGGGCTAAGGAGTCGGCGGCCTCGTTGCTGGGATTTCCCAAGTGCGCAAGCATTCAGATGAGCTCAGCGCGTTAGAATAGGTGGGGGGGTGCACCAGGGATTGTGCAGGGTGGTGAACCCTGTTCCTGGCATAGTTTAGAATGGCTGTTTTTGACTCACTGATGATGTAACCGACATTTGTGTATGCCAGAGCAATAGCGGTCTTCTCGGCTCCCTCAGGGGTGGTGCCTGAAGGAAGCTCGAAAGTTAGGGAGGCTATGTGGGGGTTGCGGACAACCGCAGTGGCTCCATGCTCATCGCAGGTGGCATCCACCCAAACGCATCCCCATACCATTTATGTCGCGCTGCCTCGCGCGCCTTTCTCCGACCTTGATTACGGTGGGGGTGCATGTTCCTCGGTAATGGTTTGACATGAATCGAAGTGCAGATCTGGGTAGGGAGTGTTCTTAGTGATGTATTGTTTGCGGAGATAGTGATGCAGGCCTATTGCTGATTGAGTATGTGTCGTCCGGCAGCACCTAATCAAAGGTTCTGGGCTTGTATGTGGACCTCTCGAAGTTCTTGTAATGTTATGGACTCCGCGTTCGAGCAGTCTCTTAATTACAGGGAAGCTCACTTGTGGCGTGCACCGTAGCGGTGCCCTAGCGCATGCCATCCGCCTTGTTTGCGGGAGGTGCGGGATTCGACCCCCTGCCGCCGCGTACCCATCGGTCTCTAATGTTCCCCTGGCCTGGTGCTCAGATTCTGTGAGATGAGATGATTGGGAAATTGGTCTTGACCCTACCGCGTGTACGTCACCGCGAACACCCAATAGCCGTTCGAGCACGCTCCGCACAGGTGCTGGTGGAGTGTCTGCACCGTGGTGTAAGAATATTTTCTTACACCATGGTCTACACTCAATCGCGAAAGCGTTCAACAGCTGCGCTGGTCAAACGCATTTATGAGAAAACAACCGTTGAAGCATTTAATCCAACTCTGTTCTGATGGTCCACCGGTACCGGGCGTGGATAGGGGTCACTCTTGGAGAGGGCGGTTGGGGTGGGGGGGGGGGGGGGGGGAGGTCCGTTTGAACCATGCATTTCTTCGACTTTTTTTTTTGTAAAACTAAATTGAGTTCAGCATGGTTTTCCTGTATAAAATTTCCTCTCGCTTTGAGGATTGGGGGCGAACATCCTCCACCCCCTCCCAATATCAGTGTACGAGCACATGGTGCAACCACCGCGCTTCGTGCCGCACGTCGCGGAGATTTCACCTACGGTTAAATTAATGATCAGCTGCTAAATGTATATAACATGCAACGTCTCCGAGGCTTCTTTAAGCCGTCCTCGTTCGCGTTGGTAGCGCCAGCATACTTGCATTCGTTGTGGCGCTATGGAGCGCTGTCACCATCAGTAGCGCCGCCCTCTTTTTGCCAAGCAACAAGAACAGGAGCTTACACGCCTCCAAGTGATAGAACAGCCTTGCTCTCGCCGTTATTTCCAACTCATGCTGGGACTTTATTGCGAATATATATCGTTTCGTGTTGCGTCACACCAAACAATTTTTTTTTCTAGTAAAACCAAATGCTCGCCATGGCCAGTAGCCTGGCTTGCCTAATATACATCGTTTATTTTATCGGAACTCTGCAAGCCAAATGGGAATTTCGGTGGCGGTGTCTCAGGCAGTGTCGGCGAGGGCGTCCTCGTCGTCGAACTCTCCCTCGTCGTCGGCTGTGGCCTCCTGGTACTGCTGGTACTCGGACACCAGGTCATTCATGTTGGACTCTGCTTCGGTGAATTCCATTTCGTCCATGCCTTCCCCAGTGTACCAGTGCAAGAAGGCCTTGCGGCGGAACATGGCTGCAAATTAAGACGGGCACCACGAATATTAGTTGTTTTTGTAGGCTTTCACGAATTGCAGCGGAACTTATACAGCTAGTTCAATTCTATCCGTACGAATTATTTCCACCAAGTTACCCAGCTGTTCGGATTTTTGTTTCTGCGCCAACAAGTCCAGCTTTCTCCGGCAAAAATTTTGAAAATTGGAAAATTGTAAGACACTGTTAAGGAAATACTGAACGTAATGGTCCATTATTCTGATATGTAGCAAAATCTTCCTTTTAAAGTGTTTCCAGCGATCGCACCGCAACGCTTTTGACGATAGCGAAAACGTGAATAGAAAAAAAAACTAAGAGACTGCCTCGGGTGATCTGCGGATATATTGATTGTTTTAGTGAAATCTTGCATTATACGAGAAAACTGCGTTCATGAACGGCTTCCCGCTTAAAAATACTTTTGTCCATAATTCCTGAGTATCCGATTTCAAAAAGCGCCTTTCTCGATCATGAGGATCGGATTGAGCGATGGCGTCCAAAAATAGGCCTGCCTAAACTTGCAACAGAAGTGGAATAATCCAAGTTTTCTTTTGTATGCTGAGCGGCGGCGCGGATTAGCGTGAGGAGGGAGTGCTCACACACGCTCGCCATCTAAAGGGCGTAACTACATCCGACATTTGCTTTTAGTAAAAATCAATTTTCGGCTCTTTATGGGGTATGTAGATGTTTATCCGGCAACAAAATACGCATTATGTCGAGAAAATTGGATTTAAAAATTTTCCCGCTTCTCGATTCAAACTCGTGACGTCAAGACAAGCGAAATTCGTGACCACCGCTTAGTGAATAGCGATGTAGACTAGCCTCAGGGATCCACGACCAAAAAACAAAAAAGGAAGAAAACTCTTCAAGCACTGTAGTTTGCTTGCAAAAACGGTCGGTGATGGCGGCATCTGTATTTCATTTTTTGACCTTTACCTGGCTAGGGAAGGGGACGGACCTTTGTCCTCGTTTGGGTTGTCCACTGTTCGGGTTAGAGGTGCGCAGGGTTGAATGGGGGAAGTTGTAGAGATTGTGTAGGGTATCTAGGTCTGAGTAGAGTGACTCTAGGTCTGAGGTAGCTCACTCCCCACGGCACGGGAACAAATGCCCATCTCTTTCCCTTTCGCCTAGCCTTAGTCGTAGAAGCTCCGTTTTTTACTGATAAAAGTGTCTTTCGCAATTAGAACGCTGCTACATTTCCATACAGGCCAACTTGAATTGGTCCTCAGAGTCTCTTTAAAGGTGGCCGCTTCGTTACCTCTTTATGAGTGTTTTTTACGGGCACTGCTAAATTTGTAACGTCGGAAACATTACCCCTCCTTGATACACGGTCTGCACTTGGTGAACAGGGTAATGTCGCGCTTGTCATCTGAGATGTTTAATGAACGGGGTCGTTCCTTGCAGCTTGTGGTTTGTCAGTGAACTGCGCGTACAAAAGTTTTGCCGACACTGTTTGTGACGTCATCTTTGTCACAAAAGAACACCGCATCCAACACACCCCTGTTTTGGTTTAGGTTTTCTGCTTTTTGCTCTTTGATGATTGTTTTACTCACAGTTCTATTAACAACAGATTGCAACGAACAGAGAGGGCTTTAAGCAATATTACGGGAGCGCCACCTTAAGATTAAAAAAAAATAATAATCCCAAAGTTGCCCTTGAACGATGAAGTAGGCGCTCTATGCAACTGCAGATTGTACGTGTGAACTGCAGGCTGTGCTGTGAGTAGAATGTAATTCGAGCAATTCTGATAAATGACTGACCAGTGAATTGTTCTGAAATGCGCTTGAACAGCTCCTGAATGGCCGTGCTGTTCCCGATGAACGTCGCAGACATCTTGAGGCCACGGGGTGGGATGTCGCAGACGGCGGTCTTGACGTTGTTCGGGATCCACTCGACAAAGTAGCTCGAGTTCTTGTTCTGGACGTTAAGCATCTGTTCGTCGACCTCCTTCATGCTCATGCGGCCGCGGAAGATGGTGGCTACCGTCAGGTAGCGGCCGTGGCGGGGGTCGCAGGCGGCCATCATGTTCTTGGCGTCGAACATCTGCTGCGTCAACTCTGGCACGGTCAGCGCCCTGTACTGTTGGCTGCCTCGGGACGTGAGTGGTGCGAAGCCGGGCATGAAGAAGTGCAGACGCGGGAAGGGCACCATGTTGACAGCCAGTTTGCGCAGGTCAGCGTTCAGCTGGCCGGGAAACCTGCGTGTGTATGGTTACCTAAGTTGCTTTAAGACTGTTTTTTTTTTGCGTTAAGCACCGCGAACAAGGGCCTGCAGGCGCCGCGCCATTCATGTCCCCAATTGTGCTACGAAGTTATACACAACACAAGCTATTCCCTCTTCAGGTGTGGTGAAGTAGTTTGCAGGCCTAAGCGCCTGTGGCCATTGTGGGCATCGGGCCATTCTTCGACGGCAGTGATCGGTGCCACTCACTACAGCTTCGCATATAGAGATGTCGAGTGACAGTAATAGACTACGATTCCTGAGAAAAGAAAGCTTCGTCACCTGAGGCATGTTGTGACTCCGGACATTGTGACAGAAACCAGGTGGTTGAGGTCCCCGTATGTGGGAGTGGTGAGCTTCAGGGTTCGGAAGCAGATGTCGTATAGCGCCTCGTTGTCAATGCAGTAGGTTTCGTCGGTGTTCTCCACCAGCTGGTGCACGGACAGGGTGGCGTTGTAGGGCTCGACGACGGTGTCGGAGACCTGCAGTTTTGAATGCGCTTGAATTCGCACTTTCTGTCGACGTGGTGCAAAGCCTACCACATCTATGCACAAGAAAAATTTTCTCATTTTTAAGCACTGTGATTCTTCGATTTCTCGCTACCATTGTCGAGCATTAAAGGGACAAGAAATTATTTTGATGGTCAAATTCTAGGGCAGCGATCAGTAGAGGTGGCCTTTGTCAGTATTAATTCGAGTCAAATTCAAAAGCTCTGCGTGGACCCTACACACACCTCCTTCACGCCCCGACGTCATGCAGATGCGGTGGCGCTGATGTCAGTAGCGCCTTTGGCACGGCAGGCAAAATAGGTTCCGCCTGCCTGTGCCCACCAGCTGCTGCAGCTGCTGTCGGGACTGCGCAACTGCATCATGCCCGCGCCTCGATATGTTTCTCGCTGATAGATACCGCATTAAGGAATGGGCCACGGTAGTAAAGCGCGAAGTCTGGGCCTCGATCGCCGCTTCCAGGCAATGTACTTCGTAGCTGGGGAGTTGCGTTCATTCTCCTGAACATCAGCATAGTACGCTTATAATTGCTTAAGGGAAAAAAAACACAAATGTCTGCGCACGTAATTATCACGTCGAGCCGTTTTGGTGTTCACTGGGCGCTGACAGGCTGAATCACCACCAAGGAATGCGGTCTTTTGTTGATAGCAGATAATGTTTAAACGTGTGTGGAAGTTATACGATCATATAAAGCCGCGTTCATGGCACTTAATATTCACTTCAGACCATTTCTTAATATGGCCGACATAATTACTTGGTCTGTGTAGAAAGAAGTCTGCTAAATTGTGTCGTTTTTGCACGGCCACGTTGGCATGTTTCTGTACGTGTGCTAAAAGCCACGTGCTTTTTCACTGCATCATATGTCATAAGCTGTTTCATGAGGCGGTGCATGATCGCGAAGCTTGTTTGGAAAGAAGCAGCCGCGATCGCATTGCCCGAGTTGATGACGATGATGATGACCTCAGCCTTAATGGCACATACCCACGGCGGGGGATTGGCCAGGGTGCAATGCTGATACAAACGCACTCATGGCCAAGGAGTGGTGTAATTGGATAATTTTGTGACCTAGACTCGAATTTTGATTAAAAATCAAGATAAAAAAAACGGAAATGAAAAAGCAGGGAATTCTCATTCTAGCAGAGGAATCTACCTGATGCAATTATATATTCGTGAATAAAATCGCACACTGGTTTCAATGCATATCCCTTGGCGCTTGCCCCGAATGAGAGGAGAATCGGAATAAATAGAGCAAGCCCCCGTCGAGCGAGGGGATCTCTAAGTAAGCTCTACGGCGAGAAGTTAACCGCAAAGAGCAAAAAGTGATCTGTGGACTCAATTTCGCCAAAGACTCAGAGAGGGTGGTCAGAAATAACCCTGATCGACATAAGTAGAGATTTAGTCGCGGTATTCTGCTGCGCAGTAGGGTCGTGGACACTTCACATTGCCTTGAACTGCACATCCGCGCACTCCAAGGAAATGCCAGGTGTTGAAAATTCGCTGCAACAAGGAGTGGCTCATGGCTCAAGTAGTGGAGACGCTGGCTGCAGTCAAGTAGACAGTATTAGGGACGAACGGGACAATAGGTCCACCAAGGGCGGACTTAGCAAAAAAATCAACTCTCTCATCAGAAGCAATGCCACAGTGCCCAGGGACCCAGTGAAAGCGTACTTTTGTAATGTGTGGTGGAACAAGAAATTGAAGGGAACGGCTCATAGGAGTATCTCTCGATTTTTCGAGCACTATCAAGACGGAAAGGCTGTCTGAAAGTATAACAACCTGAGAGATACTGCAGGGATTCCTTATTAAGGCCAACTCAATGGCCAGAAACTAGGCGACAAAAATAGGGGTATAGTCAGGAGCTTGAAATGAATAACTCTATTCAAGAGCCCTTGAGTAAATGCCAATGGCTGCTTTTTCATTTTTCTCGGAGGCGTCTGTAAAAACAGCAGTATGGTTAGGGAAATTATCCAGACACTCCTTAATAAGCCCATTTAAAACACTTGCAGGCAGATTCTTAGCATTCCTTGGGAAGGTGTCGTCAAAGGGGACTACAGTATCAGCCCGGCGGTGGTTAACTGGTACTACAGAATTTATTGATACAGAAATTTTTGACAGCAGGGAATTAGTGAACACAACCCGAGGAAGCTTATACCTAGGCCAAAAATTACCAAAGAATAGAGGTGGGTTCGTTGTAAATATAGGGTTAGCCAATTCAGGAACAGGCTCCAAAGACATTAAAAACGTCCGCACAGTGAGAAGCTGAGCCGCAAATTTAGATCAGGTATCCGCGCCTCCAAGTACAGCGCAGCGTTAGCAACTGATTTAGGCGGACCTAAGCAAAGGCGCAGAGCGCGTCGCTCCATAACAAACAGGGGTTCAAGCTTGTACCTTGTGCACCCAGAAAAGAGAGCAGAGCCAAATTCAAGTACACATGTCTTATACAGAAAGAGCAAAGTGTCCCGACGAATACCAAATTTTTTGTTGCTGATCCTCTCCAACCGGCCAAGGGCACGCTCACCTTTAAAGCACAATGCTTCTAATCAAGTAGGGCATAAGCATCCGCGCGCGAGCACCTATCACGCTGAATAATGTCCAAGACACACTGTTCATCTTTGGGCAGGTGGGATCGTCAGCTGCGAGATCAGACTTAGAAGTGCAGACGTCTGAAGCATGAGCACCGCCGCAAACGCGGCAGCGCGTTGCCGACTTGCAAGATTTGCCACTCTGACCAAAACGCCAGCAGTTCTTACATTGTAATGGACGGGGCTGCAGTGGGTCAACACGGTAGACAATGGGCCAGACTTTGATTTCCAATCGGCAAGAGGAGCCCGCAAAAGTTGCTATAACAGACTCAGTTGGAATACGAGAGCCTCCAGCCTCTGTTGCAGCGGTAAACTGAGAGGATGCCCACACCGGCATCATGGAAGTCCAAGAATTTCTTCTGGCGTAGCGGAGGGATACACACCGCGGATTATTCCTTTTACGCAGGCGAGTTGCTCGGGAATAAACGCTTTCACCGGGAGTGAGGCAAAAGAGGTGCACTGCAGCAAGTCTGCAACACAATCCAAATCAGGTGATTTGCACAGAATTCTTCTTTTGGCTAATGGTCGAACCTCGGAAATCTCAAGATATCGAATGGTCGCTGCCTTCAGCTGCTCCTGGATCATATGAGAGCTCTTGATCTTAATTAAACCATCTCCTACAGGGACCAGAGCCACAGGGATACGCTTGGCAAAAAGAATTTAGGCAAACTGGCGAACCAGGCTACTGGACCTGTGCCCGAGGAAGACATAGCCATGTCCGTAAGCCTAAGAAACATGAAGCCTACATCCAAAAGGGAAAAAACCTGGCCAAATCCCCCACTCGCGGAACGGCCTCACCAGGAGTTTACAGGATCAGCAGCACCAAGACACGCTTCAGCACCGAGGCCAGATGAAGCGGGAGGCGACATAGAACAGCCGTAGAACAGCGTCGGGTCGTATCAGCACAATGGACACTAAGGGCCGTTGTTGTTGTTGCATTCGTGACATGGCACATACCCACGACGGGGGATTGGCCAGGGTTCAGTGGGGAGACCCCATAGAATAGGGTAAATGGTGCCAAGCTATTTTGCCTTGGGTGAAATTTACGAGTGATTAAAAAGAAAAGAAGGGCCCTTTCTTCTTCTTTACCGAGTTGTTGTTGTTGCTGTTGTTAGCCTATCAAAAGATGGCACATACCCACACTGGGGGATCGGCCAAGAATCGGGTGGCTATTCACCTGAACGCAGTTAACAAAAAGGAAAAGCACGTGGGAGCATAACACCGGTGAATTTTTCGTCATGAACAGAAAAGGGATGAGTGTTTTGATTTTAAAATTTTAAGAATAATAATAAAGAGAGTGATTAAATATTAATGATTTAGTCAAAATGTAATAATTGATAGAAAAGAAAAGGTTGAAACACTTAGCAAGGCAGTCGGTGAGATTCTATCAGGAAATTTTGAACAGCGGTGAAAACAGATCTGTGGCTGAACCCAAATGTGGTGGCGCCAAATGATAGCAAGAGCGGGCTGCTCAAACTAAGGCCAAGATGCTGCAAGGGCTCCTCCAGCAACCTTTTTCTCAGTGAGTTGAATCGGCGACAATACAGCCAAAAATGTTCAATGGATTCTGGCTCACGGCAAAATGCACAAAGGGGAGAGAGCGCCAAACCCGACTTGTGTAAATAGAAATTTAGAGGGGGGATGCGGCGGCGTAGCCTCGTCAGTGATACTTCAAGCTGCCGAGAGCAACAAATTTTCCTGTTCCAATAATATTTATGGTGCTCATAATCCGCCGATGTTAAAAGTGATGTGTCTTGCGAGATTAAAAACGCACGTCGCCGAAATCTAGATGCTGTAATGTAGGCTGTAGCCGGGATGATTGGCAACACGGGGCCGCTGAGGGAAGCCTTTGCGAGATTATCAGCAATCTCATTTACTGTCACACTGCTGTGGCCGGGAACCCATACTAAATGAACAAGGCTCAAATGCGGAGGAAGTAGGGATAAGAAAGTTGATAAAATGGGACCGTCAACCTGTGCAGCGAGGGACGAACAAAGATAAAGAATCAGTAATTACTGCAACTGCTGTAATAGAGGGGTCTAGCTTGCGTAGAGCAAGTACAACTGCTAGAAACTCTGCTTGAAAAATAGGGGTGAAATCTGGAAGGCGCAGAGAAAAGGACCAGTCTAAATGGGAGCAAAATATTCCCACACCTGCTTTTTCATTGCATTGCGATGCATCAGCGGCTATTGCTATATCGGTTGGTAGGGTCCTCAGATGATCTTCTAGAAGGCCATTTAGAATACTCGGTGGCAAAAGTTTTGCATTTTTTGGGAATATGTCGTCGAAAACAATGTGGATAGTGGGCCCATTCCGAAGCGCAGGAAGGATATCATAAATGTTTACATCTAAAGGCTGAAGTAATCTTTGCACAAACACTACCTGAGGGGAATTGAAACGAGACCAGGGGACACCAAAAAAGGAGGTCGGCTGAGAACAGAAAATGCTTTGGGAACGGTGGAAATGGGATTCATAGATCCTGAGGTAAGTTTGCACAGTTAAAAATTGAAGTCGTGATAAGAGAGACGGAATGCGGGCTTCAAGGTACAGCACATTGATAGCCACACATTTTGGAAGGCCGAGGCACATGCGAAGTGCTTCCCTCTCTAAAAGGACGAGAGGGCGAAGTTTATATGTAGGCGAGCCTGAAAACAACACTGATCCAAATTCTAAAATTGGCCTGACATACATTATGTAGATCATTAATAGCGCATCTCTGCGCATGCCGTACCGGTGATGACATAATCTCCGTAACATGCCCACGGCACGAGCCCCTTTCGCCGCGACATGGTCAATGTGAGGTCGCCAGGACGAACGCCACTGGGTCGAACGATGTCCTCCTAACAGAGCCAAGCTGGTCGTCTCACGGTGGCCAAGAGGTGCCGAGAGGCCGAGCGAATCTTCTTCTTCTTCTTCTTCTTCTTCTTCACCCCAGGTATATGGCCGAGTTGCAGCGTGCTTTTGTCTTCGTTTTTGCCATCGCATTACAACGGCCTCCAAAGTATCTCATAAAGCTAGCGCAAATAGATGAGAGCACACGAAGCTGCGTCCAGCACACGTAGTTGCAGGCGAGTGGAATTTTTCGGCTTGAGCCCCTGCGTCTTTCAATCAGACTCCTGCGTTGCTAGGAAAATGTTTCGGTTTGGTTTGGTTTGGTTTATGGAGTTTTAACTTTCCAAAGCGACCCAGGCTATGAGGGACGCCGTAGTGGAGCACCCCGGAAATTTCGACCACCTGGGGTTCTTTAACATACACTGACATCGCACAGTACACGGGCCTCTAGAATTTCGCCTCCATCGAAATTCTACCGCCGCCGCGGCCGAGGTCGAACCCACGTCTTTGGTGTTAGCAGCCGAGCGCCATAACCACTGAGCCACCGCGGCGGCTATGCAAACGTTTCATTTAGGGGGTACACTAACAGAAACTGTCGGGTGAAAGAATGCAGCGAGATTGAGAGGAGACGCGGAAATTGAAAGTATTTTCGTTATTTATGCATGAGATGTAACCAAATTTGGTACAACTGTCAACTTTTTATGCTAATTTCAGTGCTGTGCTTTATTTTCAGCTGGCTGGTACAGATGTTGGGTTATTATAATTAACACCGTCGTTAAGTCATCGAGTGTGTTATAATTAAGTAGAAAGTGCGCAAATTTTTTATGCCAGCATGTTCACAAAGCCCTGCTTTGTGTGATGACGCTACTGTTCTTTTTTTTTATGCAAAGTACGTATGCAAACAAAAGTTAAACTCTAGCATGCATATTTACGTGAACACATTTCTTAGAAAAATAACTTCAACATGCTACTGCATGTGTACGCTCAGCTGGTGACCCCAAAGACGCGGGTTCGATCCCAGCCGCCGCGGTCGAATTTCGATGGAGGCGAAATTCTAGAGGTCCGTGTACTGCGCGATGTCAGCGCACGTTAAATAAGCCCAGGGGGTCGAAATTTCTGGAGCCCTTCACTACGGCGTCCCTCATAGCCTGAGTTGCTTTGGGACGTTAAACCTTCATAAACAAAACCATAAATAAATCAACGTCTTAGGATTCATTCGCAGCAAATAGAATCATTCTATTTTTATTCGTTACGAAATTACGAAGGGATGAGTGATGCCAATCGTAGAAAACGTGAAAGCTGAGAAAACCAACCTTAAAGTTTATTCCCTCGTTTGCTTCGTTCACCCTCGTAGCTTTTTCTTTTGGTCAAAGAAATGCGGCACTGCAATCAATGGAACCTCTGATCTTCTGATCATTCCGCTTCCAAGTGATACTAAGATGGTGGTGCACCGTCGTCGGAAACCCGTGGAATTCGCGATGCGCCGAGGCCACCAGAAGGGCGATTCGCTCAATCTTCGACGCCCACACATCAAAAAAGCGTAATTTTCTAAATTTCTACTGCACAAAAAATTGCGATCAGTTTGGCCATTTTAATAAGGTGACAAATCGGCCTCGTTGGTGCATGATCCTGTGGCGAAAAGCAGCGCTTACACGCGACAGAGGAGACTGGAGACACGACGCTGTCCCCACTTGCCTCGCTGCGCGGCACGTGTGTCATGTGACGGTGAGCGCACGTCTGCTCCGCCGAAACAACGCCAGAGCTTCTCCTCACTGCTATCCCGAAGTGGAATTATTCCGGCTAGTACAGAGCGTCAAAAAGTGGTTATTTTATTCCACGGCTAGCGTAGAAATCAACGGCAGCAACGCTTTCTGTTTGCAACTGATCATATATACAACACACAGTGCCAAACAATATCTCTGAATAGGCCGTACGTGGTCAACGCGAGCCTGTGCACTTCGAGAAATTACGAAGTTCAAAGCATCAACCACTTGGTGATTCGCAGAAACCGACAACGCGCCTACAGGCCTACCGCGAGCCCGCTAGCGACTGCAGTGACACCTTGTTTGTTTGCAAACATGCAGCAGGTCTGCGGGAATACGGTGGCCGCAGCTGGCAAAAGACAGGGTTAACAGGAGAGACATGGGAGAGGCCTTTGCCCTGCAGTGGGCCTAGTCAGGCTTATGGTGATGAGGATGGTGCAGCATGTCTATAATTTACAATTTCTATTTAAATCGCTGCTCGCACTGACTCGCAGTCTGCTAGGGCGACAGCTCACCTCGCATTCTTTGCCTTAGCACACTATACTTAGCCGCTCCTACCCCAAAGATGTCAGTGGGCAGCCTGACGCCCACTGCCCATTGGGCATGCTCAGGTGGCGTGGGCGGGATTGCGCAGCCCCGACCTGTTTTCTGTTAGCACGCAAGCAATCCTAGCCAACCCCTAACGATTTCGACGATGTCTCACGCGGAGAAAATGAAGCCTCAGCCAGACATAGTAAGGAAATGGGTGTGCATGGCAATGAAGCTCAATTCTGGGGATGGTCCTGCAGGGTAAGGACAGCAACCCATGGTATGGCACATGATGGTGTATATTGTGTATGGGGGTTTAACGTCCCAAAGCGACTCAGGCTATGAGGGACGCCGTAGTGAAGGGCTCCGGAGATTTCGACCACCTCGGGTTCTTTAACGTGCACTGGCATCGCACAGTACACGGACCTCTAGAATTTCGCCTCCATCGAAATTCGACCTCCGCGGCCGGGATCGAACCCGCGTCTTTCGGGCCAGCAGCCGAGCGCCATAACCACTCAGCCACCACGGCGGCCCTGATATGGCACATGAAGAATGTCCCAAACATGGTTAGGACGCCCGAAATTTGCCCTTCGAATGACCTTGACCGAATTCGACTGCCGGTGAATCTGGTTGTGCTCAGGTGGAAGACAGGCTTCACCTCGTCTCGAAATGGAATTGGCCCACCTCCAAAAATAAGAGTTGGCCCACCCCCTAAAATTTGAAAATTGACCTACGTTCGGGACCGACATGCGACACCCCCAGAATGGGTTTGGCCCACCCCCAAAATTTGTGAGGCCCACCATGCTTTCGCGCACTATTTCGTGCTTAGCAATGATAAACCGCTAGCCATTTTTTTTTTCGGCACGTCGTTGTGTAAGAGTTGAGGGAAGCTAAGAAGCATCATTTTTAATCGCCGATATCTTCGGTGTTAAAGGGCTGTAGACACCAAAATTTTGCTCGCATGTTTTCTGCTTTCAAATGATGCTTTAGACATTAGAATACATGTATCGCCGCGTTGTTTTCGCCTACGACCGATAATTAATATATAATTGAATTTCTTCTTTCATGCTGTTTCGGTTTCATCAACCGAACGATGGCTGTGACGTGTAGTTGGAGTATCGTGAGGCAGGAAAAAAACGGCAGTATGACTGCTGATACGTCGTTTGTTTTTATTCCAGATCTTGAAGCAGGCTTGTTTAAGCGTTACAGTGAATTAAAACTACGTGTCAGCGTTTATATTGCAGTTTTTTTCATGCCTCACATGACCTAAAGTCGAACTACATGCCACAACCATCGTTCGGTTGATGAAACCGAAACAGCATGAGGGAAGGAATTCAGTAATCAGTGATTTAGCGGTTGTATGCGAATACCAGACGATGATCCATGTATTATAATGCCTAAAGCATCATATGGAAGAATAAAACGCGCAACTAAATTTACATGTCTGTAGTCTTTTAATGAAGCTAGCTTATACTTGTTTTCCTGTTCGGTGACGAGTGATGGAATAGCGATCGCTCGTGCGCTTTTCCTAACCTCAGTATATACCATTTCATGGTCCCTTTAAGGTCACAGCCGTCGTGCGCTTGCACTCTGCAGCTGTTTTCGCGCCATTCGTTTGGCAGCAGCGGTGGGTGACGTAAAGTCTCGCATCTTCACGAGCGAGTGCGGTGTCGATACCACCGTAGTAGGTAGACATCAAGAAAGCAAGCTCGCTGAGGTCACCACATGCGGACGTGGTGAAGCCTTCATATCTGACGGCAGTTTAATAATAATAATAATAATAATAATAATAATAATAATAATAATAATAATAATAATTGGTTTTCTGGGGAAAGGAAATGGCGCAGTATCTGTCTCATATATCGTTGGACACCTGAACCGCGTCGTAAGGGAAGGGATAAAAGAGAGAGTGAAAGAAGAAAGGAAGAGAGAGATGCCGTAGTGGAGGGCTCCGGCATAATTTCGACCACCTGGGGATCTTTACCGTGCACTGACATCGCACAGCACACGGGCGGCTTAGCGTTTTTCCTCCACAAAAGTTTGCGTCTCGCTGGTATTGATGCTGTCCTGGCTTAAGACACGTGCCGGCGGCGCGGAAGCTGTCACGACGAATGCGCACCTTGGGGGAGGGCATGACGCTGAAGGTGTTCATGATGCGGTCCGGGTACTCCTCCCGGATCTTCGAGATGAGCAGCGTGCCCATGCCGGAGCCGGTGCCTCCGCCCAGGGAATGGGCCAGCTGGAAGCCCTGCAGGCAGTCGCAGCTCTCTGCCTCCTTGCGCACCACGTCCAGCACGGAGTCCACCAACTCGGCGCCCTCAGTGTAGTGGCCCTTGGCCCAGTTGTTGCCGGCGCCGCTCTGGCCTGCGAAGGTTACCGCGCATATGTACGCCACCGGCATATCCCCGCGCTGCTGGGAGCCGCTGTTTCGAGCCAATAAGCTTTGACCAAAAAGGTAGCCGCTAAGGCGCTTTGCGCTGAAACCTTTCCTGTTTCTACGCGAATTTTTCTTCAGTCGCTTCGGTCGGTTTTCATGAGGCAGAGGCTAAGCACGAAAAGGAAAGAGTACGGCGTTTGTACCCGTGCCGTGTGGAGTGCGTTCTTCGTTATTCGGGTTATGAGAGCGGAGTAGTTAAATGGGGAGTTGAAAAGACGGTGCGGTGTTGCTAGGGCTGAGGACGTGTCCCTTTCCTGCCTAGCTGCTGCTGCAGAGCCAAACGCCTTTAGCTGCACGGAGTAAATTGGACCACCCAGGGTTCTTTAACATACACTGACATCGCACAGCACATGGGTCTTTTCCACTTCGCATCCACCGAAACGCGGCCGTCGCGGCTGGAATTGAACCTGCGTCCTCGATTCCAACAGCCGATCGCACTAACCACTGAGCCACCACGGCGGGGTTTCAAATTCGCCATCATTTACGTTACTCGCTTGCCCAGTATTACCCCCTCGCGGACGAGAATCTACAGGTGCCGAGAACACGCGCAAGTCAAGCAAGAGCATTTCGTTAATGAGGGCAAGCTAAAGCAAAAAAAAAAGAAAATTCAGCCAATCGCTGAATGGTACCTGCGCCATCAAGTCACCTCTGCCGCAAGAAACGATCAAGAGAAATAAGCTATCGGCATGCCTTTTTGTTTTTGTTCTTTTGGCGCGAAAAACGTTTAAACATGGATAAATGCTTAGAAGAGAACACAAGGTGCGAGACGCCTATCATCTCCAAATTCAGATAAGCATACAGTGGTAGAGGTGCGGTCTAGTTGGCTCTTCATATCTTAAAACGGCGAAAAGGACGCGGACAATGACAAAAGTGGACGCATACTGCTGAGTTTGTGTCCACTCCTGTCATTGTCCGCGTCCGTTGCGCTGTTTTCAGATAAGCAGACGCATGTATCCAACAAAGGCGGCGGTGCCTGACGGCTGCTGCGTCGCATGCACACATGTTGCGACAGTTCGCAGGTCATGGCGTCCGTGGCCTTAGTGCGCGCGAACAGTGTGACGGTGATCCCTGATACAGCATATAGATTTGCCGTTTAAAATGTCGAGGACGAATTCCGCTGACATTCACAAGTTCCCGCCAAGAAATGAACGAAACCGTACGCGTGCGACCATATTCCGGCCACGGGTGCATCGGCCTAGGAAGTTTTGCAACAGGTGGTACGTTTACATGCACCTCATTTCTTGCACCTCATTTCAGAACTGCCTCCAGTCACATCCAGTCCAATTTTAACAAAGTTGGCTGCGAGTAATCCAAATAAAAGGGATCGGACTCCTGGAGGAAGGAAGTCAGAAATGAAACAAATATTTACGTATAAAAACGAGATGAGGACGTCCCCAAAAAGTGCACTCATTGGTTTCGCGAAATCGGAGTTCCTGTTCAAAAATCGCAGTGAGGGCCTGGTAGCATACAGCATATGCCCCGTATACACAGGACGTACTGGGTTCGAATGTCAGCACCGCCGGTGATTCAACAGTTTTTTAATGGTCACAAAAGCATCTTTCGACCAGATGCTCGGCTTCTTCAGGCCGCCACCGGGTTTCTGATAATACCGTCACTTCGAGGGGTAAATCAATTACTGCACGTTTTTTGGTAGCTATGGGCAGCTGCAGCTCGTTCCACGCATTTCCTATTGGTTGTATATTTCTACAACCTCTGGCGAGCGGGGAGGATCCTACTGTTGCGGCGTTCCCCAACACTGCAGATCATCACCTCTGCAGATACTTCGTGCCCCGCGGTCCAGAACGACACCTCGGAAATTTCCCAAAACTAACATTGGCGCCAAACACCATACGGAACTTCTGTGTAATGGCGAGGGCCCACATCGTCAGCGCAGGCGAGAACACGAACCGCGTTTGCTCGTTTTTACGGCCGCGATGGGCATCTAGCCCCATGCGTGCCCACGAATAGCCGTGCGAGTGCCTCCGGAACTCCCGACGGAGGCTGCAGAGGAAAATTGAAACCATATGCGCGAAGGCAATGCCCTGGCTCGCTCTTGTGCGAGAGGGTCGCGCGGCGGCACGAGAAGGTGATTTTACGGCTACCGGAAGTGTGCCCATGACGTCGTGGCTGCTGTGGCTCCAGCGAATGAGAGTGTGTGGTGGCCTGGCGACGTCATGGTACAGTGACGTCTTTGTTCCACGATTTTAGTTCCAAAATTGGTCACTGCGAGTACACCAATCGGCCCGCGAATTTTGAAAAACACGGTTTTTAAAAGTTCATAATAAATTGCTGGCTCAGTTCTGAAGACTCATACTTGGTGTGAATGCTTCTTAGCATCATTTCTAAGCATTGAAAACATTTACAAGTGACTTTTTATTCATTGCATAGTCCCTTTAATGCCTTCATACAATATCAGGCGACTGGGTAGCGAGGTGGATCTACAATAAAGGTTTTTCCTAGAACTCTCGTCCGGGAAACTTTTGTTCCCAGTAGTAAACTGGTAACCAAAGAGTTAACTTTAGTAAGTAAAAAATTACAGTGATATTTTTTGCAGCTAGCGCATGCTAACATGGAGTGTTGGACCAGGCTTGTGGCGTGCGAGAAAAAAGCATACTTTTTGACGTGCCCATTCAAGCATGTCACAAGGTCGCCAAACTCTGGCAGCGATTCGATAACCAGTTGTTGAACAACATTCCTCTGGTTTTTGTGTTGGCGAAACATTGTGGCATTCTCTGGTTGTAATAGCTTTTTTTGCAATTACCCCGGTGTGCATCACGACAGTGACGACACATGCACTTGGGAATTCCAGCCTGCCTCGATTCAAGCTATAGATACCAAAGAGTGAACATCGGCATCATCATGTTCTGTTGTTTCGCAGTCCATAACAAGCTGCTCTCGGCAGAAATCGCAGTTCAGGGCTTTCATTACAGAATGAGCACAAAAGCACCTACATAGCCAAACACAGGCGCGCGTGAACTCAAACTGTTCAGACCTTCTGTAAACTCAGCAATTTTGAAGGAATGTGCAGCACTTGACAAACAACCGACCTCATCGTCGCTGAAGTCACCGGCGCACATCACAGGAAGCGTGCCTTGGAGGCGAATTCTGCCTTCGCACTCGTGAAGCTGTCGGATGCTGATGTGGTAGTTACCCCCAGCCATTTGTCTGTACTGAAGAAACCTCTTCTCTAGGCCGTCTGTTTGCACTTTTCCGAGTAGCACGTACTTAAAACCGAGCTCATAGACGCAATACTTTGAGAATTCAAGTAGAGCATATGCTGAATGCCACAGAGCATTAAAAGTTTCCTTTGTGGCGTGCAATTCTCGTGTTTATAAAATTTCCATACGTCAAGCCAGATTTTGAAGGCTTTCAAAAAGGATAGCTTAGGGTCATCATTCAACGATGAAATTGGCTCTTCGTATACGTCGCGATAGTGATAGCCCTTGTGTGGCATCTTCACATTAACTACCATCCACCAATGAATAATTATTCTGATGAAGTTGGCAGTTTCTTTCGCACGTGAAAGTACAGGAAAATCGCAGTGCATGTCGAAGGCTTCAGCCACAAAGATGTTGAAAACCTGTAAGGCTAGTTTAACATTTTGCCTTTGTAAATTGCTTGGGTTTAAAGCCTTCGAAGGCAGCCTATAACTGTACTTCAAGAGCTGAGAAGATTCAAGTTTGTGAAGCTTTCTGAGATCCTTGAATGATGCCCACTGTATAATGTCAGGGTGGACGGAATTGTCAGTGAGGTTAAACATAGGAAAATAAAAGTTGGCTTTAGGATTTCTTTAGTTAAGCCAATTATTTCTAGCACACTTTAACAGTTACACAGCGTCAATGATGTAAAACATGGGTCGCGTTGCATCGTCTAGATGTGGGTAAATAATCCTCACCTTATGCGGCATCGTAAAGTCCATAAATGGCTGAGCGTGAATCTCGTCTGCCATTAAAACAACAGCACTCTCATGCGATTTCAATTTATTAAACCTCTGGCCAATGTATTTAAGAAAATTCTGATCACCTGATTAGTTATCAGGTGATAGGTGGAAAGAGGAGCAGGTGTTTCTAATGGTACTCGGATGCGGCAAAGTCAAACAACCAGAGCCCCTCAAAACCTTGTATGCATGAGGAGATATAGTATGCAGATGCAAGCAAGCACCATTGTTTGAGATGAGTACTGCAGTCACTCTCAAGCAACAACACTTGTTCCCTCAGAAGTTTAACAGAGTCCTTTCTGTTTTTGCGGACGCTTTCGTTAATCTTTTCCATGAGGTTTACTATCAGGTCAGTAAGGCCATCAGATGAACCTTTGTCGTCAGAAATCTGCTGTAGCTTATTTAATACGTCAAGTAGGACATTGATGTCACCGATTTCGTCAGGCACGACAAAATCTCCTAAACGTTTCACTGAGTTGCCGTGAAAACACGCCGTGATACGAAGATATGCGAAAACAGTAACAGAACACTGTAGGACCAGCGCACTCTCATTTGCAATATTCAAGAACATGCTACAGTTTGCGTGATTAATAATAGTCCATTCAACCGGGACACACTTGACGTTTAAGCGCTCCATAATTTCATGCAGAGATGAAAATTTGCACTGCATTTGTTCTTGTCGATAGCAGGCTGCTGGCACTTCAATAGCACGAGCAAGACATTTGCCTCCCGGCGCATTTTTTCGGCATCTGGGGAGCTCCTTGCTGGCACGGCATCTTTCTTTGACAGGTACGAGGGACAGCCAGGGAATTAGGATGGCACTGACCCAAGACGCAGGTGTGGCACTTTTAGAGGGACTTCGAACACCTTTCCTGTCCGGGGATTGGTGTACGATGAGGTATGTTCAAGGCAGGATGCATGGAAGTGTAAGGCGCACACCTGTTTTACAATAGCAAAAGTGCGACGCACCACATTACCAATGCAGTACAATCTAATATCGAGGTAAAGCTTAATTTTTGTCATGGCTCCCTTAAATACTGTTCATGTAGAGAAAATGGCTTCGTACCTTGTTGTTGGCAGTAGGCACAAATCCTTCCGGGGAATCGCACTGAGCCACTTGTAAAGCTGTTCATCCTTTGGCAAAGGAAACACTTGAACCTTGTTCCCCGTCTTGTAGTTGCTTGAGCACATAGGTACACAATACTTGTTAGGCATGTCGAAGCCCGCATGTCGCAGAACGGGCGCAAGGAAAACAGCACTGAAGCGACCACGAGGCGACTGGCTCGACGAACTAGCTGCGTGTAACAAGAGGGGAAAAATGAGCCGGGAGGCGACGGGACGGAAAGGCCGGTATGGAGAACCGGAGGCAGCCGCAGGCAATGGCAATGCCCAGGTAGGACGGTGGGTGCTGACGTCGCTAGAGAGGGCACAGGCCTTGAAAAGTTTAGGAGGCGTTGGCATAGGTGCGTCGCTCGCATGAAGGTGCTTCACCAGCATAGTGTCTCGTCTATAGTTGTCGCTGGAGTATTAATGTAGAAATTGCACTGATTAAATCAAATACAACAAACTAATCACAACGGAAACAACCGGACATGAGCTTCTGACGGCCACAAAGGTCAGGTACCACATGGTGCTACTGCGTCACGGATTGTTTCAACACCGCATCGTTCTAGTCATTTCCAGATCGGTGTCTCACAAGCTCTTATGCTGCTGATTACGTCTTTCATGGCGCCGACAAGAATGACTGACTGCGACAGAATCACGCCAAACAGCTAGCCCACTTGGGCATGTGCCGCACTAGCAGCGTTAAGAAAATCTTTTCGCACGAACACCTGTTTGACTACTCAGTGTTCCCATGCTTGCCTGCAGTGCAAACCTCACTTAAGAACAAGGACTATAAGGTTTCGCGTGGCTACAGTGTCTACAGTATCGTGCTCTGCGGTGAAGAGGCGTTAAGAGACGACGCAACTTTAAACTTTAAACAAAAATTACCTCGATAAAAACTTCAGAAATGGAAGGCAATAAGCTGTTTTACGTAATCCACTATTGTTTGTATTTTTACTTGAACCACGTCAGGGTGAAATTAACGAGTGTTTTGGCTCAAAATTCACTTTTTGTAACTAGATTTTTTCCTTCTGCATCCGCAGTTTCATCACCTGTAAAATTTATTATAGGTACTGGACATCTACAGGAACAAAACGGCTATTCCAGAATTTCCGAGAGAAAGTTCATATTTAAAACAAAAAATGACAAAAATGAAAAATGACACATTTTCATACTTTTTTCGATTAAAAAAATATTTATGCCGTGTAAAGCAGCATGCTCCGAATTGTATCGAAAGACAGAATCTGTGCAAATGTCAATGAAAAACTTTTTGGAGTGTTTTCTAAATATTTGCTTATTTAGCAGTGCCTGTTTTCTCATTTTTTCTGAATATTCAATCTTCCCTCACTTCACGAATAAATATTTAGGCAAAAATGCTTCAGGCTTTCATTACGCACATTACGATGTTTACACGAATTTTTTGAACAAATTGGAGATGGTCGAGCGCAACGCCTGGGATGTTTGGCGTGGAATGATCCAGGTAGAACTATGTGAGTATGACGTCAGGGGACGAAAAGGCGGCATAGTTTCGGTTTCGCGAATTCAAGATGGCGGCCATTAAAATTGATTGTGTCCTCCTATACCTTAATTCTCCCCCGTATGACGTCAGGGGACGAAATGGCGGCATAGTTTCGGTTTCTCGAATTTAAGAAGGCGGCCATTAAAATTGGTTGTGCCCTCCCATGTATATTTTGAACCCATTGGAAGGCCAGTTGGAGCGTCCAATTGTAATGCCGGCCCACACAAAACAAATTGTTTGCTTCAATCGGAAAATATCCCATTATTTACTTGGAACCAATTGCAAGCTTCAAATGGAATAGGAGGGGCATTCCAACTGGAACACTTATAGAAAGGTTAACCGCTAGCTTCCTAATCAAGTGGCAGCTCCAAGTAGGCCGCAAGCGAGCATGCATGACACACAAACCATAGGCATAAACGTTGCGGCAGTTCCTGTCCCTATGGTTTGTCTGTCTGTCTGTGTTGCCAGGAAGAAAAAAGGAAAGTGCACAGGCCTGCTCACTGGCTCAAGCCGAGCCACAATCGCTACCACGTGCAGATAGTAGGAGAGTTGAAAGATGGGATAGAAAGACAGGATAGTAAAGACGCGTTGAAGACAAGGCCGATTGCGGAGGTAGTGCAATATACCGGGCCAACCGGTGGCGGAAGTGAAGCAGACTTCAAACTCTCCGCCACATTTCCAAAAATAAGCCCAATTGGATCCGTACCAGATATTCTTGCATGTGGCCCACTTAGAGCTAATATAAATGAAAACGTAGCATATGGACGGGCCCCCCAGTATACTCTGTTAAACCACTTAAAGCTGCCACTCATAAAGAGGATCAGTTCTGCCTGATGCTGCATGCGACGCACATTTTCAGCGCTCGATTTGTGAATTGTGGTTCGTACACGAGCGATGAGGGACGCCGTAGTGGAGGGCTTCGGATTTTAGACCACATGGGATTCCTTAACATACAACGACATCGCACAGCACACGGGCGTTTTTTTATTTCGCCTACATCGAAATGCGGCCGCCACGGACGGGATCGAACCCAGGACCTTGGGATCAGGTGCTGAACGCCAAAGCCACTGTAACGGGTCACTTTATTTGTGTTCGTAAATAAAATATTACAGTCGAACCTGGATTATGAAACTCGAAGGGGTTCACGAAATAGTTGATATACCGGTATATCGATAATTCAGTGTAGGAAAAATGGCGATAGGTAAGCTTATCTATGACCTAGAAGCAAGAATACAATGCATCCATTCTTGTGACACGGCGCCTGGCTGACGACGATCTTCTGCCTGGTCAGGTCCGTTGACCGCAACGAGGTGTCCTAGTCCTCCCAGGTTCGGAGAGGCACCAGCCCGGCGGGGGGAGGGGACGCCGGGCATGACGGGAGGATGTGTGCAAGGGTGGCCTTGGGGCGGGAGCACAAGGTGCATATGGGGGTACCGGCTTAAATGTATAGAGATGGGCTGGTGTAAGTAGCGTGTGCGTCTGCAGGGGACGCCAGACTGATTTCTTTGCGGTAGTAAGGGATGGGTGGGGTGGCGGGAGATGAGGGCACTCAGCGCGGGAGTTTGTGGTGAGCTCAGCAAGCGAGTGCATACGCTCCTTCGAGAAATTCCCCACGAGGTCCGCCTGTGCCCGACTTCTAGACTCTCGGGCTAAGGAGTCGGCGGCCTCGTTGCTGGGATTTCCCAAGTGCGCAAGCATTCACATGAGCTCAGCGCGTTAGAATAGGGGGGGGGGGGGGGGGTGCACCAGGGATTGTGCAGGGTGGTGAACCCTGTTCCTGGCATAGTTTAGAATGGCTGTTTTTGACTCACTGATGATGTAACCGACATTTGTGTATGCCAGAGCAATAGCGGTCTTCTCGGCTCCCTCAGGGGTGGTGCCTGAAGGAAGCTCGAAAGTTAGGGAGGCTATGTGGGGGTTGCGGACAACCGCAGTGGCTCCATGCTCATCGCAGGTGGCATCCACCCAAACGCATCCCCATACCATTTATGTCGCGCTGCCTCGCGCGCCTTTCTCCGACCTTGATTACGGTGGGGGTGCATGTTCCTCGGTAATGGTTTGACATGGATCGAAGTGCAGATCTGGGTAGGGAGTGTTCTTAGTGATGTATTGTTTGCGGAGATAGTGATGCAGGCCTATTGCTGATTGAGTATGTGTCGTCCGGCAGCACCTAATCAAAGGTTCTGGGCTTGTATGTGGACCTCTCGAAGTTCTTGTAATATTATGGACTCCGCGTTCGAGCAGTCTCTTAATTACAGGGAAGCTCACTTGTGGCGTGCACCGTAGCGGTGCCCTAGCGCATGCCATCCGCCTTGTTTGCGGGAGGTGCGGGATTCGACCCCCTGCCGCCGCGTACCCATCGGTCTCTAATGTTCCCCTGGCCTGGTGCTCAGATTCTGTGAGATGAGATGATTGGGAAATTGGTCTTGACCCTACCGCGTGTACGTCACCGCGAACACCCAATAGCCGTTCGAGCACGCTCCGCACAGGTGCTGGTGGAGTGTCTGCACCGTGGTGTAAGAATATTTTCTTACACCATGGTCTACACTCAATCGCGAAAGCGTTCAACAGCTGCGCTGGTCAAACGCATTTATGAGAAAACAACCGTTGAAGCATTTAATCCAACTCTGTTCTGATGGTCCACCGGTACCGGGCGTGGATAGGGGTCACTCTTGGAGAGGGCGGTTGGGGGGGGTGGGGGAGGTCCGTTTGAACCATGCATTTCTTCGACTTTTTTTTTGTAAAACTAAATTGAGTTCAGCATGGTTTTCCTGTATAAAATTTCCTCTCGCTTTGAGGATTGGGGGCGAACATCCTCCACCCCCTCCCAATATCAGTATACGAGCACATGGTGCAACCACCGCGCTTCGTGCCGCACGTCGCGGAGATTTCACCTACGGTTAAATTGATGATCAGCTGCTAATTGTATATAACATGCAACTTCTCCGAGGCTTCTTTAAGCCGTCCTCGTTCGCGTTGGTAGCGCCAGCATACTTGCATTCGTTGTGGCGCTATGGAGCGCTGTCACCATCAGTAGCGGCGCCCTCTTTTTGCCAAGCAACAAGAACAGGAGCTTACACGCCTCCAAGTGATAGAACAGCCTTGCTCTCGCCGTTATTTCCAACTCATGCTGGGACTTTATTGCGAATATATATAGTTTCGTGTTGCGTCACACCAAACAATTTTTTTTTTCTAGTAAAACCAAATGCTCGCCATGGCCAGTAGCCTGGCTTGCCTAATATACATCGTTTATTTTATCGGAACTCTGCAAGCCAAATGGGAATTTCGGTGGCGGTGTCTCAGGCAGTGTCGGCGAGGGCGTCCTCGTCGTCGAACTCTCCCTCGTCGTCGGCTGTGGCCTCCTGGTACTGCTGGTACTCGGACACCAGGTCATTCATGTTGGACTCTGCTTCGGTGAATTCCATTTCGTCCATGCCTTCCCCAGTGTACCAGTGCAAGAAGGCCTTGCGGCGGAACATGGCTGCAAATTAAGACGGGCACCACGAATATTAGTTGTTTTTGTAGGCTTTCACGAATTGCAGCGGAACTTATACAGCTAGTTCAATTCTATCCGTACGAATTATTTCCACCAAGTTACCCAGCTGTTCGGATTTTTGTTTCTGCGCCACCCAGTCCAGCTTTCTCCGGCAAAAATTTTGAAAATTGGAAAATTGTAAGACACTGTTAAGGAAATATTGAAGGTAATGGTCCATTATTCTGATATGTAGCAAAATCTTCCTTTTAAAGTGTTTCCAGCGATCGCACCGGAACGCTTTTGAAGATAGCGAAAACGTGAATAGAAAAAAAAACTAAGAGACTGCCTCGGGTGATCTGCGGATATATTGATTGTTTTAGTGAAATCTTGCATTATACGAGAAAACTGCGTTCATGAACGGCTTCCCGCTTAAAAATACTTTTGTCCATAATTCCTGAGTATCCGATTTCAAAAAGCGCCTTTCTCGATCATGAGGATCGGATTGAGCGATGGCGTCCAAAAATAGGCCTGCCTAAACTTGCAACAGAAGTGGAATAATCCAAGTTTTCTTTTGTATGCTGAGCGGAGGAGCGGATTAGCGTGAGGAGGGAGTGCTCACACACGCTCGCCATCTAAAGGGCGTAACTACATCCGACATTTGCTTTTAGTAAAAATCGATTTTCGGCTCTTTATGGGGTATGTAGATGTTTATCCGGCAACAAAATACGCATTATGTCGAGAAAATTGGATTTAAAAATTTTCCCGCTTCTCGATTCAAACTCGTGACGTCAAGACAAGCGAAATTCGTGACCACCGCTTAGTGAATAGCGATGTAGACTAGCCTCAGGGATCCACGACCAAAAAACAAAAAAGGAAGAAAACTCTTCAAGCACTGTAGTTTGCTTGCAAAAACGGTCGGTGATGGCGGCATCTGTATTTCATTTTTTGACCTTTACCTGGCTAGGGAAGGGGACGGACCTTTGTCCTCGTTTGGGTTGTCCACTGTTCGGGTTAGAGGTGCGCAGGGTTGAATGGGGGAAGTTCTAGAGATTGTGTAGGGTATCTAGGTCTGAGTAGAGTGACTCTAGGTCTGAGGTAGCTCACTCCCCACGGCACGGGAACAAATGCCCATCTCTTTCCCTTTCGCCTAGCCTTAGTGGTAGAAGCTCCGTTTTGTAGTGATAAAAGTGTCTTTCGCAATTAGAACGCTGCTTCATTTCCATACAGGCCAACTTGAATTTATCCTCAGAGTCTCTTTAAAGGTGGCCGCTTCGTTACCTCTTTATGAGTGATTTTTACGGGCACTGCTAAATTTGTAACGTCGGAAACATTACCCCTCCTTGATACACGGTCTGCACTTGGTGAACAGGGAAATGTCGCGCTTGTCATCTGAGATGTTTAATGAACGGGGTCGTTCCTTGCAGCTTGTGGTTTGTCAGTGAACTGCGCGTACAAAGGTTTTCCCGACACTGTTTGTGACGTCATCTTTGTCACAAAAGAACACCGCATCCAACACACCCCTGTTTTGGTTTAGGTTTTCTGCTTTTTGCTCTTTGATGATTGTTTTACTCACAGTTCTATTAACAACAGATTGCAACGAACAGAGAGGGCTTTAAGCAATATTACGGGAGCGCCACCTTAAGATTAAAAAAAAATAATAATCCCAAAGTTGCCCTTGAACGATGAAGTAGGCGCTCTATGCAACTGCAGATTCTACGTGTGAACTGCAGGCTGTGCTGTGAGTAGAATGTAATTCGAGCAATTCTGATAAATGACTGACCAGTGAATTGTTCTGAAATGCGCTTGAACAGCTCCTGAATGGCCGTGCTGTTCCCGATGAACGTCGCAGACATCTTGAGGCCACGGGGTGGGATGTCGCAGACGGCGGTCTTGACGTTGTTCGGGATCCACTCGACAAAGTAGCTCGAGTTCTTGTTCTGGACGTTAAGCATCTGTTCGTCGACCTCCTTCATGCTCATGCGGCCGCGGAAGATGGTGGCTACCGTCAGGTAGCGGCCGTGGCGGGGGTCGCAGGCGGCCATCATGTTCTTGGCGTCGAACATCTGCTGCGTCAACTCTGGCACGGTCAGCGCCCTGTACTGTTGGCTGCCTCGGGACGTGAGTGGTGCGAAGCCGGGCATGAAGAAGTGCAGACGCGGGAAGGGCACCATGCTGACAGCCAGTTTGCGCAGGTCAGCGTTCAGCTGGCCGGGAAACCTGCGTGTGTATGGTTAATTAAGTTGCTTTAAGACTGTTTTTTTTTTGCGTTATGCACCGCGAACAAGGGCCTGCAGGCGCCGCGCCATTCATGTCCCCAATTGTGCTACGAAGTTATACACAACACAAGCTATTCCCTCTTCAGGTGTGGTGAAGTAGTTTGCAGGCCTAAGCGCCTGTGGCCATTGTGGGCATCGGGCCATTCTTAGACGGCAGTGATCGGTGCCACTCACTACAGCTTCGCATATAGAGATGTCGAGTGACAGTAATAGACTACGATCCCTGAGAAAAGAAAGCTTCGTCACCTGAGGCATGTTGTGACTCCGGACATTGTGACAGAAACCAGGTGGTTGAGGTCCCCGTATGTGGGAGTGGTGAGCTTCAGGGTTCGGAAGCAGATGTCGTATAGCGCCTCGTTGTCAATGCAGTAGGTTTCGTCGGTGTTCTCCACCAGCTGGTGCACGGACAGGGTGGCGTTGTAGGGCTCGACGACGGTGTCGGAGACCTGCAGTTTTGAATGCGCTTGAATTCGCACTTTCTGTCGACGTGGTGCAAAGCCTACCACATCTATGCACAAGAAAAATTTTCTCATTTTTAAGCACTGTGATTCTTCGATTTCTCGCTACCATTGTCGAGCATTAAAGGGACAAGAAATTATTTTGATGGTCAAATTCTAGGGCAGCGATCAGTAGAAGTGGCCTTTGTCAGTATTAATTCGAGTCAAATTCAAAAGCTCTGCGTGGACCCTACACACACCTCCTTCACGCCCCGACGTCATGCAGATGCGGTGGCGCTGATGTCAGTAGCGCCTTTGGCACGGCAGGCAAAATAGGTTCCGCCTGCCTGTGCCCACCAGCTGCTGCAGCTGCTGTCGGGACTGCGCAACTGCATCATGCCCGCGCCTCGATATGTTTCTCGCTGATAGATACCGCATTAAGGAATGGGCCACGGTAGTAAAGCGCGAAGTCTGGGCCTCGATCGCCGCTTCCAGGCAATGTACTTCGTAGCTGGGGAGTTGCGTTCATTCTCCTGAACATCAGCATAGTACGCTTATAATTGCTTAAGGGAAAAAAAACACAAATGTCTGCGCACGTAATTATCACGTCGAGCCGTTTTGGTGTTCACTGGGCGCTGACAGGCTGAATCACCACCAAGGAATGCGGTCTTTTGTTGATAGCAGATAATGTTTAAACGTGTGTGGAAGTTATACGATCATATAAAGCCGCGTTCATGGCACTTAATATTCACTTCAGACCATTTCTTAATATGGCCGACATAATTACTTGGTCTGTGTAGAAAGAAGTCTGCCAAATTGTGTCGTTTTTGCACGGCCACGTTGGCATGTTTCTGTACGTGTGCTAAAAGCCACGTGCTTTTTCACTGCATCATATGTCATAAGCTGTTTCATGAGGCGGTGCATGATCGCGAAGCTTGTTTGGAAAGAAGCAGCCGCGATCGCATTGCCCGAGTTGATGACGATGATGATGACCTCAGGCTTAATGGCACATACCCACGGCGGGGGATTGGCCAGGGTGCAATGCTGATACAAACGCACTCATGGCCAAGGAGTAGTGTAATTAGATAATTTTGTGACCTAGACTCGAATTTTGATTAAAAATCAAGATTAAAAAAACGGAAATGAAAAAGCAGGGAATTCTCATTCTAGCAGAGGAATCTACCTGATGCAATTATATATTCGTGAATAAAATCGCACACTGGTTTCAATGCATATCCCTTGGCGCTTGCCCCGAAGGAGAGGAGAATCGGAATAAATAGAGCAAGCCCCGGTCGAGCGAGGGGATCTCTAAGTAAGCTGTACGGCGAGAAGTTAACCGCAAAGAGGAAAAAGTGATCTATGGACTCAATTTCGCCAAAGACTCAGAGAGGGTGGTCAGAAATATCCCTGATCGACATAAGTAGAGATTTAGTCGCGGTATTCTGCAGCGCAGTAGGGTCGTGGACACTTCACATTGCCTTGAACTGCACATCCGCGCACTCCAAGGAGATGCCAGGTGTTGAAAATTCGCTGCAGCAAGGAGAGGCTCATGGCTCAAGTAGTGGAGACGCTGGCTGCAGTCAAGTAGACAGTATTAGGGACGAACGGGACAATAGGTCCACCAAGGGCGGACTTTGCAAAAAAATCAACTCTCTCATCAGAAGCAATGCCACAGTGCCCAGGGACCCAGTGAAAGCGTACTTTTGTAATGTGTGGTGGAACAAGAAATTGAAGGGAACGGCTCATAGGAGTATCTCTCGATTTTTCGAGCACTATCAAGACGGAAAGGCTGTCTGAAAGTATAACAACCTGAGAGATATTGCAGGGATTCCTTATTAAGGCCAACTCAATGGCCAGAAACTCGGCGACAAAAATAGGGGTATAGTCAGGAGCCCGAAATGATTAACTCTATTCAAGAGCCCTTGAGTAAATGCCAATGGCTGCTTTTTCATTTTTCTGGGAGGCGTCTGTAAAAACGGCAGTATGGTTAGGGAAATTATCCAGACACTCCTTAATAAGCCCATTTAAAACATTTGCAGGCAGATTCTTAGCATTCCTTGGGAAGTTGTCGTCAAAGGGGACTACAGTATCAGCCCGGCGGTGGTTAACTGGTACTACAGAATTTATTGATACAGAAATTTTTGACAGCAGGGAATTAGTGAACACAACCTGAGGAAGCTTATACCTAGGCCAAAAATTACCAAAGAATAGAGATGGGTTCGTTGTAAATATAGGGTTAGCCAATTTAGGAACAGGCTCAAAAGACATTAAAAACGTCCGCACAGTTAGAAGCTGAGCCGCAAATTTAGATCAGGTATCCGCGCCTCCAAGTACAGCGCAGCGTTAGCAACTGATTTAGGCGGACCTAAGCAAAGGCGCAGAGCGCGTCGCTCCATAACAAACAGGGGTTCAAGCTTGTACCTTGTGCACCCAGAAAAGAGAACAGAGCCAAATTCAAGTACACATGTCTTATACAGAAAGAGCAAAGTGTTCCGACTCATACCAAATTTTTTGTTGCTGATCCTCTCCAACCGGCCAAGGGCACGCTCACCTTTAAAGCACAATGCTTCTAATCAAGTAGGGCATAAGCATCCGCGCGCGAGCACCTATCGCGCTGAATAATGTCCAAGACACACTGTTCATCTTTGGGCAGGTGGGATCGTCAGCTGCGAGATTAGACTTAGAAGTGCAGACGTCTGAAGCATGAGCACCGCCGCAAACGCGGCAGCGCGATGCCGACTTGCAAGATTTGCCACTCTGACCAAAACGCCAGCAGTTCTTACATATTGTAATGGACGGGGCTGCAGTTTGTCAACACGGTAGACAATGGGCCAGACTTTGATTTCCAATCGGCAAGAGGAGCCCGCAAAAGTTGCTATAACAGACTCAGTTGGAATACGAGAGCCTCCAGCCTCTGTTGCAGCGGTAAACTGAGAGGATGCCCACACCGGCATCATGGAAGTCCAAGAATTTCTTCTGGCGTAGCGGAGGAATACACACCGCGGATTATTCCTTTTACGCGGGCGAGTTGCTCGCGAATAAACGCTTTCACCAGGAGTGAGGCAAAAGAGGTGCACTGCAGCAAGTCTGCAACACAATCCAAATCAGGTGATTTGCACAGAATTCTTCTTTTGGCAAATGGTCGAACCTCGGAAACCTCAAGATATCGAATGGTCGCTGCCTTCAGCTGCTCCTGGATCATATGAGAGCTCTTGATCTTAATTAAACCATCTCCTACAGGGACCAGAGCCACAGGGACAGGCTTGGCAAAAAGAATTTAGGCAAACTGGCGAACCAGGCTACTGGACCTGTGCCCGAGGAAGACATAGCCATGTCCGTAAGCCTAAGAAACATGAAGCCTACATCCAAAAGGGAAAAAACTTGGCCAAATCCCCCACTCGCGGAACGGCCTCACCAGGAGTTTACAGGATCAGCAGCACCAAGACACGCTTCAGCACCGAGGCCAGATGAAGCGGGAGGCGACATAGAACAGCCGTAGAACAGCGTCGGGTCGTATCAGCACAATGGACACTAAGGGCCGTTGTTGTTGTTGCCTTCGTGACATGGCACATACCCACGACGGGGGATTGGCCAGGGTTCAGTGGGGAGACCCCATAGAATAGGGTAAATGGTGCCAAGCTATTTGGCCTTGGGTGAAATTTACGAGTGATTAAAAAGAAAGGAAGGGCCCTTTCTTCTTCTTTACCGAGTTGTTGTTGTTGTTGTTGTTGTTAGCCTATCAAAAGATGGCACATACCCACACTGGGGGATCGGCCAAGAATCGGGTGGCTATTCACCTGAACGCAGTTAACAAAAATGAAAAGCACGTGGGAGCATAACACCGGTGAATTTTTCGTCATGAACAGAAAAGGGATGAGTGTTTTGATTTTAAAATTTTAAGAATAATAATAAAGAGAGTGATTAAATATTAATGATTTAGTCAAAATGTAACAATTGATAGAAAAGAAAAGGTTGAAACACTTAGCAAGGCAGTCGGTGAGATTCTATCAGGAAATTTTGAACAGCGGTGCAAACAGATCTGTGGCTGAACCCAAATGTTGTGGCGCCAAATGATAGCAAGAGCGGGCTGCTCAAACTAAGGCCAAGATGCTGCAAGGGCTCCTCCAGCAACCTTTTTCTCAGTGAGTTGAATCGGCGACAATATAGCCAAAAATGTTCAATGGATTCTGGCTCACGGCAAAATGCACAAAGGGGAGAGAGCGCCAAACCCGACTTGTGTAAATAGAAATTTAGAGGGGGGATGCGGCAGCGTAGCCTCGTCAGTGATACTTCAAGCTGCCGAGAGCAACAAATTTTCCTGTTCCAATAATATTTAAGGTGCTCATAATCCGCCGATGTTAAAAGTGATGTGTCTTGCGAGCTTAAAAACGCACGTCGCCGAAATCTAGATGCTGTAATGTAGGCTGTAGCCGGGATGATTGGCAACACGGGGCCGCTGAGGGAAGCCTTTGCGAGATTATCAGCAATCTCATTTACTGTCACACTGCTGTGGCCGGGAACCCATACTAAATGAACAAGACTCAAATGCGGAGGAAGTAGGGATAAGAAAGTTGATAAAATGGGACCGTCAACCTGTGCAGCGAGGGACGAACACAAAGATAAAGAATCAGTAATTACTGCAACTGCTGTAATAGAGGGGTCTAGCTTGCGTAGAGCAAGTACAACTGCTAGAAACTCTGCTTGAAAAATAGGGGTGAAATCTGGAAGGCGCAGAGAAAAGGACCAGTCTAAATGGGAGCAAAATATTCCCACACCTGCTTTTTCATTGCATTGCGATGCATCAGTGGCTATTGCTATATCGGTTGGTAGGGTCCTCAGATGATCTTCTAGAAGGCCATTTAGAATACTCGGTGGCAAAAGTTTTGCATTTTTTGGGAATATGTCGTCGAAAACAATGTGGATAGTGGGCCCATTCCGAAGCGCAGGAAGGATATCATAAATGTTTACATCTAAAGGCTGAAGTAATCTTTGCACAAACACTACCTGAGGGGAATTGAAACGAGACCAGGGGACACCAAAAAAGGAGGTCGGCTGAGAGCAGAAAATGCTTTGGAAACGGTGGAAATGGGATTCATAGATCCTGAGGTAAGTTTGCACAGTTAAAAATTGAAGTCGTGATAAGAGAGACGGAATGCGGGCTTCAAGGTACAGCACATTGATAGCCACACATTTTGGAAGGCCGAGGCACATGCGAAGTGCTTCCCTCTCTAAAAGGACGAGAGGGCGAAGTTTATATGTAGCCGAGCCTGAAAACAACACTGATCCAAATTCTAAAATTGGCCTGACATACATTATGTAGATCATTAATAGCGCATCTCTGCGCATGCCGTACCGGTGATGACATAATCTCCGTAACATGCCCACGGCACGAGCCCCTTTCGCCGCGACATGGTCAATGTGAGGTCGCCAGGTGAGTTTGTTGTCATAAATGACCCCTAGGTATTTTAGGGATTGAACCTGCGGTATTATTTTTAACTGGCAAGTGAGGAAGACCACTACAGGAGTGAATAGAGGGAAAACAAGAGTAGCGCACTTGCCAACATTTAACTTCAGGTGCAATGCGCTCAACCAGTGCTCAAGTGTATTCAGATATGACTGCAACAGACCATACAGAGAATGTATATCCGGCGCAGCAGCAAAAAACGCAATGTCGTCCGCCTAGACGTAAGTGCGTACATGGCGGTGGAGACGAATTTAGCTTAACAGAATATTAAAGAGCACAGGAGAAAGAACAGCTCCTTGCGGTACACCTCGCGTTTGTCTATACCTCTCTGAATGAACACCATTATGGACGCAAAAGAATTCCCTGTTATGAAGAAATGCAGATATCTATGCAACTACATAATCTGGAAATTGAAGAGACTGTAGCCTATGTATCAGGATGGAGTGTTCTACACTGTCGTAAGCTTTGGCGACATCTAACGTAACCAAAGCCGCGACCAGGCGTTGACGACGAGCAAGGAGAATTCTGCTCTCAAGATCAGCATGTACATTCCATATCGAACACCGTAGCCGGAATCCGAGTTGGCACGGGCTGAGTATACTTTTGCGGTCCACAATGGCTGACACCCGAATTAGTAACAACCTTTCTATCAACTTTACCACGTTTGATGTTAAAGAAATTGGCCTAATATTATCCAATTCATAGCCTCCACCCTGATTTTTAAGTAAAGGGATCACCTTGGACAGCTTCCACTCAGAAGGTATCCAAGCGTGTTTGAGAGAGTAG
The DNA here is from genome assembly GCF_052857255.1 of Amblyomma americanum. NCBI lineage: Eukaryota > Metazoa > Arthropoda > Arachnida > Ixodida > Ixodidae > Amblyomma > Amblyomma americanum. The sequence continues at coordinate 142,202,361 of NC_135497.1, forward strand.
TTTATTAGGTGCAATAAGGAGTTGGGAGACTCTTCAAATAGAAACTTGAGCATCTTTGTGGTAACACCATCAGGGCCAGTAGCAGCAGCTGGCAATCTCTGGACAACTTGTGAAAGCTCTGATAGATTTACTTGTGAGGCATTATCATTTGGTACGACTGGTGCAAACAACAATGGTCGCATAGGTAGTAAAGACGAGAACCGCTTTTGCAGGCCTGTGGCTATTAATTCAACCGCCTGGATAGCTTCTACAGGTGACATAACTAATGACTGAAAATTATGAGAGGACATGAGCTGTTTCCTAGACCGTAGAAAACCGAATAGTGCACGTCGGTTGTCCGCCTTTGAAAGATAATCGAAGTGTTCTGAGTCATATTTTTCCTTTGCGCGAGAAACTGTGCGTTTAAAGGTGGCTGCAATAGATTTATAATCACTCCAGTTATTCGGACATTGGTTATGAAGAAGCTTTTCCATGCTGCCTTCCTCCGCCTGTAATCTCTTGTACAGTCCGCATTCCACCAGTTAGAAGAATTCCCTTTTATTGGCCTCACCAGGAACTCCGACTTTTTACGGCTTTCCTCAATAGCCAGACATATTCTTACTGACTGGTGGACCTCGGCGATGTTGGACCATGGAGCAAGGGCAGAGCGCAACGCCGTCTGAAATCTGTCATAATTTACATGTGACCGCAACTGAGAAGACGCCGGAGTAACACGACATATGATATCAAAATGAATAGGTATATGATCACTTGAAGTGCCGCTATCAACTGTCGACCAATTTGTTACGCCAATTCCAGGACTAATGAACGTGATATCTAAAACAGATTGAGTGTGTGAGCGAAGATAAGTGGCCGATCCTGAATTTAAGCACATCAGGTTGTGATCAGAAACCCAGTCCCAAAGGCGCTTGCCGCATGAATTAGTCCTAAAACCCCAAGACACATAGTGAGAATTGAAGTCCCCAGCCACGAGAACTGGGTTTTTACAGTTTACGAGTAAAAAATCCAGAGGTCTAACATCCTGGACTCCATTGGGGAAATAACAATTTGCTATTGAAAATGGAGAGCACCGAGGAAGTACAAAGTCTATCGCCAAAATCTCACAGTCAGGAGACATTTGTTGAAGAGATACCACAGCCCTGTGGCAAAATTTTGAAGAGACTAAAGTTAGTAAACCCCCGCCTCTTGACTGGCGGTCTAGGCGAAATGACCGGTAATTTTTGATATGAAAATGTTTGTCAGTTGAAAGCCACGTTTCTTGCAGAATTATGACATCCGGATTAAGCTGAGTAGAAAGGCAGTGTAAATCTGTGGAAGCGGAAAGAATAGAGCGACAGTTCCACTGCAGAACTCGCAACGACGCTATGGTTGCGAAAGTCTAGCAGCAGCAACTGCCTGCTCCAAAATGGTATCCTTGGGTTTAGTGCCAAGCTGCTTCTTCTTTGATTTGGGCTGGGTGCCCTGAGAAGACAACGAATAAGACATGGGGGACCCACTGCGCTTAAGAAGCCGCGCATCAGGCTCCACCATCTCGGAATCATACATTATATCAACATCCCTCGAAGTACCCGAGGTAGGTACAGCGGAAGGGACAGAAGTTTGTTCCTGGGGTTGTGATGCTACTGGAATTTGAGACCGGATAAGAGGAGAGGGAATTGTCGAAAGAGGTGCCAAACTAGCCTGCACGGCATGTGTAATCTGAGTCTCTAGAACATTTGTAAAGCACTCCGACACACTTGCGACAATCTTTTCTACCATTTTAGACATCGAAGCCTCCGCAGCAGCCGCAATTGCCTGGGACAGCGTTGAGTCTAGCATGACACCTTGCCGAGCGGTCACACCGGCATAACCGCGGGCACGTTCTTTGACCTCTGAAATAGCGTCACGGCGCGAACAGCGTTTCCTGTCAATTATTTCCAGAATTTGAATTTCCTGAGCTCGAGAGGGACAATTTGAGTAGTTTGCAGAGTGCGCACCACCGCAAAGGCAACACTTCTCATTCTCCTCAGTGCAGGTGCTTTTTGCTTGACCATCCCCACAGTTGCAACACCTCAAGTTGGATTTGCAACCGCCAGCGCTATGTCCATAACGCCAGCAGTTGTTACACTGCAGAGGCCGAGATGATAATGGGTCTACCCGAAAAATTAGAGGCCATGCCTTGATTTCAGAGGGGCAGGAAGTGCCGGCAAAGGTAGCAATCACTGATTCAGTGGGCATCCGCACGTTGTTTACATCCCGGCTACAGCGGTGCACAGCAACAACACCTGCAGCCGACAGAAGCTCAAGAGTCTCTGCCGGAGACAGGGAAGAGTCTACACCTCGTACAATACCTTTCGTGCACGCCAGATGAGAAGGGATGAAAGAACTTACCCGAAGGGAGGCAAAGGATGAGGAGTTTAGTAAATCTCTTACACAGGCGAGGTCTGGCGATCTGCACAGAATCCCACCACGTCCAAACTGGCGAACCTGACTCATAATGAGAAGTAGTCGACTGGAGAGCAGCCCGAACAGCACCAGGGTTGTTCATCCTGATAGCACCACCATCCTTAGGCACCAGCGCGACAGGGATACTGCCGACACCACTGCGCAAAAAAGCTTCCAACGGTAGGAGATCAGTTGACAGAGAAGCCGACCAGAGGGAACTCCCCTGGCCGGGAGACTGGGTGGACATAGTCCGGGCTTACTGCCTTACCGCGCAAAGACGCAGAGAGAAAATGCCACAATCAGCCACCCGAAACTTAACCGATCGTTCCCAGCAGAGCAGAGCCGTCGGGGCAGCGATGAACAGGACGAACGCCACTGGGTCGAACGATGTTCTCCTAACAGAGCCAAGCTGGTCGTCTCACGGTGGCCAAGAGGTGCCGAGAGGCCGAGCGAATCTTCTTCTTCTTCTTCTTCTTCACCCCAGGTATATGGCCGAGTTGCAGCGTGCTTTTGTCTTCGTTTTTGCCATCGCATGACAACGGCCTCCAAAGTATCTCATAAAGCTAGCGCAAATAGATGAGAGCACACGAAGCTGCGTCCAGCACACGTAGTTGGAGGCGAGTGGAATTTTTCGGCTTGAGCCCCTGCGTCTTTCAATCAGACTCCTGCGTTGCTAGGAAAATGTTTCGGTTTGGTTTGGTTTGGTTTATGGAGTTTTAACTTTCCAAAGCGACCCAGGCTATGAGGGACGCCGTAGTGGAGCACCCCGGAAATTTCGACCACCTGGGGTTCTTTAACATACACTGATATCGCACAGTACACGGGCCTCTAGAATTTCGCCTCCATCGAAATTCGACCGCCGCCGCGGCCGAGGTCGAACCCACGTCTTTGGGGTTAGCAGCCGAGCGCCATAACCACTGAGCCACCGCGGCGGCTATGCAAACGTTTCATTTAGGGGGTACACTAACAGAAACTGTCGGGTGAAACAATGCAGCGAGATTGAGAGGAGACGGGGAAATTGAAAGTATTTTCGTTATTTATGCATGAGATGTAACCAAATTTGGCACAACTGTGAACTTTTTATGCTAATTTCAGTGCTGTGCTTTACTTTCAGCTGGCTGGTACAGATGTTGGGTTATTATAATTAACACCGTCGTCAAGTCATCGAGTGTGGAATAATTAAGTAGAAAGTGCACAAATGTTTTATGCCAACATGTTCACAAAGCCCTGCTTTGTGTGATGACGCTACTGTTCTTTTTTTTATGCAAAGTACGTATGCAAACAAAAGTTAAACTCTAGCATGCATATTTACGTGAACACATTTCTTAGAAAAATAACTTCAACATGCTACTGCATGTGTACAAAAAATTGTCAGATTTATTACACTACTCAATCTCTCAGGACCGCGGTGGTTCAGTGGTTATGGCGCTCAGCTGGTGACCCCAAAGACGCGGGTTCGATCCCAGCCGCCGCGGTCGAATTTCGATGGAGGCGAAATTCTAGAGGTCCGTGTACTGCGCGATGTCAGCGTACGTTAAATAAGCCCAGGGGGTCGAAATTTCTGGAGCCCTTCACTACGGCGTCCCTCATAGCCTGAGTTGCTTTGGGACGTTAAACCTTCATAAACAAAACCATAAATAAATCAACGTCTCAGGATTCATTCGCAGCAAATATAATCATTCTATTTTTATTCGTTACGAAATTACGAAGGGATGAGTGATGCCAATCGTAGAAAACGTGAAAGCTGAGAAAACCAACCTTAAAGTTTATTCTCTCGTTGGCTTCGTTCACCCTCGTAGCTTTTTCTTTTGGTCAAAGAAATGAGGCACTGCAATAAATGGAACCTCTGATCTTCTGATCATTCCGCTTCCAAGTGATACTAAGATAGTGGTGCACCGTCGTCGGAAACCCGTGGAATTCGCGATGCGCCGAGGCCACCAGAAGAGCGATTCGCTCAATCTTCGACGCCCACACATCTAAAAAGCGTAATTTTCTAAATTTCTACTGCACAAAAAAATTGCGATCAGTTTGGCCATTTTAATAAGGTGACAAATCGGCCTCGTTGGTGCATGATCTTGTGGCGAAAAGCAGCGCTTACACGCGACAGAGGAGACTGGAGACACGACGCTGTCCCCACTTGCCTCGCTGCGCAGCACGTGTGTCAAGTGACGGTGAGCGCACGTCTGCTCCGCCGAAACAACGCCAGAGCTTCTCCTCACTGCTATCCCGAAGTGGAATTATTCCGGCTTGTACAGAGCGTCAAAAAGTGGTTATTTTATTCCACGTCTAGCGTAGAAATCAACGGCAGCAACGCTTTCTGTTTGCAACTGATCATATATACAACACACAGTGCCAAACAATATCTCTGAATAGGCCGTACGTGGTCAACGCGAGCCTGTGCACTTCGAGAAATTACGAAGTTCAAAGCATTAACAGCATCAACCACTTGGTGATTCGCAGAAACCGACAACGCGCCTACAAGCCTACCGCGAGCCCGCTAGCGACTGCAGTGACACCTTGTTTGTTTGCAAACATGCAGCAGGTCTGCGGGAATACGGTGGCCGCAGCTGGCAAAAGACAGGGTTAATAGGAGAGACATGGGAGAGGCCTTTGCCCTGCAGTGGGCCTAGTCAGGCTTATGGTGATGATGATGGTGCAGCATGTCTATAATTTACAATTTCTATTTAAATCGCTGCTCGCACTGACTCGCAGTCTGCTAGGGCGACAGCTCACCTCGCATTCTTTGCCTTAGCACACTAAGCCGCTCCTCAGTCACTGGGCAGCCTGACGCCCACTGCCCATTGGGCATGCTCAGGTGGCGTGGGCGGGATTGCGCAGCCCCGACCTGTTTTCTGTTAGCACGAAAGCAATCCTAGCCAACCCCTAACGATTTCGACGATGTCTCACGCGGAGAAAATGAAGACTCATCCAGACACAGTAAGGAAATGGGTGTGCATGGCAATGAAGCTCAATTCTGGGGATGGTCCTGCAGGGTAAGGACAGCAACACATGGTGTGGCACATGATGGTGTATATTGTGTATGGGGGTTTAACGTCCCAAAGCGAGTCAGGCTATGAGGGACGCCGTAGTGAAGGGCTCCGGAGATTTCGACCACCTCGGGTTCTTTAACGTGCACTGGCATCGCACAGTACACGGACCTCTAGAATTTCGCCTCCATCGGAATTCGACCGCCGCGGCCGGGATCGAACCCGCGTCTTTCGGGCCAGCAGCCGAGCGCCATAACCACTCAGCCACCACGGCGGCCCTGATATGGCACATGAAGAATGTCCCAAACATGGTTAGGAAGCCCGAAATTTGCCTTCGAATGACCTTGACCGAATTCGACTGCCGGCGAATCTGGCTGTGCTCAGGTGGAAGACAGGCTTCACTTCGTCTCGAAATGGAATTGGCCCACCTCCAAAAATAAGAGTTGGCCCACCCCCTAAAATTTGAAAATTGACCTACGTTCGGGACCGACATGCGACACCCCCAGAATGGGTTTGGCCCACCCTCAAAATTTGGGAGGCCCACCATGCTTTCGCGCACTATTTCGTGCTTAGCAATGATAAACCGCTAGCCATTTTTTTTTCGGCACGTCGTTGTGTAAGAGTTGAGGGAAGCTAAGAAGCATCATTTTTAATCGCCGATATCTTCGGTGTTAAAGGGCTGTAGACACCAAAAATTTGCTCGCATGTTTTCTGCTTTCAAATGATGCTTTAGACATTAGAATACATGTATCGCCGCGTTGTTTTCGCCTACGACTGATAAATAATATATAATTGAATTTCTTCTTTCATGCTGTTTCGGTTTCATCAACCGAACGATGGCTGGGACGTGTAGTTGGACTTGGAGTATCGTGAGGCAGGAAAAAAACGGCAGTATGACTGCTGATACGTCGTTTGTTTTCATTCCAGCTCTTGAAGCAGGCTTGTTTAAGCGTTACAGTGAAATTAAACTACGTGTCAGCGTTTATGTTGCAGTTTTTTTCGTGCCTCACATGATCTAAAGTCGAACTACATGCCACAACCATCGTTCGGTTGATGAAACCGAAACAGCATGAGGGAAGGAATTCAGTACTCAGTGATTTAGCGGTTGTATGCGAATACCAGACGATGATCCATGTATTATAATGCCTAAAGCATCATATGGAAGAATAAAACGCGTAACTAAATTTACATGTCTGTAGTCTTTTAATGAAGCTAGCTTATAATTTTTTTGCTGTTCGGTGACGAGTGATGGAATAGCGATCGCTCGTGCGCTTTTCCTAACCTCAGTGTATACCATTTCATGGTCCCTTTAAGGTCACAGCCGTCGTGCGCTTGCACTCTGCAGCTGTTTTCGCGCCATTCGTTTGGCAGCAGCGGTGGGTGACGTAAAGTCTCGCATCTTCACGCGCGAGTGCGGTGTTCGATACCACCGTAGTAGGTAGACATCAAGAAAGAAAGAAGCTCGCTGAGGTCACCACATGCGGACGTGGTGAAGCCTTCATATCTGACGGCAGTTTAATAATAATAATAATAATAATAATAATAATAATAATAATAATAATAATAATAATAATAATAATAATAATAATAATAATAATAATAATAATAATAATAATAATAATAATTGGTTTTTCTGGGGAAAGGAAATGGCGCAGTATCTGTCACATATATCGTTGGACACGTGAACCGCGCCGTAAGGGAAGGGATGAGGGAGGGAGTGAAAGAAGAAAGAAGTGCCGTAGTGGAGGGCTCCGGCATAATTTCGACCACCTGGGGATCTTTAACGTGCACTGACATCGCACAGCACACGGGCGGCTTAGCGTTTTTCCTCCACAAAAGTTTGCGTCTCGCTGGTATTGACGCTGTCCTGGCTTAAGACACGTGCCGGCGGCGCGGAAGCTGTCACGACGAATGCTCACCTTCGGGGAGGGCATGACGCTGAAGGTGTTCATGATGCGGTCCGGTTACTCCTCCCGGATCTTCGAGATGAGCAGCGTGCCCATGCCGGAGCCGGTGCCTCCGCCCAGGGAATGGGCCAGCTGGAAGCCCTGCAGGCAGTCGCAGCTCTCTGCCTCCTTGCGCACCACGTCCAGCACGGAGTCCACCAACTCGGCGCCCTCAGTGTAGTGGCCCTTGGCCCAGTTGTTGCCGGCGCCGCTCTGGCCTGCGAAAGTTACCGCGCATATGTACGCCACCTGCATATCCCCGCGCTGCTGGGAGCCGCTGTTTTGAGCCAATAAGCGTTGACCAAAAAGGTAGCCGCTAAGGCGCTTTGCGCTGAAACCTTTCCTGTTTCTACGCGAGTTTTTCTTCAGTCGCATGATAGTGAAGCGGCCTTCAGATCAAATTCGCCGACCTTATAAAATAACTTTTCATATTTCAAGATGGAAACTCAGCGCTCAGGAACGTATGTCAGGCGCATAGGGCAGCAAGCTTCGTGTTGCAATGGTCGCCTCAGTTGCTGTTCACTTGTATTTTGTACGCAGCGAATTTTCCACCGAAAAAGTGGAAACAGCCAAGATTATACAGCCGACTATGAATGCCGATTCTGAGCACAGGTACGAGCAAATCGAGTTACCTTTGTTAACCCTAAGCTGTGGCTGAACCTAACGAACACTACGATGGGCTAAGAGCAGCTGCTGCAAGAAACTTCCGGCTAGGGACGGCTAGAATTAAGCCCGGCTCCCCACGAACCTTTGCGCACACACGTGCAGCTGATGACGTTGAGCTGAACTTGATCAGTACATGCTAAAACAGCAACGGAGATATGAAGCTAAAAGAGACGCTTACCGAATATGAAATTGTCGGGCCTGAACAGTTGACCGAAAGGTCCCGATCTGACGGAGTCCATGGTTCCTGGCTCCAAGTCGAGGAGGATGGCACGGGGAACATACTTGCCGCCTGAAAAATACAAACCAGGTTTTTTTTTCTTTACAGCCGTCAGTATTTTACTACCGTTGCGTGAACTGGAACATTGCCAGCGAGTCTGCCACGCAGTTTCTAATGCTGAACGCATGCGGAGCAGACGAGCGCCACCGAACAGGGAACTGTGGGTTCGCCACATGGGGCATGTCTGCATGCGCATAAAGGCACATAGACATAATGGCGAAAACATTTCGATGCCGCTGCGTTACACGACAGAGCAGAACGTTTTCGAGCGCTCATGCACCATTGGGAGTGCGTTTGTGATGCTATCATCATGATCAGCATTCGCAGCCCCTTTGATAAAACTTACGTTTGCACAGTAGGTATGCTATTAGAACACATACGGTATTCGTCCGTCATGCTTCTCGTCAAAATTTTCAATGAGGAAATAGTATGTGTCGAAAGAAATGTGCCAAAAAACAACTATAGACTGTTAAAACTCAAGAATGTAGCGGCGAATGCTCTTCTTAAAGCCCCTCCAGCCAGTCGCTTCGGTCGGTTTTCATGAGGCAGGGGCTAAGCACGAAAAGGAAAGAGTACGGCGTTTGTACCCGTGCCGTGTGGAGTGCGTTCTTCGTTATTCGGGTTATGAGAGCGGGGTAGTTAAATGGGGAGTTGAAAAGACGGTGCGGTGTTGCTAGGGCTGAGGACGTGTCCCTTTCCTGCCTAGCTGCTGCTGCAGAGCCAAACGCCTTTAGCTGCACGGAGTAAATTGGACCACCCAGGGTTCTTTAACATACACTGACATCGCACAGCACATGGGTCTTTTCCATTTCGCATCCACCGAAACGCGGCCGTCGCGGCTGGAATTGAACCTGCGTCCTCGATTCCAACAGCCGATCGCACTAACCACTGAGCCACCACGGCGGGGTTTCAAATTCGCCATCATTTACGTTACTCGCTTGCCCAGTATTGCCCCCTCGCGGACGAGAATCTACAGGTGCCGAGAACGCGCGCAAGTCAAGCAAGAGCATTTCGTTAATGAGGGCAAGCTAAAGCAAAAAAAAAAAAGAAAATTCAGCCAATCGCTGAATGGTACCTGCGCCATCACGTCACCTCTGCCGCAAGAAACGATCAAGAGAAATAAGCTATCGGCATGCCTTTTTGTTTTTGTTCTTTTGGCGCGAAAAACGTTTAAACATGGATAAATGCTTAGAAGAGAACACAAGGTGCGAGACGCCTATCATCTCCAAATTCAGATAAGCATACAGTGGTAGAGGTGCGGTCTAGTTGGCTCTTCATATCTTAAAACGGCGAAAAGGACGCGGACAATGACAAAAGTGGACGCATGCTGCTGAGTTTGTGTCCACTCCTGTCATTGTCCGCGTCCGTTGCGCTGTTTTCAGATAAGCAGACGCATGTATCCAACAAAGGCGGCCGTGCCTGACGGCTGCTGCGTCGCATGCACACATGTTGCGACAGTTCGCAGGTCATGGCGTCCGTGGCCTTAGTGCGCGCGAACAATGTTACGGTGATCCCTGATACAGCATATAGATTTGCCGTTTAAAATGTCGAGGACGAATTCCGCTGACATTCACAAGTTCCCGCCAAGAAATGAACGAAACCGTACGCGTGTGACCATATTCCGGCCACGGGTGCATCGGCCTAGGAAGTTTTGCAACAGGTGGTACGTTTACATGCACCTCATTTCTTGCACCTCATTTCAGAACTGCCTCCAGTCACATCCAGTCCAATTTTAACAAAGTTGGCTGCGAGTAATCCAAATAAAAGGGATCGGACTCCTGGTGGAAGGAAGTCAGAAATGAAACAAATATTTACGTATAAAAACGAGATGAGGACGTCCCCAAAAAGTGCACTCATTGGTTTCGCGAAATCGGAGTTCCTGTTCAAAAATCGCAGTGAGGGCCTGGTAGCATACAGCATATGCCCCGTATACACAGGACGTACTGGGTTCGAATGTCAGCACCGCCGGTGATTCAACAGTTTTTTAATGGTCACAAAAGCATCTTTCGACCAGATGCTCGGCTTCTTCAGGCCGCCACCAGGTTTCTGATAATACCGTCACTTCGAGGGGTAAATCAATTACTGCACGTTTTTTGGTAGCTATTGGCAGCTGCAGCTCGTTCCACGCATTTCCTATTGGTTGTATATTTCTGCAACCTCTGGCGAGCGGTGAGGATCCTACTGTTGCGGCGTTCCCAAACACTGCAGATCATCACCTCTGTAGATAATTCGTGCCCCGCGGTCCAGAACGACACCTCGGAAATTTCCCAAAACTAACACTGGCGCCAAACACCATACGGAACTTCTGTGTAATGGCGAGGGCCCACATCGTCAGCGCAGGCGAGAACACGAACCGCGTTTGCTCGTTTTTACGGCCGCGATGGGCATCTAGCCCTATGCGTGCCCACGAATAGCCGTGCGAGTGGCTCCGGAACTCCCGACAGAGGCTGCAGAGGAAAATTGAAACCATATGCGCGAAGGCAATGCCCTGGCTCGCTCTTGTGCGAGAGGGTCGCGCGGCGGCACGAGAAGGTGATTTTTACGGCTACCGGAAGTGTGCCCATGACGTCGTGGCTGCCGTGGCTCCAGCGAATGAGAGTGTGTGGTGGCCTGGCGACGTCATGGTACAGTGACGTCTTTTTTCCACGACTTTAGTTCCAAAATTGGTCATTGCGAGTACACCAATCGGCCCGCGAATTTTGAAAAACACGGTTATTAAAAGTTCATAATAAATTGCTGGCTCAGTTCTGAAGACTCATGCTTGGTGTGAATGCTTCTTAGCATCATTTCTAAGCATTGAAAACATTTACAAGTGACTTTTTATTCATTGCATAGTCCCTTTAATGCCTTCATACAATATCAGGCGACTGGGTAGCGAGGTGGATCTACAATAAACGTTTTTCCTAGAACTCTCGTCCGGGAAACTTTTGTTCCCAGTAGTAAACTGGTAACCAAAGAGTTAACTTTAGTAAGTAAAAAATTACAGTGATATTTTTGCAGCTAGCGCATGCTAACATGGAGTGTTGGACCAGGCTTGTGGCGTGCGAGAAAAAAGCATACTTTTTGACGTGCCCATTCAAGCATGTCACAAGGTCGCCAAACTCTGGCAGCGATTCGATAACCAGTTGTTGAACAACATTTCTCTGGTTTTTGTGTTGGAGAAACATTGTGGCATTCTCTGGTTGTAATAGCTTTTTTTACAATTACCCCGGTGTGCATCACGACAGTGACGACACATGCACTTGTGAATTCCAGCCTGCCTCGATTCAAGCTAGATATCAAAGAGTGAACATCGGCATCATCATGTTCTGTTGTTTCGCAGTCCATAACAAGCTGCTCTCGGCAGAAATCGCAGTTCAGGGCTTTTATTACAGAATGAGCACAAAAGCACCTACATAGCCAAACACAGGCGCGCGTGAACTCAAACTGTTCAGACCTTCTGTAAACTCAGCAATTTTGAAGGAATGTTCAGCACTTGACAAACAACCGACCTCATCGTCGCTGAAGTCATCGGCGCACATCACAGGAAGCGTGCCTTGGAGGCGAATTCTGCCTTCGCACTCGTGAAGCTGTCGGATGCTGATGTGGTAGTTACCGCCAGCCATTTGTCTGTACTGAAGAAACCTCTTCTCTAGGCCGTCTGTTTGCACTTTTCCGAGTAGCACGTACTTAAAACCGAGCTCATAGACACAATACTTTGAGAATTCAAGTAGAGCATATGCTGAATGCCACAGAGCATTAAAAGTTTCCTTTGTGGCGTGCAATTGTCGTGTTTATAAAATTTCCATACGTCAAGCCAGATTTTGAAGGCTTTCAAAAAGGATAGCTTGGGGTCATCATTCAACGATGAAATTGGCTCTTCGTATACGTCGCGATAGTGATAGCCCTTGTGTGGCATCTTCACATTAACTACCATCCACCAATGAATAATTATTCTGATGAAGTTGGCAGTTTCTTTCGCACGTGAAAGTACAGGAAAATCGCAGTGCATGTCGAAGGCTTCAGCCACAAAGATGTTGAAAACCTGTAAGGCTAGTTTAACATTTTGCCTTTGTAAATTGCTTGGGTTTAAAGCCTTCGAATGCAGCCTATAACTGTACTTCAAGAGCTGAGAAGATTCAAGTTTGTGAAGCTTTCTGAGATCCTTGAATGATGCCCACTGTATAATGTCAGGGTGGACGGAATTGTCAGTGAGGTTAAACATAGGAAAATAAAAGTTGGCTTTAGGATTTCTTTAGTTAAGCCAATTATTTCTAGCACACTTTAACAGTTACACAGCGTCAATGATGTAAAAAATGGGTCGCGTTGCATCGTCTAGATGTGGGTAAATAATCCTCACCTTATGCGGCATCGTAAAGTTCATAAATGGCTGAGCGTGAATCTCGTCTGCCATTAAAGTAACAGCACTCTCATGCGATTTCAATTTATTAAACCTCTGGCCAATGTATTTAAGAAAATTCTGATCACCTGATTCGTTATCAGGTGATAGGTGGAAAGAGGAGCAGATGTTTCTAATGGTACTCGGATGCGGCAAAGTCAAACAACCAGAGCCCCTCAAAAACTCGTATGCATGAGGAGATATAGTATGCAGATGCAAGCAAGCACCATTGTTTGAGATGAGTACTGCAGTCACTCTCAAGCAACAACACTTGTTCCCTCAGAAGTTTAACAGAGTCCTTTCTGTTTTTGCGGACGCTTTCCTTAATCTTTTCCATGAGGTTTACTATCAGGTCAGTAAGGCCATCAGATGAACCTTTGTCGTCAGAAATCTGCTGTAGCTTATTTAATATGTCAAGTAGGACATTGATGTCACCGATTTCGTCAGGCACGACAAAATCTCCTAAATGTTTCACTGAGTTGCCGTGAAAACACGCCGTGATACGAAGATATGCGAAAACAGTAACAGAACACTGTAGGACCAGCGCACTCTCATTTGCAATATTCAAGAACATGCTACAGTTTGGGTGATTAATAATAGTCCATTCAACCGGGACACACTTGACGTTTAAGCGCTCCATCATTTCATGCAGAGATGAAAATTTGCACTGCATTTGTTCTTGTCGATAGCAGGCTGCTGACACTTCAATAGCACGAGCAAGACATTTGCCTCCCGGCGCATTTTTTCGGCATCTGGGGAGCTCCTTGCTGGCACGGCATCTTTCTTTGACAGGTACGAGGGACAGCCAGGGAATTAGGATGGCACTGACCCAAGACGCAGGTGTGGCACTTTTAGAGGGACTTCGAACACCTTTCCTGTCCGGGGATTGGTGTACGATGAGGTATGTTCAAGGCAGGATGCATGGAAGTGTAAGGCGCACACCTGTTTTACAATAGCAAAAGTGCGACGCACCACATTACCAATGCAGTACAATCTAATATCGAGGTAAAGCTTAATTTTTGTCATGGCTCCCTTAAATACTGTTCATTTGTGGCAACAGTAGAGAAAATGACTTCGTACCTTGTTGTTGGCAGTAGGCACAAAATCCTTTCGGGGAATCGCACTGAGCCACTTGTAAAGCTGTTCATCCTTTGGCAAAGGAAACACTTGAACCTTGTTCCCCATCTTGTAGTTTCTTGAGCACATAGGTACACAATACTTGTTAGGCATGTCGAAGCCCGTATGTCGCAGAACGGGCGCAAGGAAAACAGCACTGAAGCGACCACGAGGCGACTGGCTCGACGAACTAGCTGCGTGTAACAAGAGGGGAAAAATGAGCCGGGAGGCGACGGGACGGAAAGGCCGGTATGGAGAACCGGAGGCAGCCGCAGGATATGGCAATGCCCAGGTAGGACGGTGGGTGCTGACGTCGCTAGAGAGGGCACAGGCCTTGAAAAGTTTAGGAGGCGTTGGCATAGGTGCGTCGCTCGCATGAAGGTGCTTCACCAGCATAGTGTCTCGTCTATAGTTGTCGCTGGAGTATTAATGTAGAAATTGCACTGATTAAATCAAATAAAAGAAACTAATCACAACGGAAACAACCGGACATGAGCTTCTGACGGCCACAAAGGTCAGGTACCACATGGTGCTACTGCGTCACGGATTGTTTCAACACCGCATCGTTCTAGTCATTTCCAGATCGGTGTCTCACAAGCTCTTATGCTGCTGATTACGTCTTTCATGGCGCCGACAAGAATGACTGACTGCGACAGAATCACGCCAAACAGCTAGCCCACTTGGGCATGTGCCACACTAGCAGCGTTAAGAAAATCTTTTCGCACGAACACCTGTTCGACTACTCAGACTGTTCGACTACTCACTTAAGAACAAGGACTATAAGGTTTCGCGTGGCTACAGTGTCTGCAGTATCGTGCTCTGCGGTGAAGAGGCGTTAAGAGACGACGCAACTTACGGCCCGAGAGCTCAACTTCAAAAATTATTTCCTCGCTTTAAACAAAAATTACCTCGATAAAAACTTCAGAAATGGAAGGCAATAAGCTGTTTTACGTAATCCGCTATTGTTTGTATTTTTACTTGGACCACCTCAGGATGAAATTAACGAGTGTTTTGGCTCAAAATTCACTTTTTGTAACTAGATTTTTTCCTTCTGCATCCGCAGTTTCATCACCTGTAAAATTTATTATAGGTACTGGACATCTACAGGAACAAAACGGCTATTCCAGAATTTCCGAGAGAAAGTTCATATTTAAAACAAAAATATCAAAAATGACACATTTTCATACTTTTTTCGATTAAAAAAAATATTTATGCCGTGTAAAGCAGCATGCTCCGAATTGTATCGAAAGACAGAATCTGTGCAAATGTCAATGAAAAACTTTTTGGAGTGTTTTCTAAATATTTGCTTATTTAGCAGTGCCTGTTTTCTCATTTTTTCTGAATATTCAATCTTCCCTCACTTCACGAATAAATTTTTTAGGCAAAAATGCTTCAGGCTTTCATTACGCACATTACGATGTTTCCACGAATTTTTTGAACAAATTGGAGATGGTCGAGCGCAACGCCTGGGATGTTTGGCGTGGAATGATCCAGGTAGAACTATGTGAGTATGACGTCAGGGGACGAAAAGGCGCCATAGTTTCGGTTTCTCGAATCTAAGAAGGCGGCCATTAAAATTGGTTGTGCCCTCCCATGTATATTTTGAACCCATTGGAAGGCCAGTTGGAGCGTCCAATTGTAATGCCGGCCCACACAAAACAAATTGTTTGCTTCCAATCGGAAAATATCCCATTATTTACTTGGAACCAATTGCAAGCTTCAAATGGAATAGGAGGGGCATTCCAACTGGAACACTTATAGAAAGGTTAACCGCTGGCTTCCTAATCAAGTGGCAGCTCCAAGTAGGCCGCAGGCGAGCATGCATGACACACAAACCATAGGCATAAACGTTGCGGCAGTTCCTGTCCCTATGGTTTGTCTGTCTGTCTGTGTTGCCAGGAAGAAAAAAGGAAAGTGCACAGGCCTGCTCACTGGCTGAAGCCGAGCCACAATCGCTACCACGTGCAGATAGTAGGAGAGTTGAAAGATGGGGTAGAAAGACAGGATAGTAAAGACGCGTTGAAGACAAGGCCGATTGCAGAGGTAGTGCAATATACAGGGCCAACCGGTGGCGGAAGTGAAGCAAACTTAAAACTCTCCGCCACATTTCCAAAAATAAGTCCAATTGGATCCGTACCAGATATTCTTGCATGTGGCCCACTTAGAGCTAATATAAACGAAAACGTAGCATATGGACGGGCCCCCCAGTGTACTCTGTTAAACCACTTAGAGCTGCCACTCATAAAGAGGATCAGTTCGGCCTGATGCTGCATGCGACGCACATTTTCAGCGCTCGATTTGTGAATTGTGGTTCGTACACGAGCGATGAGGGACGCCGTAGTGGAGGGCTTCGGATTTTAGACCACATGGGATTCCTTAACATACAACGACATCGCACAGCACACGGGCGTTTTTTTATTTCGCCTACATCGAAATGCGGCCGCCACGGACGGGATCGAACCCAGGACCTTGGGATCAGGTGCTGAACGCCAAAGCCACTGTAACGGGTCACTTTATTTGTGTTCGTAAATAAAATATTACAGTCGAACCTGGATTATGAAACTCGAAGGGGTTCACGAAATAGTTGATATACCGGTATATCGATAATTCAGTGTAGGAAAAATGGCGATAGGTAAGCTTATCTATGACCTAGAAGCAAGAATGCAATGCATCCATTCTTGTGACACGGTGCCTTGCTGACGACGATCTTCTGCCTGGTCAGGTCCGTTGACCGCAACGAGGTGTCCTAGTCCTCCCAGGTTCGGAGAGGCACCAGCCCGGCGGGGGGAGGGGACGCCGGGCATGACGGGAGGATGTGTGCAAGGGTGGCCTTGGGGCGGGAGCACAAGGTGCATATGGGGGTACCGGCTTAAATTTATAGAGATGGGCTGGTGTAAGTAGCGTGTGCGTCTGCAGGGGACGCCAGACTGATTTCTTTGCGGTAGTAAGGGATGGGTGGGGTGGCGGGAGATGAGGGCGCTCAGCGCGGGAGTTTGTGGTGAGCTCAGCAAACGAGTGCATACGCTCCTTCGAGAAATCCCCCACGAGGTCCGCCTGTGCCCGACTTCTTGACCCTACCGCGTGTACGTCACCGCGAACACCCAATGGCCGTTCGAGCGCGCTCCGCACAGGTGCTGGTGGAGTGTCTGCACCGTGGTGTAAGAATATTTTCTTATACCATGGTCTACACTCAATCGCGAAAGCGTTCAACAGCTGCGCTGGTCAAACGCATTAATATGAAAACAACCGTTGAAGCATTTATTCCAACTCTGTTCTGATGGTCCACCGGTACCGGGCGTGGATATGGGTCACTCTTGGAGAGGGCGGTTGGGGGGGGGGGGAGATTCGTTTGAACCATGCATTTCTTCGACTTTTTTTTTGTAAAACTAAATTGAGTTCAGCATGGTTTTCCTGTATAAAATTTCCTCTCGCTTTGAGGATTGGGGGCGAACATCCTCCACCCTCTCCCAATATCAGTATACGAGCACATGGTGCAACCACCGCGCTTCGTGCCGCACGTCGCGGAGATTTCACCTACGGTTAAATTGATGATCAGCTGCTAATTGTATATAACATGCAACTTCTCCGAGGCTTCTTTAAGCCGTCCTCGTTCGCGTTGGTAGCGCCAGCATACTTGCATTCGTTGTGGCGCTATGGAGCGCTGTCACCATCAGTAGCGGCGCCCTCTTTTTGCCAAGCAACAAGAACAGGAGCTTACACGCCTCCAAGTGATAGAACAGCCTTGCTCTCGCCGTTATTTCCAACTCATGCTGGGACTTTATTGCGAATATATATCGTTTCGTGTTGCGTCACACCAAACAATTTTTTTTCTAGTAAAACCAAATGCTCGCCATGGCCAGTAGCCTGGCTTGCCTAATATACATCGTTTATTTTATCGGAACTCTGCAAGCCAAATGGGAATTTCGGTAGCGGTGTCTCAGGCAGTGTCGGCGAGGGCGTCCTCGTCGTCGAACTCTCCCTCGTCGTCGGCTGTGGCCTCCTGGTACTGCTGGTACTCGGACACCAGGTCATTCATGTTGGACTCTGCTTCGGTGAATTCCATTTCGTCCATGCCTTCCCCAGTGTACCAGTGCAAGAAGGCCTTGCGGCGGAACATGGCTGCAAATTAAGACGGGCACCACGAATATTAGTTGTTTTTGTAGGCTTTCACGAATTGCAGCGGAACTTATACAGCTAGTTAAATTCTATCCGTACGAATTATTTCCACCAAGTTACCCAGCTGTTCGGATTTTTGTTTCTGCGCCACCCAGTCCAGCTTTCTCCGGCAAAAATTTTGAAAATTGGAAAATTGTAAGACACTGTTAAGGAAATATTGAAGGTAATGGTCCATTATTCTGATATGTAGCAAAATCTTCCTTTTAAAGTGTTTCCAGCGATCGCACCGGAACGCTTTTGAAGATAGCGAAAACGTGAATAGAAAAAAAACTAAGAGACTGCCTCGGGTGATCTGCGGATATATTGATTGTTTTAGTGAAATCTTGCATTATACGAGAAAACTGCGTTCATGAACGGCTTCCCGCTTAAAAATACTTTTGTCCATAATTCCTGAGTATCCGATTTCAAAAAGCGCCTTTCTCGATCATGAGGATCGAATTGAGCGATGGCGTCCAAAAATAGGCCTGCCTAAACTTGCAACAGAAGTGGAATAATCCAAGTTTTCTTTTGTATGCTGAGCGGCGGAGCGGATTAGCGTGAGGAGGGAGTGCTCACACACGCTCGCCATCTAAAGGGCGTAACTACATCCGACATTTGCTTTTAGTAAAAATCGATTTTCGGCTCTTTATGGGGTATGTAGATGTTTATCCGGCAACAAAATACGCATTATGTCGAGAAAATTGGATTTAAAAATTTTCCCGCTTCTCGATTCAAACTCGTGACGTCAAGACAAGCGAAATTCGTGACCACCGCTTAGTGAATAGCGATGTAGACTAGCCTCAGGGATCCACGACCAAAAAACAAAAAAGGAAGAAAACTCTTCAAGCACTGTAGTTTGCTTGCAAAAACGGTCGGTGATGGCGACATCTATATTTCATTTTTTGACCTTTACCTGGCTAGGGAAGGGGACGGACCTTTGTCCCCGTTTGGGTTGTCCACTCTTCGGGTTAGAGGTGCGCAGGGTTGAATGGGGGAAGTTCTAGAGATTGTGTAGGGTATCTAGGTCTGAGTAGAGTGACTCTAGGTCTGAGGTAGCTCACTCCCCACGGCACGGGAACAAATGCCCATCTCTTTCCCTTTCGCCTAGCCTTAGTGGTAGAAGCTCCGTTTTTTAGTGATAAAAGTGTCTTTCGCAATTAGAACGCTGCTACATTTCCATACAGGCCAACTTGAATTTGTCCTCAGAGTCTCTTTAAAGGTGGCCGCTTCGTTACCTCTTTATGAGTGATTTTTACGGGCACTGCTAAATTTGTAACGTCGGAAACATTACCCCTCCTTGATACACGGTCTGCGCTTGGTGAACAGGGAAATGTCGCGCTTGTCATCTGAGATGTTTAATCAACGGGGTCGTTCCTTGCAGCTTGTGGTTTGTCAGTGAAATGCGCGTACAAAAGTTTTGCCGACACTGTTTGTGGCGTCATCTTTGTCACAAAAGAACACCGCATCCAACACACCCCTGTTTTGGTTTAGGTTTTCTGCTTTTTGCTCTTTGATGATTGTTTTACTCACAGTTCTATTAACAACAGATTGCAACGAACAGAGAGGGCTTTAAGCAATATTACGGGAGCGCCACCTTAAGATTAAAAAAAAATAATAATCCCAAAGTTGCCCTTGAACGATGAAGTAGGCGCTCTATGCAACTGCAGATTGTACGTGTGAACTGCAGGGTGTGCTGTGAGTAGAATGTAATTCGAGCAATTCTGATAAATGACTGACCAGTGAATTGTTCTGAAATGCGCTTGAACAGCTCCTGAATGGCCGTGCTGTTCCCGATGAACGTCGCAGACATCTTGAGGCCACGGGGTGGGATGTCGCAGACGGCGGTCTTGACGTTGTTCGGGATCCACTCGACAAAGTAGCTCGAGTTCTTGTTCTGGACGTTAAGCATCTGTTCGTCGACCTCCTTCATGCTCATGCGGCCGCGGAAGATGGTGGCTACCGTCAGGTAGCGGCCGTGGCGGGGGTCGCAGGCGGCCATCATGTTCTTGGCGTCGAACATCTGCTGCGTCAGCTCTGGCACGGTCAGCGCCCTGTACTGTTGGCTGCCTCGGGACGTGAGTGGTGCGAAGCCGGGCATGAAGAAGTGCAGACGCGGGAAGGGCACCATGTTGACAGCCAGTTTGCGCAGGTCAGCGTTCAGCTGGCCGGGAAACCTGCGTGTGTATGGTTACTTAAGTTGCTTTAAGACTGTTTTTTTTTTGTTGCGTTAAGCACCGCGAACAAGGGCCTGCAGGCGCCGCGCCATTCATGTCCCCAATTGTGCTACGAAGTTATACACAACACAAGCTATTCCCTCTTCAGGTGTGGTGAAGTAGTTTGCAGGCCTAAGCGCCTGTGGCCATTGTGGGCATCGGGCCATTCTTCGACGGCAGTGATCGGTGCCACTCACTACAGCTTCGCATATAGAGATGTCGAGTGACAGTAATAGACTACGATCCCGGAGAAAAGAAAGCTTCGTCACCTGAGGCATGTTGTGACTCCGGACATTGTGACAGAAACCAGGTGGTTGAGGTCCCCGTATGTGGGAGTGGTGAGCTTCAGGGTTCGGAAGCAGATGTCGTATAGCGCCTCGTTGTCAATGCAGTAGGTTTCGTCGGTGTTCTCCACCAGCTGGTGCACGGACAGAGTGGCGTTGTAGGGCTCGACGACGGTGACGGAGACCTGCAGTTTTGAATGCGCTTGAATTCGCACTTTCTGTCGACGTGGTGCAAAGCCTACCACATCTATGCACAAGAAAAATTTTCTGATTTTTAAGCACTGTGATTCTTCGATTTCTCGCTACCATTGTCGAGCATTAAAGGGACAAGAAATTATTTTGATGGTCAAATTCTAGGGCAGCGATCAGTAGAGGTGGCCTTTGTCAGTAATAATTCGAGTCAAATTCAAAAGCTCTGCGTGGACCCTACACACACCTCCTTCACGCCCCGACGTCATGCAGATGCGGTGGCGCTGATGTCAGTAGCGCCTTTGGCACGGCAGGCAAAATAGGTTCCGCCTGCCCGTGCCCACCAGCTGCTGCAGCTGCTGGCGGGACTGCGCAACTGCATCATGCCCGCGCCTCGATATGTTTCTCGCTGATAGATACCGCATTAAGGAATGGGCCACGGTAGTAAAGCGCGAAGTCTGGGCCTCGATCGCCGCTTCCAGGCAATGTACTTCGTAGCTGGGGAGTTGCGTTCATTCTCCTGAACATCAGCATAGTACGCTTATAATTGCTTAAGGGGAAAAAAACACAAATGTGTGCGCACGTAATTATCACGTCGAGCCGTTTGGGTGTTCACAGGGCGCTGACAGGCTGAATCACCACCAAGGAATGCGGTCTTTTGTTGATAGCAGATAATGTTTAAACGTGTGTGGAAGTTATACGATCATATAAAGCCGCGTTCATGGCACTTAATATTCACTTCAGGCCATTTCTTAATATGGCCGACATAATTACTTGGTCTGTGTAGAAAGAAGTCTGCTAAATTGTGTCGTTTTTGCACGGCCACGTTGGCATGTTTCTGTACGTGTGCTAAAAGCCAAGTGCTTTTTCACTGCATCATATGTCATAAGCTGTTTCATGAGGCGGTGCATGATCGCGAAGCTTGTTTGGAAAGAAGCAGCCGCGATCGCATTGCCCGAGTTGATGACGATGATGATGACCTCAGGCTTAATGGCACATACCCACGGCGGGGGATTGGCCAGGGTGCAATGCTGATACAAACGCACTCATGGCCAGGGAGTGGTGTAATTGGATAATTTTGTGACCTAGACTCGAATTTTGATTAAAAATCAATATTAAAAAAAACGGAAATGAAAAAGCAGGGAATTCTCATTCTAGCAGAGGAATCTACCTGATGCAATTATATATTCGTGAATAAAATCGCACACTGGTTTCAATGCATATCCCTTGGCGCTTGCTCCGAAGGAGAGGAGAATCGGAATAAATAGAGCAAGCCCCCGTCGAGCGAGGGGATCTCTAAGTAAGCTGTACGGCGAGAAGTTAACCGCAAAGAGGAAAAAGTGATCTATGGACTCAATTTCGCCAAAGACTCAGATAGGGTGGTCAGAAATATCCCTGATCGACATAACTAGAGATTTAGTCGTGGTATTCTGCAGCGCAGTAGGGTCGTGGACACTTCACATTGCCTTGAACTGCACATCCGCGCACTCCAAGGAAATGCCAGGTGTTGAAAATTCGCTGCAGCAAGGAGAGGCTCATGGCTCAAGTAGTGGAGACGCTGGCTGCAGTCAAGTAGACAGTATTAGGGACGAACGGGACAATAGGTCCACCAAGGGCGGACTTTGCAAAAAAATCAACTCTCTCATCAGAAGCAATGCCACAGTGCCCAGAGACCCAGTGAAAGCGTACTTTTGTAATATGTGGTGGAACAAGAAATTGAAGGGAACGGCTCATAGGAGTATCTCTCGATTTTTCGAGCACTATCAAGACGGAAAGGCTGTCTGAAAGTATAACAACCTGAGAGATACTGCAGGGATTCCTTATTAAGGCCAACTCAATGGCCAGAAACTCGGCGACAAAAAAAGGGGTATAGTCAGGAGCCCGAAATGAATAACTCTGTTCAAGAGCCCTTGAGTAAATGCCAATGGCTGCTTTTTCATTTTTCTGGAGGCGTCTGTAAAAACGGCAGTATGGTTAGGGAAATTATCCAGACACTCCTTAATAAGCCCCTTTAAAACATTTGCAGGCAGATTCTTAGCATTCCTTGGGAAGGTGTCGTCAAAGGGGACTACAGTATCAGCCCGGCGGTGGTTAACTGGTACTACAGCATTTATTGATACAGAAATTTTTGACAGCAGGGAATTAGTGAACACAACCTGAGGAAGCTTATACCTAGGCCAAAAATTACCAAAGAATAGAGATGGGTTCGTTGTAAATATAGGGTTAGCCAATTCAGGAACAGGCTCCAAAGACATTAAAAACGTCCGCACAGTGAGAAGCTGAGCCGCAAATTTAGATCAGGTATCCGCTTCTCCAAGTACAGCGCAGCGTTAGCAACTGATTTAGGCAGACCTAAGCAAAGGCGCAGAGCGCGTCGCTCAATAACAAACCGGGGTTCAAGCTTGTACCTTGTGCACCCAGAAAAGAGAACAGAGCCAAATTCAAGTACACATGTCTTATACAGAAAGAGCAAAGTGTCCCGACGCATACCAAATTTTTTGTTGCTGATCCTCTCCAACCGGCCAAGGGCACGCTCACCTTTAAAGCACAATGCTTCTAATCAAGTAGGGCATAAGCATCCGCGCGCGAGCACCTATCGCGCTGAATAATGTCCAAGACACACTGTTCATCTTTGGGCAGGTGGGATCGTCAGCTGCGAGATCAGACTTAGAAGTGCAGACGTCTGAAGCATGAGCACCGCCGCAAACGCGGCAGCGCGTTGCCGACTTGCAAGATTTGCCACTCTGACCAAAACGCCAGCAGTTCTTACATTGTAATGGACGGGGCTTCAGTGGGTCAACACGGTAGACAATGGGCCAGACTGGTTTCCCATCGGCAAGAGGAGCCCGCAAAAGTTGCTATAACAGACTCAGTTGGAATACGAGAGCCTCCAGCCTCTGTTGCAGCGGTAAACTGAGAGGATGCCCACACCGGCATCATGGAAGTCCAAGAATTTCTTCTGGCGTAGCGGAGGGATACACACCGCGGATTATTCCTTTTACGCAGGCGAGTTGCTCGGGAATAAACGCTTTCACCGGGAGTGAGGCAAAAGAGGTGCACTGCAGCAAGTCTGCAACACAATCCAAATCAGGTGATTTGCACAGAATTCTTCTTTTGGCAAATGGTCGAACCTCGGAAATCTCAAGATATCGAATGGTCGCTGCCTTCAGCTGCTCCTGGATCATATGAGAGTTTTTGATCTTAATTAAACCATCTCCTACAGGGACCAGAGCCACAGGGATACGCTTGGCAAAAAGAATTTAGGCAAACTGGCGAACCAGGCTACCGGACCTGTGCCCGAGGAAGACATAGCCATGTCCGTAAGCCTAAGAAACATGAAGCCTACATCCAAAAGGGAAAAAACCTGGCCAAATCCCCCACTCGCGGAACGGCCTCACCAGGAGTTTACAGGATCAGCAGCACCAAGACACGCTTCAGCAGCGAGGCCAGATGAAGCGGGAGGCGACATAAAACAGCCGTAGAACAGCGTCGGGTCGAATCAGCACAATGGACACTAAGGGCCGTTGTTGTTGTTGCCTTCGTGACATGGCACATACCCACGACGGGGGATTGGCCAGGGTTCAGTGGGGAGACCCCATAGAACAGGGTAAATGGTGCCGAGCTATTTTGCCTTGGGTGAAATTTACGAGTGATTAAAAAGAAAAGAAGGGCCCTTTCTTCTTCTTTGCCGAGTTGTTGTTGTTGTTGTTGTTGTTAGCCTCTCAAAATATGGCACATACCCACACTGGGGGATCGGCCAAGAATCGGGTAGCTATTCACCTGAACGCAGTTAACAAAAAGGAAAAGCACGTGGGAGCATAACACCGGTGAATTTTTCGTCATGAACAGAAAAGGGATGAGTGTTTTGATTTTAAAATTTTAAGAATAATAATAAAGAGAGTGATTAAATATTAATGATTTAGTCAAAATGTAATAATTGATAGAAAAGAAAAGGTTGAAACACTTAGCAAGGCAGTCGGTGTGATTCTATCAGGAAATTTTGAACAGCGGTGCAAACAGATCTGTGGCTGAACCCAAATGTGGTGGCGCCAAATGATAGCAAGAGCGGGCTGCTCAAACTAAGGCCAAGATGCTGCAAGGGCTCCTCCAGCAACCTTTTTCTCAGTTAGTTGAATCGGCGACAATACAGCCAAAAATGTTCAATAGATTCTGGCTCACGGCAAAATGCACAAAGGGGAGAGAGCGCCAAACCCGACTTGTGTAAATAGAAATTTAGAGGGGGGATGCGGCAGCGTAGCCTCGTCAGTGATACTTCAAGCTGCCGAGAGCAACGAATTTTCCTGTTCCAATAATATTTAAGGTGCTCATAATCCGCCGATGTTAAAAGTGATGTGTCTTGCGTGCTTAAAAACGCACGTCGCCGAAATCTAGATGCTGTAATGTAGGCTGTAGCCGGGATGATTGGCAACACGGGGCCGCTGAGGGAAGCCTTTGCGAGATTATCAGCAATCTCATTTACTGTCACACTGCTGTGGCCGGGAACCCATACTAAATGAACAAGGCTCAAATGCGGAGGAAGTAGGGATAAGAAAGTTGATAAAATGGGACCGTCAACCTGTGCAGCGAGGGACGAACACAAAGATAAAGAATCAGTAATTACTGCAACTGCTGTAATAGAGGGGTCTAGCTTGCGTAGAGCAAGTACAACTGCTAGAAACTCTGCTTGAAAAATAGGGGTGAAATCTGGAAGGCGCAGAGAAAAGGACCAGTCTAAATGGGAGCAAAATATTCCCACACCTGCTTTTTCATTGCATTGCGATGCATCAGTGGCTATTGCTATATCGGTTGGTAGGGTCCTCAGATGATCTTCTAGAAGGCCATTTAGAATACTCGGTGGCAAAAGTTTTGCATTTTTTGGGAATATGTCGTCGAAAACAATGTGTATAGTGGGCCCATTCCGAAGCGCAGGAAGGATATCATAAATGTTTACATCTAAAGGCTGAAGTAATCTTTGCACAAACACTACCTGAGGGGAATTGAAACGAGACCAGGGGACACCAAAAAAGGAGGTCGGCTGAGAACAGAAAATGCTTTGGGAACGGTGGAAATGGGATTCATAGATCCTGAAGTAAGTTTGCACAGTTAAAAATTGAAGTCGTGATAAGAGAGACGGAATGCGGGCTTCAAGGTACAGCACATTGATAGCCACAAATTTTGGAAGGCCGAGGCACATGCGAAGTGCTTCCCTCTCTAAAAGGACGAGAGGGCGAAGTTTATATGTAGCCGAGCCTGAAAACAACACTGATCCAAATTCTAAAATTGGCCTGACATAAATTATGTAGATCATTAATAGCGCATCTCTGCGCATGCCGTACCGGTGATGACATAATCTCCGTAACATGCCCACGGCACGAGCCCCTTTCGCCGCGACATGGTCAATGTGAGGTCGCCAGGTGAGTTTGTTGTCATGAATGACCCCTAGGTATTTTAGGGATTGAACCTGCGGTATTATTTTTAACTGGCAAGTGAGAGAGGCCACTACAGGAGTGAATAGAGGGAAAACAAGAGTAGCGCACTTGCCAACATTTAACTTCAGGTGTAATGCGCTCAACCAGTGCTCATTGCTGCTGCCTTGCCCACTATGCATTGCGTACTTTTTATCTGATGTCCGGTCATTCACAGAAGATCTATTGTCATGCGGTGACATTGAATCTAACCCCGGTCCAACACAGGAGGATTTGTTGCTTCAGCTTGTTTCAGGCCAAACCAATATGACTGCCTCTATTAACCAGTTGCTGGAAAAACAGACTACGCTGGAGGATAAAATCGGAGGTTTATCTGTTCGCATTACCAACCTGGAAGACAAACTATCCTGTCTGGCATCTATAAGCAAAGTGGTCAGTGATCTAAAAGAAACGGTAGCTCAACTTGAGCAAGATAATTCATACATGCTAAAAAAAATTGATGATTTAGAAAACAGGAGTAGGAGAAATAACTTGATTGTTTATGGTTTGGAGGAGGGTGACGAAGAAACTCCTACCAGTCTTCAGAATGCGATCCGGAAAGAACTCTTTGAAGAAAAATTGAAAGTTGAAATCAATAGCATAGAGAGGTGTCACAGGCTGGGAAAAAAGAAGAAAGATCAAAGCCGCCCCGTAATTATGAAGTTTCAGGACTACAGAGAAAAACTTTCGGTGTTACAGGCTTGTTCGGGGCTGAAAGGAACCAAATTCTCTGTGGCTGAAGACTTTTCCAGCCGAGTTCGTGAAATTAGAAAAAAGCTGTGGCAAAGCTGTGCAGTGGAGAAGGCTAACGGCGCTAAAGCCAAACTGATATTTGATAAGCTGGTTATCGACGGTGCTATGTTCGGATGGGACGAAGTGAAGAATGAGCCCTATCGTATATCTAAAAAGAGGGAATGACAGACGCATATTATGAACAAAAGGTTCACACTGATAAACGTCAACTGTCGAAGTATTGTCTGCAAAGCTACGCAACTTGAGGGCCTGCTG
Source organism: Amblyomma americanum (assembly GCF_052857255.1). Lineage (NCBI taxonomy): Eukaryota > Metazoa > Arthropoda > Arachnida > Ixodida > Ixodidae > Amblyomma > Amblyomma americanum. The sequence goes on from NC_135497.1 coordinate 142,229,469, forward strand.
TTGACGTATGATGTAGAAATCGCTGCACTCACTGAAACCTGGTTGGGAAAAAATATTTTTGACAGCGAATTCGTACCACAAAACTACAAAGTTTTTCGCAAAGACCGAGATGGAAGGGGCGGTGGAGTGGCCATACTGTTCAAATCTTCACTGCAAGTCTTTAGAATGCCAGATATTGACGATGTAGAAGGCATCTTTTGTAAATTTTACAAAAACAATGTTCGTTACGTTTTAGGAGCCGTGTACAGGCCACCCAATTCCTCTGTAGCACTCCTAGTGAATCTAAAAAAATATATTGAGCGCCATATAAAACAGAATGATAGGCTAATGTTGACTGGCGATTTTAATTTACCAAACATAGACTGGACTGCCTTTTCGCATTCTAATAACATCATTGAGCAAACTATGCTTGATATTTCTATTGCCTTTGACCTGCTTCAGGTAGTTAAAGATCCTACTAGAGTCCACAATGGTTCATATTCAATTCTTGATCTATTTTTTGTAAATGGTACTGTCAAAGAAAATGTCGAATGCTATGTAACGACCGGTATTTCTGATCACAAAGCTGTTGTACTGACATTGATAAATGCAAACTTTGATCGCCGAAATACTGTCGGTTTCTTTCCTAATTTTTCTCGTGCACATGATGAATCTATTCTTGATATGCTCGACTTTCATTATGACCGCTTTATGAATTTTAATGGAAATGTGAATGACTTATGGCTATTTTTCAAAAGTGTTGTCTTTCAGTGTATTGAACGCTTCGTTCCAAAAATTGCAAAAAAGTCCCCAAAATGTAACCCTTGGATAACACGAGAGACATTACGCTCACAACGAAAGCTAAAAAGAATGAAAAAAAGGTTAAAAGCAGGAAACTATTCCCAAACGATCATTGATGAACAAACAGAAAAACTCAAACAGCTGATTGCCCATGACAAGGAAAAGTACTTTTCTACTCAGCTACCTACCTTCATTAAAACATGCCCTGAGAAATTCTGGAGGCAGATAACTCCAGCTTCACGATCTCATGATACTTTCAAAGTAAATGGAATATGTGAGCGTGATGATGCTTTGGTGTCCACGGCTTTCAATGACTACTTCAAATCGGTGTTTACGCAGGATGACAGCTCTCTTCCCTGCTATTCCGTGAATTTGCATTCAATTCCTGATGTTGTGATTTCCGAGGCAGGTGTTCTCAATTTATTATTGAAGCTTGATGTAAAAAAATCTCCCGGACCAGATGACATTCCCAACGCATTCCTGAAGCGTTATGCAGAATGGTGTGCCAAGTACTTATGCATCTTATTTAACAAATCACTAAATGAAGGATCATTACCGGATGACTGGAGAACGGCAAGAATCAAACCAATTCACAAAACTGGAGACAAAGCATCTATTCAGAATTACCGTCCGATATCGTTAACATCTACAGCATGCAAGGTCTTGGAACACATCATTCATAAACATATAGCAGATTTTCTTGAACAAAACAATTTTCTAACTAATGCACAGCATGGCTTCAGACGAGGATTTTCCACTGCCACTCAGCTAGTACAAACTATACATGATTTTGCGCAGGCAATAAATGAAGGAAAGCAGACTGACGCTATATTTATGGACTTTAAAAAGGCATTTGATAAAGTTCCGCATAACAAACTTCTTCACAAATTAGGTAATGTACTAAAAAATGACAAATTACTTGCATGGATTACAGCCTACTTAAGAAACCGTCGTCAGTTTGTAGTAGTAAATAATTCCCCTTCCCCTCCAGTTCCTGTTGATTCCGGCGTTCCCCAAGGATCTGTTCTTGGGCCACTCCTCTTCTTGATTTTTATTAATGACATTGTCGATAACATCTCAGTTTCTGTTAGATTATATGCTGACGATTGTGTGTTATATGAAAAGATTACTACTACTGAGGACCAAGTACGGTTAAATAACGATTTCACTAAGATAATAACATGGTGTGAGCAATGGCAAATGTGCGTTAATTATGATAAAACAGTGTTCATGCGTATAACCCAGAAAAAGAAGCCTCTTTTGTTTAACTATACTGCTAAAAACAAAGTTCTCTCTCAAGTGAATACTTACAAATACCTAGGTCTGCGGATCTGCAATAACCTCTCCTGGACAGAGCACATTGACAACGTTACAGCTAATGCCCTACGCAAACTATTTTTCCTCCGACGTGCTCTGAAGCTCGGCCCCCCCAGTGTACGTTCACTTTCGTATAACACTATTATTCGCCCTATGTTAGAATATGCCGTCATAATCTGGGATCCTTTCACTAAATCTAACATTGCTAAATTAGACAGAGTCCGAAAGAAAGCAGCACGGTTTATTTACAATTCATATAACCGCACATCTATCACTGCACTTCTTAATCAAAGTGGTTTGCTTCCAGTCTCTCATAGAAATCGCATCTGTCGTCTAAAATTTTTATTTCAGTTAATCAAAGGTCAGTACAATATTGACACATCCAATATTATATCGTTCTCCTCAGGGTACAACACAAGACAACGCCATGATTTTACAGTAACACCATTAAACGCACGAAATAACACCTTTAAGTACTCTTTTTTCCCCAGAACGATTACAGACTGGAATAATCTAACTAATGATGCAGTAACCCAAACTTCACTAAAAAGGTTTGAAAGCCACCTTTAACTTTTTTTTTTATAATGTCGTACCGCTACATTTCTTTGTTTCATTGTTTCTTGATCTTAAATTGTTGATCAATTGTTCTTGATTGTTTGCTTGTTCCTGAGGTCGTTTTTGTTGTTTCCAGAATTTATGTATTGTGTGCCTACCCCTGCGAAGGTCTTGTAAAAGATCGCAGTATCAATAAATAAATAAAATAAATAAATAAGTGTATTCAAATATGACTGCAACAGACCATACAGAGAATGTATATCCGGCGCAGCAGCAAAAAACGCAATGTCGTCCGCATAGACGTAAGTGCGTACATGGCGGTGGAGAGGAATTGAGCTTAACAGAATATTAAAGAGCACAGGAGAAAGAACAGCTCCTTGCGGTACACCTCGCGTTTGTCTGTACCTCTCTGAATGAACACCACTATGGACGCAAAAGAATTCCCTGTTATGAAGAAATGCAGATATCCATGCAACTATATAATCTGGAAATTGAAGAGACTGTAGCCTATGTATCAGGATGGAGTGTTCTACACTGTCGTAAGCTTTGGCGACATCTAACGTAACCAAAGCCGCGACCAGGCGTTGACGACGAGCAAGGAGAATTCTGCTCTCAAGATCAGCATGTACATTCCATATCGAACACCGTGGCCGGAAACCGAGTTGGCACGGGCTGAGTATACTTTTGCGGTCCACAATGGCTGACACCCGAATTAGTAACAACCTTTCTATCAACTTTACCACGTTTGATGTTAAAGAAATTGGTCTAATATAATCCAATTCATAGCCTCCACCCTGATTTTTAAGTAAAGGGATCACCTTGGACAGCTTCCACTCAGAAGGTATCCAAGCGTGTTTGAGAGAGTAGTTTATTAGGTGCAATAAGGAGTTGGGAGACTCTGCAAATAGAAACATGAGCATCTTTGTGGTAACACCATCAGGGCCAGTAGCAGCAGCTGGCAATCTCTGGACAACTTGTGAAAGCTCTGATAGATTTACTTGTGAGGCATTATCATTTGGTACGACTGGTGCAAACAACAATGGTCGCATAGGTAGTAAAGACGAGAACCGCTTTTGCAGGCCTGTGGCTATTAATTCAACCGCCTGGATAGCTTCTACAGGTGACATAACTAATGACTAAAAATTATGAGAGGACATGAGCTGTTTCCTAGACCGTAGAAAACCGAATAGTGCACGTCGGTTGTCCGCCTTTGAAAGATAATCGAAGTGTTCTGAGTCATATTTTTCCTTTGCGCGAGAAACTGTGCGTTTAAAGGTGGCTGCAATAAATTTATAATCACTCCAGTTATTCGGACATTGGTTATGAAGAAGCTTTTCCATGCTGCCTTCCTCCGCCTGTAATCTCTTGTACAGTCCGCATTCCACCAGTTAGAAGAATTCCCTTTTATTGGCCTCACCAGGAACTCCGACTTTTTACGGCTTTCCTCAATAGCCAGACATATTCTTACTGACTGGTGGACCTCGGCGATGTTAGACCCTGGAGCAAGGGCAGAGCGCAACGCCGTCTGAAATCTGTCATAATTTACATGTGACCGCAACTGAGAAGACGCCGGAGTAACACGACATATGATATCAAAATGAATAGGTATATGATCACTTGAAGTGCCGCTATCAACTGTCGACCAATTCGTTACGCCAATTCCAGGACTAATGAACGTGATATCTAAAACAGATTGAGTGTGTGAGCGAAGATAAGTGGCCGATCCTGAATTTAAGCACATCAGATTGTGATCAGAAACCCAGTCCCAAAGGCGCTTGCCGCATGAATTAGTCCTAAAACCCCAAGACACATGGTGAGAATTGAAGTCCCCAGCCACGAGAACTGGGTTTTTACAGTTTACGAGTAAAAAATCCAGAGGTCTAACATCCTGGACTCCATTGGGGAAATAACAATTTGCTATTGAAAATGGAGAGCACCGAGGAAGTACAAAGTCTATCGCCAAAATCTCACAGTCAGGAGACATTTGTTGAAGAGATACCACAGCCCTGTGGCAAAATTTTGAAGAGACTAAAGTTAGTAAACCCCCGCCTCTTGACTGGCGGTCTAGGCGAAATGACCGGTAATTTTTGATATGAAAATGTTTGTCAGTTGAAAGCCACGTTTCTTGCAGAATTATGACATCCGGATTAAGCTGAGTAGAAAGGCAGTGTAAATCTGTGGAAGCGGAAAGAATAGAGCGACAGTTCCACTGCAGAACTCGCAACGACGCTATGGTTGCGAAAGTCTAGCAGCAGCAACTGCCTGCTCCAAAATGGTATCCTTGGGTTTAGTGCCAAGCTGCTTCTTCTTTGATTTGGGCTGGGTGCCCTGAGAAGACAACGAATAAGACATGGGGGACCCACTGCGCTTAAGAAGCCGCGCATCAGGCTCCACCATCTCGGAATCATACATTATATCAACATCCCTCGAAGTACCCGAGGTAGGTACAGCGGAAGGGACAGAAGTTTGTTCCTGGGGTTGTGATGCTACTGGAATTTGAGACCGGATAAGAGGAGAGGGAATTGTCGAAAGAGGTGCCAAACTAGCCTGCACGGCATGTGTAATCTGAGTCTCTAGAACATTTGTAAAGCACTCCGACACACTTGCGACAATCTTTTCTACCATTTTAGACATCGAAGCCTCCGCAGCAGCCGCAATTGCCTGGGACAGCGTTGAGTCTAGCATGACACCTTGCCGAGCGGTCACACCGGCATAACCGCGGGCACGTTCTTTGACCTCTGAAATAGCGTCACGGCGCGAACAGCGTTTCCTGTCAATTATTTCCAGAATTTGAATTTCCTGAGCTCGAGAGGGACCATTTGAGTAGTTTGCAGAGTGCGCACCACCGCAAAGGCAACACTTCTCATTCTCCTCAGTGCAGGTGCTTTTTGCGTGACCATCCCCACAGTTGCAACACCTCAAGTTGGATTTGCAACCGCCAGCGCTATGTCCATAACGCCAGCAGTTGTTACACTGCAGAGGCCGAGATGATAATGGGTCTACCCGAAAAATTAGAAGCCATGCCTTGATTTCAGAGGGGCAGGAAGTGCCGGCAAAGGTAGCAATCACTGATTCAGTGGGCATCCGCACGTTGTTTACATCCCGGCTACAGCGGTGCACAGCAACAACACCTGCAGCCGACAGAAGCTCAAGAGTCTCTGCCGGAGACAGGGAAGAGTCTACACCTCGTACAATACCTTTCGTGCACGCCAGATGAGAAGGGATGAAAGAACTTACCCGAAGGGAGGCAAAGGATGAGGAGTTTAGTAAATCTCTTACACAGGCGAGGTCTGGCAATCTGCACAGAATCCCACCACGTCCAAACTTGCGAACCTCTGAGATTGACTCATTATGAGAAGTAGTCGACTGGAGAGCAGCCCGAACAGCACCAGGGTTGTTCATCCTGATAGCACCACCATCCTTAGGCACCAGCGCGACAGGGATACTGCCGACACCACTGCGCAAAAAAGCTTCCAACGGTAGGAGATCAGTTGACAGAGAAGCCGACCAGAGGGAACTCCCCTGGCCGGGAGACTGGGTGGACATAGTCCGGGCTTACTGCCTTACCGCGCAAAGACGCAGAGAGAAAATGCCACAATCAGCCACCCGAAACTTAACCGATCGTTCCCAGCAGAGCAGAGCCGTCGGGGCAGCGATGAACAGGACGAACGCCACTGGGTCGAACGATGTCCTCCTAACAGAGCCAAGCTGGTCGTCTCACGGTGGCCAAGAGGTGCCGAGAGGCCGAGCGAATCTTCTTCTTCTTCTTCTTCTTCACCCCAGGTATATGGCCGAGTTGCAGCGTGCTTTTGTCTTCGTTTTTGCCATCCCATGACAACGGCCTCCAAAGTATCTCATAAAGCTAGCGCAAATACATGAGAGCACACGAAGCTGCGTCCAGCACACGTAGTTGCAGGCGAGTGGAATTTTTCGGCTTGAGCCCCTGCGTCTTTCAATCAGACTCCTGCGTTGCTAGGAAAATGTTTCGGTTTGGTTTGGTTTGGTTTATGGAGTTTTAACTTTCCAAAGCGACCCAGGCTATGAGGGACGCCGTAGTGGAGCACCCCGGAAATTTCGACCACCTGGGGTTCTTTAACATACACTGATATCGCACAGTACACGGGCCTCTAGAATTTCGCCTCCATCGAAATTCGACCGCCGCCGCGGCCGAGGTCGAACCCACGTGTTTGGGGTTAGCAGCCGAGCGCCATAACCACTGAGCCACCGCGGCGGCTATGCAAACGTTTCATTTAGGGGGTACACTAACAGAAACTGTCGGGTGAAACAATGCAGCGAGATTGAGAGGAGACGGGGAAATTGAAAGTATTTTCGTTATTTATGCATGAGATGTAACCAAATTTGGCACAACTGTGAACTTTTTATGCTAATT